>NW_026542597.1:95176326-95776326 GCF_028750875.1 Macrosteles quadrilineatus | reverse complement strand
TTTGATACACTGATATATACTTTGACATACTTAGATACACTTAGATATACTTTGATACACTTTGATACACTTAGATATATTTAGATATACTTTGATACTCTTAAATATACTTTGATACATTTAGATACACTTATATATACTTTGATACACTTAGATATACTTTGATACACTTAGATATACTTTGATATACTTTGATACACTTTGATACACTTAGATAAACTTTGATACACTTAGATATAATTTGATACACTTAGATACACTTAGATACACTTTAATACACTTAGATATACTTTGATATAATTTGATACACTTTGATACACTTAGATAAACTTTGATACACTTAGATATACTTTAATACACTTAGATATACTTTGATACACTTAGATATACTTTGATACACTTAGATATACTTTGATACACTTAGATATACTTTGATATACTTTGACACCCTTAGATATACTTTGATACACTTAGATATACTTTGACACCCTTAAATATACTTTGATACACTTAGATATACTTTGATACAATTTGATACACTTAAATATACTTTGATATACTTTGATACACTTAGATATACTTTTATACACTTAGATATACTTTTAAACACTTTGATACACTTATATATACTTTGACATACTTTGATGCACTTAGATATACTTTAATACACTTAAATATACTTTGATACACTTTGATACACTTAGATATACTTTGATATACTTTGATACACATTGATATACTTTGATATACTTTGATACACTTCGATATACTTTGATATACTTTGATACACTTAGATTTACTTTGATACACTTAGATATACTTTGATACACTTAGATATACTTTGATACAATTTGATACACTTAGATATACTTTGATATACTTTGATACACTTAGATATACTTTTATACACTTAGATATACTTTTAAACACTTTGATACACTTATATATACTTTGATACACTTAGATACACTTTGATATACTTTGATACACTTTGATACACTTAGATAAACTTTGATACACTTAGATATACTTTGATACACTTAGATATACTTAGATATACTTTGACATCCTTAGATATACTTTGATACACTTAGATATACTTTGACACCCTTAGATATACTTTGATACACTTAGATATACTTTGATACAGTTTTATACACTTAGATATACTTTGATATACTTTGATACACTTAGATATACTTTTATACACTTATATATACTTTTAAACACTTTGATACACTTAGATATACTTTGATACACTTATATATACTTTGACATACTTTGATGCACTTAGATATACTTTAATACACTTAGATATACTTTGATACACTTTGATACACTTGGATATACTTTGATATACTTTGATACACATTGATATACTTTGATATACTTTGATACACTTAGATATACTTTGATATACTTTGATACACTTAGATTTACTTTGATACACTTAGATATACTTTGATACACTTTGATATACTTTGATACACTTTGATACACTTAGATATACTTTGATACACTTATATATACTTTGACATACTTTGATGAACTTAGATATACTTTGATACACTTAGATATACTTTTATACACTTAGATATACTTTGATACACTTTGATATACTTAAATACACTTTGATACACTTAGATATACTTTGATACACTTAGATACACTTAGATATACTTTGATACACTTAGATATACTTTGATACACTTTGATATACTTTAATACACTTTGATACACTTAGATATTAGTTGATACACTTAGATATATTTAGATATACTTTGATACTCTTAAATATACTTTGATACATTTTGTTACACTGATATATACTTTGAACACTTAGATATACTTTGATACACTTAGATATACTTTGATACACTTTGATACACTTAGATATACTTTGATATACTTTGATACACTTAGATATACTTTGATACACTTAGATATACTTTGATACATTTTGATACATTTAGATATAATTTGATACACTTAGATATACTTTGACACCCTTAGATATACTTTGATACACTTAGATATACTTTGATACACTTTGATACACTTAGATATACTTTGATATACTTTGATACACTTAGATATACTTTTATACACTTAGATATACTTTTAAACACTTTGATACACTTAGATATACTTTGATACACTTATATATACTTTGACATACTTCGATGCACTTAGATATACTTTAATACACTTAGATATACTTTGATACACTTTGATACACTTAGATATACTTTGATATACTTTGATACACATTGATATACTTTGATATACTTTGATACACTTAGATATACATTGATATACTTTGATACACTTAGATTTACTTTCATAAACTTAGATTTACTTTGATACACTTAGATATACTTTGATACACTTTGATATACTTTGATACACTTTGATACACTTAGATATACTTTGATACACATTGATATACTTTGATATACTTTGATACACTTAGATATACATTGATATACTTTGAAACACTTAGATTTACTTTGATACACTTAGATTTACTTTGATACACTTAGATATACTTTGATACACTTTGATATACTTTGATACACTTAGATATTCTTTGATACACTGATATATACTTTGACATACTTAGATACACTTAGATATATTTTGATACACTTTGATACACTTAGATATATTTAGATATACTTTGATACTCTTAAATATACTTTGATACATTTTGATACACTTATATATACTTTGATACACTTAGATATACTTTGATACACTTAGATATACTTTGATATACTTTGATACACTTTGATACACTTAGATAAACTTTGATACACTTAGATATAATTTGATACACTTAGATACACTTAGATACACTTTAATACACTTAGATATACTTTGATATAATTTGATACACTTTGATACACTTAGATATACTTTGATACACTTAGATATACTTTGATACACTTAGATATATTTAGATATACTTTGATATACTTTAATACACTTAGATATACTTTGATACACTTTGATACACTTTGATATACTTTGATACACATTGATATACTTTGATATACTTTGATACACTTTATATACATTGATACACTTTGATACACTTAGATTTACTTTGATACACTTAGATATACTTTGATACACTTTGATATACTTTGATACACTTTGATACACTTTGATATTCGTTGATACACTTATATATACTTTGATACACTTAGATATACTTTGATATACTTTGATACACTTTGATACACTTAGATAAACTTTGATACACTTAGATATACTTTGATACACTTAGATATACTTAGATATACTTTGACACCCTTAGATATACTTTGATACACTTAGATATACTTTGACACCCTTAGATATACTTTGATACACTTAGATATACTTTGATACACTTTGATACACTTATATATACTTTGATATACTTTGATACACTTAGATATACTTTTATACACTTAGATATACTTTTAAACACTTTGATACACTTAGATATACTTTGATACACTTATATATACTTTGACATACTTTGTTGCACTTAGATATACTTTAATACACTTAGATATACTTTGATACACTTTGATACACTTAGATATACTTTGATATACTTTGATACACATTGATATACTTTGATATACTTTGATACACTTAGATAAACTTTGATATACTTTGATACACTTAGATTTACTTTGATACACTTAGATATACTTTGATACACTTTGCTATACTTTGATACACTTTGATACACTTAGATATACTTTGATATACTTTGATACACTTTGATACACTAAGATAAACTTTGATACACTTAGATATACTTTGATACACTTAGATATACTTTGATATACTTTGAGACCCTTAGATATACTTTGATACACTTAGATATACTTTGCCACCTTAGATATACTTTGATACACTTAGATATACTTTGACACCCTTAGATATACTTTGATACACTTAGATATACTTTGATACACTTTGATACACTTAGATATACTTTGATATACTTTGATACACTTAGATATACTTTTATACACTTAGATATACTTTGATACAATTTGATACACTTAGATATACTTTGATATACTTTGATACACTTAGATATACTTTTATACACTTAGATATACTTTTAAACACTTTGATACACTTATATATACTTTGATACACTTAGATACACTTTGATATACTTTGATACACTTTGATACACTTAGATAAACTTTGATACACTTAGATATACTTTGATACACTTAGATATACTTAGATATACTTTGACATCCTTAGATATACTTTGATACACTTAGATATACTTTGACACCCTTAGATATACTTTGATATACTTTGATACACTTAGATATACTTTTATACACTTAGATATACTTTTAAACACTTTGATACACTTAGATATACTTTGATACACTTATATATACTTTGACATACTTTGATGCACTTAGATATACTTTAATACACTTAGATATACTTTGATACACTTTGATACACTTGGATATACTTTGATATACTTTGATACACATTGATATACTTTGATATACTTTGATACACTTAGATATACTTTGATATACTTTGATACACTTAGATTTACTTTGATACACTTAGATATACTTTGATACACTTTGATATACTTTGATACACTTTGATACACTTAGATATACTTTGATACACTTATATATACTTTGACATACTTTGATGAACTTAGATATACTTTGATACACTTAGATATACTTTTATACACTTAGATATACTTTGATACACTTTGATATACTTAAATACACTTTGATACACTTAGATATACTTTGATACACTTAGATACACTTAGATATACTTTGATACACTTAGATATACTTTGATACACTTTGATATACTTTAATACACTTTGATACACTTAGATATTAGTTGATACACTTAGATATATTTAGATATACTTTGATACTCTTAAATATACTTTGATACATTTTGTTACACTGATATATACTTTGAACACTTAGATATACTTTGATACACTTAGATATACTTTGATACACTTTGATACACTTAGATATACTTTGATATACTTTGATACACTTAGATATACTTTGATACACTTAGATATACTTTGATACATTTTGATACATTTAGATATAATTTGATACACTTAGATATACTTTGACACCCTTAGATATACTTTGATACACATTGATATACTTTGATATACTTTGATACACTTAGATATACATTGATATACTTTGATACACTTAGATTTACTTTCATAAACTTAGATTTACTTTGATACACTTAGATATACTTTGATACACTTTGATATACTTTGATACACTTTGATACACTTAGATATACTTTGATACACATTGATATACTTTGATATACTTTGATACACTTAGATATACATTGATATACTTTGAAACACTTAGATTTACTTTGATACACTTAGATTTACTTTGATACACTTAGATATACTTTGATACACTTTGATATACTTTGATACACTTAGATATTCTTTGATACACTGATATATACTTTGACATACTTAGATACACTTAGATATATTTTGATACACTTTGATACACTTAGATATATTTAGATATACTTTGATACTCTTAAATATACTTTGATACATTTTGATACACTTATATATACTTTGATACACTTAGATATACTTTGATACACTTAGATATACTTTGATATACTTTGATACACTTTGATACACTTAGATAAACTTTGATACACTTAGATATAATTTGATACACTTAGATACACTTAGATACACTTTAATACACTTAGATATACTTTGATATAATTTGATACACTTTGATACACTTAGATATACTTTGATACACTTAGATATACTTTGATACACTTAGATATATTTAGATATACTTTGATATACTTTAATACACTTAGATATACTTTGATACACTTTGATACACTTTGATATACTTTGATACACATTGATATACTTTGATATACTTTGATACACTTTATATACATTGATACACTTTGATACACTTAGATTTACTTTGATACACTTAGATATACTTTGATACACTTTGATATACTTTGATACACTTTGATACACTTTGATATTCGTTGATACACTTATATATACTTTGATACACTTAGATATACTTTGATATACTTTGATACACTTTGATACACTTAGATAAACTTTGATACACTTAGATATACTTTGATACACTTAGATATACTTAGATATACTTTGACACCCTTAGATATACTTTGATACACTTAGATATACTTTGACACCCTTAGATATACTTTGATACACTTAGATATACTTTGATACACTTTGATACACTTATATATACTTTGATATACTTTGATACACTTAGATATACTTTTATACACTTAGATATACTTTTAAACACTTTGATACACTTAGATATACTTTGATACACTTATATATACTTTGACATACTTTGTTGCACTTAGATATACTTTAATACACTTAGATATACTTTGATACACTTTGATACACTTAGATATACTTTGATATACTTTGATACACATTGATATACTTTGATATACTTTGATACACTTAGATAAACTTTGATATACTTTGATACACTTAGATTTACTTTGATACACTTAGATATACTTTGATACACTTTGCTATACTTTGATACACTTTGATACACTTAGATATACTTTGATATACTTTGATACACTTTGATACACTAAGATAAACTTTGATACACTTAGATATACTTTGATACACTTAGATATACTTTGATATACTTTGAGACCCTTAGATATACTTTGATACACTTAGATATACTTTGCCACCTTAGATATACTTTGATACACTTAGATATACTTTGACACCCTTAGATATACTTTGATACACTTAGATATACTTTGATACACTTTGATACACTTAGATATACTTTGATATACTTTGATACACTTAGATATACTTTTATACACTTAGATATACTTTGATACACTTTGATACACTTAGATATACTTTGATATAATTTGATACACTTAGATATACTTTTATACACTTAGATATACTTTTAAACACTTTGATACACTTAGATATACTTTGATACACTTATATATACTTTGACATACTTTGATGCACTTAGATATACTTTAATACACTTAGATATACTTTGATACACTTTGATACACTTAGATATACTTTGATATACTTTGATACACATTGATATACTTTGATATACTTTGATACACTTAGATATACATTGATACACTTTGATACACTTAGATTTACTTTGATACACTTTGATATACTTTGATACACTTTGATATACTTTGATACACCTTGATACACTTTGATATTCGTTGATACACTTATATATACTTTGATACACTTAGATATACTTTGATATACTTTGATACACTTTGATACACTTAGATAAACTTTGATACACTTAGATATACTTTGATACACTTAGATATACTTTGATATACTTTGACACCCTTAGATATACTTTGATACACTTAGATATACTTTGACACCCTTAGATATACTTTGATACACTTAGATATACTTTGATACACTTTGATACACTTAGATATATTTTGATATACTTTGATACACTTAGATATACTTTTATACACTTAAATATACTTTTAAACACTTTGATACACTTAGATATACTTTGATACACTTATATATACTTTGACATACTTTGATGCACTTAGATATACTTTAATACACTTAGATATACTTTGATACACTTTGATACACTTAGATATACTTTGATATACTTTGATACACATTGATATACTTTGATATACTTTGATACACTTAGATATACTTTGATATACTTTGATACACTTAGATTTACTTTGATACACTTAGATATACTTTGATACACTTTGATATACTTTGATACACTTTGATACACTTAGATATACATTGATACACTTATATATACTTTGACATACTTTGATGAACTTAGATATACTTTGATACACTTAGATATACTTTTATACACTTAGATATACTTTGATACACTTTGATATACTTAAATACACTTTGATACACTTAGATATACTTTGATACACTTAGATACACTTAGATACACTTTGATACACTTAGATATACTTTGATACATTTTGATACATTTAGATATACTTTGATACACTTAGATATACTTTGATATACTTTGATACACTTTGATACACTTTGATACACTTAGATAAACTTTGATACACTTAGATATACTTTGATACACTTAGATATAATTTGATATACTTTGAAACCCTTAGATATACAGTACTTTGATACACTTAGATATACTTTGATATACTTTAATACACTTAGATAAACTTTGATACACTTAGTTATACTTTGATACACTTAGATACACTTAGATATACTTTGATACACTTAGATATACTTTAAAACATTTTGATACATTTAGATATACTTTGATACACTTAGATATACTTTGATACACTTAGATAAACTTTGATACACTTAGATATACTTTGATACACTTAGATATACTTTGATACATTTTGATACATTTAGATATACTTTGATACACTTAGATATACTTTGATATACTTAGATATACTTTGATACACTTAGATATACTTTGATATACTTTGAAACCCTTAGATATACTTTGATACACTTAGATATACTTTGACACCCTTAAATATACTTTGATACACTTAGATATACTTTGATACACTTAGATATACTTTGATACACTTAGATATATTTAGATATACTTTGATACACTTAGATATACTTTGATACATTTTGATACATTTAGATATACTTTGATACACTTAGATATACTTAGATATACTTTGATATACTTTGATACACTTAGATATACTTTGATACACTTAGATATACTTTGATACATTTTGATACATTTAGATATACTTTGATACACTTAGATATACTTTGACACCCTTAGATATACTTTGATACACTTAGATATACTTTGATACACTTAGATATACTTTGATACACTTAGATATATTTAGATATACTTTGATACTCTTAAATATACTTTGATACATTTTTAAACACTTATATATACTTTGATACACTTAGATATATTTAGATATACTTTGATACTCTTAAATATACTTTGATACATTTTGATACACTTATATATACTTTGGTACACTTAGATATACTTTGATACACTTAGATATACTTTGATACACTTTGATATACTTTAATACACTTAGATATACTTAGATATACTTTGACACCCTTAGATATACTTTTATACACTTAGATATACTTTTAAACACTTTGATACACTTAGATATACTTTGATACACTTATATATACTTTGACATACTTTGATGCACTTAGATATACTTCAATACACTTAGATATACTTTGATACACTTTGATACACTTAGATATACTTTGATATACTTTGATACACATTGATATACTTTGATATACTTTGATACACTTAGATATACTTTGATATACTTTGATACACTTAGATATACTTTGATACACTTTGATATACTTTGATACACTTTAAAGAACTTAGATATACTTTGATACACTTAGATATACTTTTATACACTTAGATATACTTTGATACACTTTGATATACTTAAATACACTTTGATACACTTAGATATACTTTGATACACTTAGATACACTTAGATATACTTTGATACACTTAGATATACTTTGATACATTTTGATACATTTAGATATACTTTGATACACTTAGATATACTTTGATATACTTTGATACACTTTGATACACTTTGATACACTTAGATAAACTTTGATACACTTAGATATACTTTGATACACTTAGATATAATTTGATATACTTTGAAACCCTTAGATATACAGTACTTTGATACACTTAGATATACTTTGATATACTTTAATACACTTAGATAAACTTTGATACACTTAGTTATACTTTGATACACTTAGATACACTTAGATATACTTTGATACACTTAGATATACTTTAAAACATTTTGATACATTTAGATATACTTTGATACTCTTAGATATACTTTGATACACTTAGATAAACTTTGATACACTTAGATATACTTTGATACACTTAGATATACTTTTATACATTTTGATACATTTAGATATACTTTGATACACTTAGATATACTTTGATATACTTAGATATACATTGATACACTTATATATACTTTGACATACTTTGATGAACTTAGATATACTTTGATACACTTAGATATACTTTTATACACTTAGATATACTTTGATACACTTTGATATACTTAAATACACTTTGATACACTTAGATATACTTTGATACACTTAGATACACTTAGATACACTTTGATACACTTAGATATACTTTGATACATTTTGATACATTTAGATATACTTTGATACACTTAGATATACTTTGATATACTTTGATACACTTTGATACACTTTGATACACTTAGATAAACTTTGATACACTTAGATATACTTTGATACACTTAGATATACTTTGATACACTTAGATAAACTTTGATACACTTAGATATACTTTGATACATTTTGATACATTTAGATATACTTTGATACACTTAGATATACTTTGATATACTTAGATATACTTTGATACACTTAGATATACTTTGATATACTTTGACACCCTTAGATATACTTTGATACACTTAGATATACTTTGACACCCTTAAATATACTTTGATACACTTAGATATACTTTGATACACTTAGATATACTTTGATACACTTAGATATACTTTGATACACTTAGATATACTTTGATACACTTAGATATATTTAGATATACTTTGATACACTTAGATATACTTTGATACATTTTGATACATTTAGATATACTTTGATACACTTAGATATACTTAGATATACTTTGATATACTTTGATACACTTAGATATACTTTGATATACTTTGATACACTTAGATTTACTTTGATACACTTAGATATACTTTGATACACTTTGATATACTTTGATACACTTTGATACACTTAGATATACATTGATACACTTATATATACTTTGACATACTTTGATGAACTTAGATATACTTTGATACACTTAGATATACTTTTATACACTTAGATATACTATGATACACTTTGATATACTTAAATACACTTTGATACACTTAGATATACTTTGATACACTTAGATACACTTAGATACACTTTGATACACTTAGATATACTTTGATACATTTTGATACATTTAGATATACTTTGATACACTTAGATATACTTTGATATACTTTGATACACTTTGATACACTTTAATACACTTAGATAAACTTTGATACACTTAGATATACTTTGATACACTTAGATATAATTTGATATACTTTGAAACCCTTAGATATACAGTACTTTGATACACTTAGATATACTTTGATATACTTTAATACACTTAGATAAACTTTGATACACTTAGTTATACTTTGATACACTTAGATACACTTAGATATACTTTGATACACTTAGATATACTTTAAAACATTTTGATACATTTAGATATACTTTGATACACTTAGATATACTTTGATACACTTAGATAAACTTTGATACACTTAGATATACTTTGATACACTTAGATATACTTTGATACATTTTGATACATTTAGATATACTTTGATACACTTAGATATACTTTGATATACTTAGATATACTTTGATACACTTAGATATACTTTGATATACTTTGACACCCTTAGATATACTTTGATACACTTAGATATACTTTGACACCCTTAAATATACTTTAATACTCTTAGATATACTTTGATACACTTAGATATACTTTGATACACTTAGATATACTTTGATACACTTAGATATATTTAGATATACTTTGATACACTTAGATATACTTTGATACATTTTGATACATTTAGATATACTTTGATACACTTAGATATACTTAGATATACTTTGATATACTTTGATACACTTAGATATACTTTGATACACTTACATATACTTTGATACATTTTGATACATTTAGATATACTTTGATACACTTAGATATACTTTGACACCCTTAGATATACTTTGATACACTTAGATATACTTTGATACACTTAGATATACTTTGATACACTTAGATATATTTAGATATACTTTGATACTCTTAAATATACTTTGATACATTTTTAAACACTTATATATACTTTGATACACTTAGATATATTTAGATATACTTTGATACTCTTAAATATACTTTGATACATTTTGATACACTTATATATACTTTGGTACACTTAGATATACTTTGATACACTTAGATATACTTTGATACACTTTGATATACTTTAATACACTTAGATATACTTAGATATACTTTGACACCCTTAGATATACTTTTATACACTTAGATATACTTTTAAACACTTTGATACACTTAGATATACTTTGATACACTTATATATACTTTGACATACTTTGATGCACTTAGATATACTTCAATACACTTAGATATACTTTGATACACTTTGATACACTTAGATATACTTTGATATACTTTGATACACATTGATATACTTTGATATACTTTGATACACTTAGATATACTTTGATATACTTTGATACACTTAGATATACTTTGATACACTTTGATATACTTTGATACACTTTGATGAACTTAGATATACTTTGATACACTTAGATATACTTTTATACACTTAGATATACTTTGATACACTTTGATATACTTAAATACACTTTGATACACTTAGATATACTTTGATACACTTAGATACACTTAGATATACTTTGATACACTTAGATATACTTTGATACATTTTGATACATTTAGATATACTTTGATACACTTAGATATACTTTGATATACTTTGATACACTTTGATACACTTTGATACACTTAGATAAACTTTGATACACTTAGATATACTTTGATACACTTAGATATAATTTGATATACTTTGAAACCCTTAGATATACAGTACTTTGATACACTTAGATATACTTTGATATACTTTAATACACTTAGATAAACTTTGATACACTTAGTTATACTTTGATACACTTAGATACACTTAGATATACTTTGATACACTTAGATATACTTTAAAACATTTTGATACATTTAGATATACTTTGATACTCTTAGATATACTTTGATACACTTAGATAAACTTTGATACACTTAGATATACTTTGATACACTTAGATATACTTTTATACATTTTGATACATTTAGATATACTTTGATACACTTAGATATACTTTGATATACTTAGATATACATTGATACACTTATATATACTTTGACATACTTTAAAGAACTTAGATATACTTTGATACACTTAGATATACTTTTATACACTTAGATATACTTTGATACACTTTGATATACTTAAATACACTTTGATACACTTAGATATACTTTGATACACTTAGATACACTTAGATACACTTTGATACACTTAGATATACTTTGATACATTTTGATACATTTAGATATACTTTGATACACTTAGATATACTTTGATATACTTTGATACACTTTGATACACTTTGATACACTTAGATAAACTTTGATACACTTAGATATACTTTGATACACTTAGATATAATTTGATATACTTTGAAACCCTTAGATATACAGTACTTTGATACACTTAGATATACTTTGATATACTTTAATACACTTAGATAAACTTTGATACACTTAGTTATACTTTGATACACTTAGATACACTTAGATATACTTTGATACACTTAGATATACTTTAAAACATTTTGATACATTTAGATATACTTTGATACACTTAGATATACTTTGATACACTTAGATAAACTTTGATACACTTAGATATACTTTGATACACTTAGATATACTTTGATACATTTTGATACATTTAGATATACTTTGATACACTTAGATATACTTTGATATACTTAGATATACTTTGATACACTTAGATATACTTTGATATACTTTGACACCCTTAGATATACTTAGATACACTTAGATATACTTTGACACCCTTAAATATACTTTGATACACTTAGATATACTTTGATACACTTAGATATAATTTGATACACTTAGATATACTTTGATACACTTAGATATATTTAGATATACTTTGATACACTTAGATATACTTTGATACATTTTGATACATTTAGATATACTTTGATACACTTAGATATACTTAGATATACTTTGATATACTTTGATACACTTAGATATACTTTGATACACTTAGATATACTTTGATACATTTTGATACATTTAGATATACTTTGATACACTTAGATATACTTTGACACCCTTAGATATACTTTGATACACTTAGATATACTTTGATACACTTAGATATACTTTGATACACTTAGATATATTTAGATATACTTTGATACTCTTAAATATACTTTGATACATTTTTAAACACTTATATATACTTTGATACACTTAGATATATTTAGATATACTTTGATACTCTTAAATATACTTTGATACATTTTGATACACTTATATATACTTTGGTACACTTAGATATACTTTGATACACTTAGATATACTTTGATACACTTTGATATACTTTAATACACTTAGATATACTTAGATATACTTTGACACCCTTAGATATACTTTGATACACTTAGATATACTTTGACACCCTTAGATATACTTTGATACACTTAGATATACTTTGATACACTTTGATACACTTATATATACTTTGATATACTTTGATACACTTAGATATACTTTTATACACTTAGATATACTTTTAAACACTTTGATACACTTAGATATACTTTGATACACTTATATATACTTTGACATACTTTGTTGCACTTAGATATACTTTAATACACTTAGATATACTTTGATACACTTTGATACACTTAGATATACTTTGATATACTTTGATACACATTGATATACTTTGATATACTTTGATACACTTAGATAAACTTTGATATACTTTAGTAGTAATGTTTTGCCGTTATTAGCCCGAAAGGGTACACATCCCATGACATAGGTAACATGTTATCTATGTCATGTTTACTATAGTAAGTATGACATAGCTAACATGCTATGTATGACATGTTTACTATGGTAACTATGACATGTTTACTATAGTACATATGACATATCTACCATTCTATGTATGACACCTCTTCCATGTCTATCGCGGTTAGTACATGAAAGGGTTCACATCCCATGACATAGGTACTATGTTATCTATGTCATGTTTACTATAGTAAGTATGACATAGCTAACATGCTATGTATGACATGTTTACTATGGCAACTATGACATGTTTACTTTAGTGACTATGACATATCTACCATTCTATGTATGACACCTCTTCCATGTCTATCGCGGTTAGTACACGAAAGGGTTCACATCCCATGACATAGGTAACATGTTATCTATGTCATGTTTACTATAGTAAGTATGACATAGCTAACATGCTATGTATGACATGTTTACTATGGTAACTATGACATGTTTACTATAGTACATATGACATATCTACCATTCTATGTATGACACCTCTTCCATGTCTATCGCGGTTAGTACATGAAAGGGTTCACATCCCATGACATAGGTACTATGTTATCTATGTCATGTTTACTATAGTAAGTATGACATAGCTAACATGCTATGTATGACATGTTTACTATGGCAACTATGACATGTTTACTTTAGTGACTATGACATATCTACCATTCTATGTATGACACCTCTTCCATGTCTATCGCGGTTAGTACACGAAAGGGTTCACATCCCATGACATAGCTACCATGTTATCTATGTCATGTTTACTATAGTAAGTATGACATAGCTAACATGCTATGTATGACATGTCTACTATGGTAACTATGACATGTTTACTATAGCGACTGTGTCATACTTAACAATGTTATGTATGAGTACATATGTCATATCTAACATGCTATGTATGACATGTCTACCATAGTAACTATAACATCACTTGACTAGCCTCCACAACTGAATACATCAGTAGCAGTCATTCGGTTGTAATCAATTTGATTAATCGATCGTAATCGACTCGATTAATCGATAATAGTTTATATGTTGTTATAATTCGTTCTGTTCCATAGTAAAATGGACAGAAGTGCAAGAGAAATCAAAAATACTTTCAACGAAGAAATTCTATCAAAAAGGTCGTGATGAGATAGATATTCACAAGTTATCGCCAATTAAATTTGTCCTCCGTAGAGTTAGAAAAGTGTTCGTTATTCAAACAGTTCGGATGCGGTATTCAATGTTATTGTTCAGTTTTAGTTAACAACATGATTAGGTTACGCATTCCAAGACATGTTTTGCATTGGGACTCTAGTGAGGATGTTTATTTGTGTAGGAATAGTATTTCGAGCAATACATTTATTCTATTGTTTCAATATTTTGGCTGGAACGTGTATCAATATAAACATTATACAGGCGTAAGCCCTAATTTTTCATATGCGACTAAGATGATCAAGGATTTCATACACAGTATGGAACGGATTCATGCACTTACATAATTACTTCAAGGTTAAATCATTTAATCCCGATTGTGCAATTCTTATAATTAATCCTGTCTGGTGACTAATCTACTACAACATCGTCTTACACGCAACACCATTCATTATACAGCCGATCGCCGACCCGTACACGTCTCAAGAATTCAGGTGGGTCTTATAGTCTTATTATGGATTTTTTACTTAGTAAAACATTTGCAATTGATGATGACTTTAAAGTAGTGGTCAGTAGTTGGCAATTGAATTCATCAATATTTTTAGTAAATAAAGCTGATAAATTTGCCTATTTAGACATGGATAAGTGGACAGAACTTAAAAAGAGTCTAAGTGATATAGATGATGAAGTTAATAAACGTATCAACACTCCATATCCCACATTAGATTTGACAACAGGAAAAACATTGATTATTACCAATAATTTTAAAGCTGTTATCACTAATTGGAAATCAAACACCGCTATATTCATGGTTAATAATAACGGAAAATACCATTTCGCTTTCATGACTGTAGGTCATTGGAAAGAGTTTAAAGAACTAGTCGAAGATATAGATACTGAGTTCAGGAAACGTTTCAACTACCAGTTACCTGTGGCTTAAACATATACTTTTTCCAGATGTCTTACATACTCGACTTCCAAGGATTTAAAAATGTTCACAACGAGTTCGTGGTCAAGGAACTCGCAATCCTATCAACAGACGGTCAATTTTACGAGTTGCAACTGTTTCAACCCCCGTGTGACTTTAATGAGCTACCTCAACACCTGCAGAAACAAGTGGTGTGGCTTGAAAAACAATATCATGGACTTTATTGGGGTTCTGGTTGTAAGAACTATAGTAGTTTGAAAGATGTTCTCAAGAGTATAACTATAGATGGTGATTTGTATGTAAAGGGGAGGGACAAACAAAAATTTATTTCAAAGCTGCTCGAAGAATCTAGGGTTAATGTAGTTAATCTAGAAGACGTGGGATGTCCTAACTTAAACGTGCTTAGACAACAAACCAATCTTAAAGTAATGAAACCTTGTTCATTCAATCACAATAGCAAACACTGTGCATACGTTAACGTACATGTACTATTAGACTGGTGGAAATCGGAGCAGGTATTTAAAAAAAGGTTTGAGCAAGTAAATCAAGCGATTGAGCAGTGTTTTTATAAAAACTACAGTCTCATGGATGAAACCTCGATGAGCCACTTACCAAAATCATTTGTTGTAAATTATATTGATGATGTTGATGCAATTTTTGATAAGTTACCAGAATCCTTGAGAAACGATAAAGATGTATTGAACAATTTGAAATGTTTGGATCACTATTTTGGCATGTCTGGCAATTTCAATCCTAAACGGAAGGATTGTTACTTTTGTAAATGCAAAATTGATTGATACCATTGTTTTTTTTTGTTCTGTGCAGGAATATGTCTTCATCCTCAGAAACAAACAGTGAAACTCCATGCTGTAATGTATTTAATTTTTCAAAGAGAGATTTATTAAGATCGGGCTTTTATCAAACTAAATTGTTCGATAGTGTTTTGTGCTGCGGTTGCGGTTGGCAATCGAGCAACACAAAATTAGCTTTGAAACATATTAATTTTCTTCATAAAATTCAGAACCCTAATTGTAAAATGAGTAAACAGATAGATTTTGATGTCAATAATTTTGTTAAATACGCTAAGTATGTAAAAGAGATCAAACAGATGTTGAGGGACACGTTTGTTAATTGGCCTAAAGTCAAACCGTCTGTTGATGAGTTAATTGAATCAGGGTTCTACTATGTAGGGGAACATGATGCCACGACTTGCATATCGTGCGGTTTAACACTCGATGATTGGAATGATTCGGATGTGCCGAATGTTGAACATGAAAAAGGAAATCCTAATTGTGAACTCTTAAACATGTTAATAAATTATTGATTGTTATCTACGTTTTTTTTGTTTTCCTTATTCCTTTTGTGATGAGCATGACAAAGCACTTATTTTTACTGAGCTCCATAAACAGGGGCGTGTAAATTATCCAAGAAGGTATGTTGAGCTTAAAGGTGTTACTGATTTATATCAAGCAGATTTGGTGGAAATGATTCCTTATTCAAAAGTGAATAAAGGATTAAAATATATAATGACTGTGATTAATTGTTTCACTAAATTTGAAATTGCAGTTCCATTGAAATAAAAAACAACAGAGATTATATTGTGAAATATCACGAACCCATATTGAAATCTTTTCAAATGAAACATTTCCAAACCATCTATAAGGTGAAAGCTCTGTTCAATGATAGTATATTATGTTACTAGTTATGAAAATAAGTGTTTACCAGACTAGTTTTGTCGTTCCCGTGTGAGAACGGGATTATCATACGAATCTGGTTAATACATTTTAAACGAGTTACATACAATAGTTTACGCCATACTACTAAATCCATACAAAACCTTGCATATTACCACCAACTAAAAGACTAAAAATCACTAGTCATAACTTTTAAGAGAGGTTGTGTTTTTGTTTATAACCACTCATTGTTACCTAAATACAGTATAATCAGCTAATTGATGTCCGGTAAAACTCATTACAGTACAGTAGTATGCAATTAAAACTCATTTGATTAAGCAGGCGGCAATTAGCTGTTTTCTGGACTAAATCCTTGCGTGGGAAAGTTTGTCAAAATAGTATGGTGTGGCGTAAAATCAATATCAATCAAGTATACAATTACGATGTAGACCAATAAATTCAATTGACAATTATAATGATTCTATTGACTTCATCTTTGAAGAAACCTAGTTTATTTTATTCTCTACCGAATAACACTTATAACTGGTAGGATAATCTGACAAATCTAAATATTGTTTGAATCCTGGATTATTAAAATCTTAGTACGAATTATCTGTAAATACTTGATAGAAATAATTGTCCGTATCATGGTGTATGGTAATATGGAGCTTGCTAAGCTCAAATACTGTAAAGCCTATGTAGATGGGTTTGTTGAAACTCATTGTTTCCCTAGCTAACTCTACAGCACAAAGGTTCTCATTGTAAATGATTCAGTTTTTAAAATTAGTTTTATAAATCAATCTATTGAGACGTTTTTTATTAGTTACCAGCTCAATATTCGTACGCTTTCTTACAGTATTTTTTTACCAAATAGTGCGTTGTTTAACAGCTTATAAAGTTCTTATCAAAATAGTTTTAGGCGACTTTTATTTTTTTCTGTATTAAAATCTATGTACGGTTTTAGCCACCTACTCTGATTAAACTTAACTATTCTATGTATTTTTATCACAACTAGACCGTGATCAAGGGCTTGTTTTAAATTACGGTAGTGAAACGCGTAATTGTGCTTATGATCAAGTGTTGTTAGCAATTTTTCTTGCTTCGACAACACAGGGGATTTCTTTTCAGGTTAAAATAGCAGATCTTTGTGTTTATTGTGGAGATACGAGAGATAACCCACATCGCATTCCAGGATGAACCCAACATCTGCATCGTCTGGTACAACAATTACATCAAAGTTTTACACTTGTTTCTTACTTAACCATTTAAAAGATTTAATAGGAATGTAATTTACCATACTATTTTTATACAAATTCTTTTGCATCGAGATTTGTTAAATAAGATGTTTCCTTTGAGGAATCGTATAAAGAATTCATGTACGGATTATTGGCTACAGCGTGTCGTTTAACACGCGTTGTTACACCACCTCTTATACCTTTTTCTAAGGAAAAATATTTATCGTAATCTAGGATTAACTCCAGCTCAACATTAGTTTACTTTAACATTGCATCAAATGTTAGACCAGGCAAAGTTGCATAATAGCAGGGGTCCAAATCATAATCTTAAAGACAAATAGTTCGAAATCTTTCAAGAACATCGATTAAAAGCAATACGTCTAATTTGAAATACAAATCACTGTATTCTCTGAGAGTTTTACAATTAAATACATCCCATATCTGTTTAGCACGTTCATAGTCTTGATCGGATACATTATAAAAATTCGACTTTTGTGGTAAAGCGGAATCTTAAAGCTTTTCCGATGAATCGGTGTAGTTGTAAGGGTAGATTCCCTTTGTTCTTACCAAAGGTAGCTGATCTTTAGTGAAAAATTTACTAGAATGAATTAATTGATCGTCTGGCAAGTTTTAGCTATAAACACAAGAACTGTGTGATCTCATTTGCCAATTTTTTGTCACGTCCTACACCATGTAGGAAATTGTTTAACTCGTTAATTACACTTAACTGATTCCTAGGCTCAATTAATACAACCTTCTCAGAAAATTCTTCTTCATACGAAGTTCCATCTTTTATCCACAGCTGATTTTTAAAATTATTTAAAGTGAAATGTTTCTCATGCAAATCATTTAAATCAATTAGGTATTGCATGGTTATTTTTTCTTTCTCCTTATTCCTACTTCTGACAATAATTCTTTGCATTCAAGTTTGAGGATCTGTTCTTAAATACAGAGTCAAAGTGTGTTTATACTCTTTCAATAAATCAATTGTTTTATCTGTGATATTGTCAAATATAGCTTTTTCCACTTTATGAAGTACATTGCTGCTCAAATACTCTGAAAATATATTAGTTACACTAAACGAAGAACATTCCATTATTACAACATGGTTTGCTTTTGATAACTCTATTGCCTTTGTTTCCATATGTCTCATGTCGGTTAAAGCATTCATTTGGAATGCAAACAACCATCTTTCTTTGTCATCGTAGAATAATTTTAATAAATTTTCCCATTACAATTAACCCAATCCTCGACAGGTTCCGGAAGATAAATCACATTGTAACCAAAAGACCGTAGTGTTTTACTCAGATACTGTCTATATACACTTTTACCTGCGCCAATATTTCCATGAATCGTGATAATCATTCTTACTACAAACCTCTACAGCCTTCTCAGAAAACACCACAGCTTATTGTTTAATAATTTATGATGCATTGATTCAGTATTCACCCCTTTCGGGGATTGTAAAGAAAATCATGTAAAAAACGGTGAATAAATTAAGTCTGTTTTTCAAATAACGAGAATATTTATTTCTGGATAACATAATATCATACTACACTATATACACAATTAAGAGAATATACATAATAAAGAGAACATCACTTTCATCAGATTTTAGTTAATTTAATAAATCAACACAAATACATGACACGGTAAAATAACATGTTATAATATAACGTGCTAGCTATGAAATATGTAGCACATAGGAATACTATAGTAGACATGTTATAAATAACATGTTGGTCATTATTGTTTGAGTGAAACTTGATTGTCACGTAAACACCTATCGATTATAATCAATCAATTGAATGTTGATTGCATCGGCTACACGCGTGATTTTGTGTCACAAACCTGCACTTGTGCAAGTACTAATGAGCTAAAACGATGTTGCTTGAACGCTAAAATAAAACACTTAATTTGACACAAGGCCGCTTAATTAAACACGTTGGCGAAGTAATTGTTATTATTGCTATGAACACTATATTACTACATTACATTTAAATCAGTACCTTGTAAAATTAGTCGTAATATTTATTATTTGTAATCGATTTCTGATCGATTACAATTGAAAATCAAACGACTAACCCGCTGAGGGTACAAGCCTGTTCATCTCATGGTGTACACCGTCGGTACGTACACAATATTACTACGTTACATTATAAATTATTACTAGTAAAATTAATCATGTTACAATATTAATTTGTTTTCAAATTAGACGTAATTAAACACGTCGGTGTGGGTATTTGTTCTTATCGATACACAGACACACAATATTACCACGTTACATTTTAAATTACTACTTGTAAAATTAATCATGTTACAATATTTGTTTTCGACCACGATTGAAAATAAACAAACAGTGCGTTGTGAGTGCATACGAGAGGTGCCAAACACTGCATGCTAAATATAGCGCTCGTGAAGGCTGGTCGCGCGACTCGTTGCCAATAAACTCAGCACAGGGTACTGGCCAGTACCCGACCAACTAGTGTGTACCACGGATAAACATTGAAGAGGTGTCGTACATAGCATGTAAGGTATGTCACAGTTACCATAGTAAACATGTCATAGGTAGCATGCTAGATCTGTCATACTCACTATAGTAAACATGTCATAGGTAACATGCTAGGTGTGTCATACTTAACTATAGTATACATGACATAGATAACATTGTTAGGTATGTCATGGGATGTGTACCCTTTCGGGCTAATAACGGCAAAACATTACTACTTACTTTGATACACTTAGATTTACTTTGATACACTTAGATATACTTTGATACACTTTGATATACTTTGATACACTTTGATACACTTAGATATACTTTGATATACTTTGATACACTTTGATACACTAAGATAAACTTTGATACACTTAGATATACTTTGATACACTTAGATATACTTTGATATACTTTGACACCCTTAGATATACTTTGATACACTTAGATATACTTTGCCACCTTAGATATACTTTGATACACTTAGATATACTTTGACACCCTTAGATATACTTTGATACACTTAGATATACTTTGATACACTTTGATACACTTAGATATACTTTGATATACTTTGATACACTTAGATATACTTTGATACACTTAGATATACTTTGATACACTTATATATACTTTGACATAC
The DNA here is from genome assembly GCF_028750875.1 of Macrosteles quadrilineatus. NCBI lineage: Eukaryota > Metazoa > Arthropoda > Insecta > Hemiptera > Cicadellidae > Macrosteles > Macrosteles quadrilineatus. The sequence goes on along the minus strand of NW_026542597.1, from coordinate 95,753,168 downwards.
TTTGATGCACTTAGATATACTTTGATACATTTTGATACATTTAGATATACTTTGATACACTTAGATATACTTTGATATACTTTGATACACTTTGATACACTTTGATACACTTAGATAAACTTTGATACACTTAGATATACTTTGATACACTTAGATATAATTTGATATACTTTGAAACCCTTAGATATACAGTACTTTGATACACTTAGATATACTTTGATATACTTTAATACACTTAGATAAACTTTGATACACTTAGTTATACTTTGATACACTTAGATACACTTAGATATACTTTGATACACTTAGATATACTTTAAAACATTTTGATACATTTAGATATACTTTGATACTCTTAGATATACTTTGATACACTTAGATAAACTTTGATACACTTAGATATACTTTGATACACTTAGATATACTTTTATACATTTTGATACATTTAGATATACTTTGATACACTTAGATATACTTTGATATACTTAGATATACATTGATACACTTATATATACTTTGACATACTTTGATGAACTTAGATATACTTTGATACACTTAGATATACTTTTATACACTTAGATATACTTTGATACACTTTGATATACTTAAATACACTTTGATACACTTAGATATACTTTGATACACTTAGATACACTTAGATACACTTTGATACACTTAGATATACTTTGATACATTTTGATACATTTAGATATACTTTGATACACTTAGATATACTTTGATATACTTTGATACACTTTGATACACTTTGATACACTTAGATAAACTTTGATACACTTAGATATACTTTGATACACTTAGATATAATTTGATATACTTTGAAACCCTTAGATATACAGTACTTTGATACACTTAGATATACTTTGATATACTTTAATACACTTAGATAAACTTTGATACACTTAGTTATACTTTGATACACTTAGATACACTTAGATATACTTTGATACACTTAGATATACTTTAAAACATTTTGATACATTTAGATATACTTTGATACACTTAGATATACTTTGATACACTTAGATAAACTTTGATACACTTAGATATACTTTGATACACTTAGATATACTTTGATACATTTTGATACATTTAGATATACTTTGATACACTTAGATATACTTTGATATACTTAGATATACTTTGATACACTTAGATATACTTTGACACCCTTAAATATACTTTGATACACTTAGATATACTTTGATACACTTAGATATAATTTGATACACTTAGATATACTTTGATACACTTAGATATATTTAGATATACTTTGATACACTTAGATATACTTTGATACATTTTGATACATTTAGATATACTTTGATACACTTAGATATACTTAGATATACTTTGATATACTTTGATACACTTAGATATACTTTGATACACTTAGATATACTTTGATACATTTTGATACATTTAGATATACTTTGATACACTTAGATATACTTTGACACCCTTAGATATACTTTGATACACTTAGATATACTTTGATACACTTAGATATACTTTGATACACTTAGATATATTTAGATATACTTTGATACTCTTAAATATACTTTGATACATTTTTAAACACTTATATATACTTTGATACACTTAGATATATTTAGATATACTTTGATACTCTTAAATATACTTTGATACATTTTGATACACTTATATATACTTTGGTACACTTAGATATACTTTGATACACTTAGATATACTTTGATACACTTTGATATACTTTAATACACTTAGATATACTTAGATATACTTTGACACCCTTAGATATACTTTGATACACTTAGATATACTTTGACACCCTTAGATATACTTTGATACACTTAGATATACTTTGATACACTTTGATACACTTATATATACTTTGATATACTTTGATACACTTAGATATACTTTTATACACTTAGATATACTTTTAAACACTTTGATACACTTAGATATACTTTGATACACTTATATATACTTTGACATACTTTGTTGCACTTAGATATACTTTAATACACTTAGATATACTTTGATACACTTTGATACACTTAGATATACTTTGATATACTTTGATACACATTGATATACTTTGATATACTTTGATACACTTAGATAAACTTTGATATACTTTAGTAGTAATGTTTTGCCGTTATTAGCCCGAAAGGGTACACATCCCATGACATAGGTAACATGTTATCTATGTCATGTTTACTATAGTAAGTATGACATAGCTAACATGCTATGTATGACATGTTTACTATGGTAACTATGACATGTTTACTATAGTACATATGACATATCTACCATTCTATGTATGACACCTCTTCCATGTCTATCGCGGTTAGTACATGAAAGGGTTCACATCCCATGACATAGGTACTATGTTATCTATGTCATGTTTACTATAGTAAGTATGACATAGCTAACATGCTATGTATGACATGTTTACTATGGCAACTATGACATGTTTACTTTAGTGACTATGACATATCTACCATTCTATGTATGACACCTCTTCCATGTCTATCGCGGTTAGTACACGAAAGGGTTCACATCCCATGACATAGGTAACATGTTATCTATGTCATGTTTACTATAGTAAGTATGACATAGCTAACATGCTATGTATGACATGTTTACTATGGTAACTATGACATGTTTACTATAGTACATATGACATATCTACCATTCTATGTATGACACCTCTTCCATGTCTATCGCGGTTAGTACATGAAAGGGTTCACATCCCATGACATAGGTACTATGTTATCTATGTCATGTTTACTATAGTAAGTATGACATAGCTAACATGCTATGTATGACATGTTTACTATGGCAACTATGACATGTTTACTTTAGTGACTATGACATATCTACCATTCTATGTATGACACCTCTTCCATGTCTATCGCGGTTAGTACACGAAAGGGTTCACATCCCATGACATAGCTACCATGTTATCTATGTCATGTTTACTATAGTAAGTATGACATAGCTAACATGCTATGTATGACATGTCTACTATGGTAACTATGACATGTTTACTATAGCGACTGTGTCATACTTAACAATGTTATGTATGAGTACATATGTCATATCTAACATGCTATGTATGACATGTCTACCATAGTAACTATAACATCACTTGACTAGCCTCCACAACTGAATACATCAGTAGCAGTCATTCGGTTGTAATCAATTTGATTAATCGATCGTAATCGACTCGATTAATCGATAATAGTTTATATGTTGTTATAATTCGTTCTGTTCCATAGTAAAATGGACAGAAGTGCAAGAGAAATCAAAAATACTTTCAACGAAGAAATTCTATCAAAAAGGTCGTGATGAGATAGATATTCACAAGTTATCGCCAATTAAATTTGTCCTCCGTAGAGTTAGAAAAGTGTTCGTTATTCAAACAGTTCGGATGCGGTATTCAATGTTATTGTTCAGTTTTAGTTAACAACATGATTAGTCATTGTTCTTAAATTATTGTGGACGGACTCATCAATTTTTGATGTTTATTTGTTTTCACGTCCAGTGCCTTTGGATGACTGAAATCTGTCATCGCATGCTGATTGGTTCCTGGAATCTGGAACTCAATTTCAGCTGTCTCTAGTAGACATTTCTGAATTTCGATATGACTAATCAAAGTCATTTTAAACTTAATTGAGGTATAATTAATAATATACATAGTCTCTGTGAAATCTTGAAAAGTAGGGCACTCTTGACATTGTGGATTGCTAAATTCTTCCACTGTCACACAGAGTTTGTAAAAGCGAGTCGAACGCTCGTACTGCCCAGTGAATGCTGGAATCTCGTAATGAACACGTTCCACGCAAATCACATTTACTGTTGTCTGGTAGTGGTCTTCGGACCTATCTACCACTGAAGAGACTAAAACAAAGTCGAAACAACAGAGCACACTTCTATCCTTAAAGGCGGATAGTCGTATTTGACTTAGCGCAGGCTCAATCAAATTTTGAATCCTCAAACCACACACTACACATGGATCGGTCACACCCGAGACGGTATGTGTGACGATTCCGATGCTCGGAGAGGTCGGGATTTGGTATTGAGATTTAAAAGATACATTCTGAGTGAATGTAATTCTTAAATTGGCAAGGGGTACGTCCCCATTTACCTTCTAAAATGATAACCTGTAATTGAGCGCTAGTCAGAACGGGAACAATATCACGCGTATCCGGGTTGAGAGACGTAGGGCAACGCTGATCTTAATTGCAGCTATCAACCACATAAAGCTTAACGCTGTGGGAACCCTCACGATCGCCGGTCAGGCAGATGCCGCCATACACGAATTGTGTCCACGAGCCTAAACGTGCTACTGTTTGATGATATCAGTGATTCTAAAATTGCAGTCTGATTGAGAAGACTGACCAGCTCCGCTGGATTTGCAACTACATCACCTGTCACAATCACTTTAACCAATTAATAATTTTGAGTGACTTGTAACATTAGGTGCAAGTGTTTGGCTTCGCAACCTTCTAAATTCTAAATTAATTTTGCAGGTTAGATGTATTGGTCACGAAACTCGTTCTTGGGGTTATACGTGCGAAAAGACGCCCTAGTGGCGGAATCACTCTTGCAACGTAAAAGGTGCGATTATACGCATAACGATATCATCTGTTTCGGTCTCAGGGCTAAACAGCCCATACCTCATCAGGTGCACACTTTAGTGCACGACAGATTGAATTATAATGTGTTGAGGACGGATTGAATTTTTTCATCGTCCAACTGAAATTTTGAATTTTGATGTTTCTAAATTTTGAAAAGATGAAATTGTCAACTTAGAGTTGACCAGGCACACCTGAGTATTTACTCATTGTTCTTAAATTATTGTGGACGGACTCATCAATTTTTGATGTTTATTTGTTTTCACGTCCAGTGCCTTTGGATGACTGAAATCTGTCATCGCATGCTGATTGGTTCCTGGAATCTGGAACTCAATTTCAGCTGTCTCTAGTAGACATTTCTGAATTTCGATATGACTAATCAAAGTCATTTTAAACTTAATTGAGGTATAATTAATAATATACATAGTCTCTGTGAAATCTTGAAAAGTAGGGCACTCTTGACATTGTGGATTGCTAAATTCTTCCACTGTCACACAGAGTTTGTAAAAGCGAGTCGAACGCTCGTACTGCCCAGTGAATGCTGGAATCTCGTAATGAACACGTTCCACGCAAATCACATTTACTGTTGTCTGGTAGTGGTCTTCGGACCTATCTACCACTGAAGAGACTAAAACAAAGTCGAAACAACAGAGCACACTTCTATCCTTAAAGGCGGATAGTCGTATTTGACTTAGCGCAGGCTCAATCAAATTTTGAATCCTCAAACCACACACTACACATGGATCGGTCACACCCGAGACGGTATGTGTGACGATTCCGATGCTCGGAGAGGTCGGGATTTGGTATTGAGATTTAAAAGATACATTCTGAGTGAATGTAATTCTTAAATTGGCAAGGGGTACGTCCCCATTTACCTTCTAAAATGATAACCTGTAATTGAGCGCTAGTCAGAACGGGAACAATATCACGCGTATCCGGGTTGAGAGACGTAGGGCAACGCTGATCTTAATTGCAGCTATCAACCACATAAAGCTTAACGCTGTGGGAACCCTCACGATCGCCGGTCAGGCAGATGCCGCCATACACGAATTGTGTCCACGAGCCTAAACGTGCTACTGTTTGATGATATCAGTGATTCTAAAATTGCAGTCTGATTGAGAAGACTGACCAGCTCCGCTGGATTTGCAACTACATCACCTGTCACAATCACTTTAACCAATTAATAATTTTGAGTGACTTGTAACATTAGGTGCAAGTGTTTGGCTTCGCAACCTTCTAAATTCTAAATTAATTTTGCAGGTTAGATGTATTGGTCACGAAACTCGTTCTTGGGGTTATACGTGCGAAAAGACGCCCTAGTGGCGGAATCACTCTTGCAACGTAAAAGGTGCGATTATACGCATAACGATATCATCTGTTTCGGTCTCAGGGCTAAACAGCCCATACCTCATCAGGTGCACACTTTAGTGCACGACAGATTGAATTATAATGTGTTGAGGACGGATTGAATTTTTTCATCGTCCAACTGAAATTTTGAATTTTGATGTTTCTAAATTTTGAAAAGATGAAATTGTCAACTTAGAGTTGACCAGGCACACCTGAGTATTTACTCATTGTTCTTAAATTATTGTGGACGGACTCATCAATTTTTGATGTTTATTTGTTTTCACGTCCAGTGCCTTTGGATGACTGAAATCTGTCATCGCATGCTGATTGGTTCCTGGAATCTGGAACTCAATTTCAGCTGTCTCTAGTAGACATTTCTGAATTTCGATATGACTAATCAAAGTCATTTTAAACTTAATTGAGGTATAATTAATAATATACATAGTCTCTGTGAAATCTTGAAAAGTAGGGCACTCTTGACATTGTGGATTGCTAAATTCTTCCACTGTCACACAGAGTTTGTAAAAGCGAGTCGAACGCTCGTACTGCCCAGTGAATGCTGGAATCTCGTAATGAACACGTTCCACGCAAATCACATTTACTGTTGTCTGGTAGTGGTCTTCGGACCTATCTACCACTGAAGAGACTAAAACAAAGTCGAAACAACAGAGCACACTTCTATCCTTAAAGGCGGATAGTCAAATACGACTATCCGCCTTTAAGGATAGAAGTGTGCTCTGTTGTTTCGACTTTGTTTTAGTCTCTTCAGTGGTAGATAGGTCCGAAGACCACTACCAGACAACAGTAAATGTGATTTGCGTGGAACGTGTTCATTACGAGATTCCAGCATTCACTGGGCAGTACGAGCGTTCGACTCGCTTTTACAAACTCTGTGTGACAGTGGAAGAATTTAGCAATCCACAATGTCAAGAGTGCCCTACTTTTCAAGATTTCACAGAGACTATGTATATTATTAATTATACCTCAATTAAGTTTAAAATGACTTTGATTAGTCATATCGAAATTCAGAAATGTCTACTAGAGACAGCTGAAATTGAGTTCCAGATTCCAGGAACCAATCAGCATGCGATGACAGATTTCAGTCATCCAAAGGCACTGGACGTGAAAACAAATAAACATCAAAAAAAACATGATTAGGTTACGCATTCCAAGACATGTTTTGCATTGGGACTCTAGTGAGGATGTTTATTTGTGTAGGAATAGTATTTCGAGCAATACATTTATTCTATTGTTTCAATATTTTGGCTGGAACGTGTATCAATATAAACATTATACAGGCGTAAGCCCTAATTTTTCATATGCGACTAAGATGATCAAGGATTTCATACACAGTATGGAACGGATTCATGCACTTACATAATTACTTCAAGGTTAAATCATTTAATCCCGATTGTGCAATTCTTATAATTAATCCTGTCTGGTGACTAATCTACTACAACATCGTCTTACACGCAACACCATTCATTATACAGCCGATCGCCGACCCGTACACGTCTCAAGAATTCAGGTGGGTCTTATAGTCTTATTATGGATTTTTTACTTAGTAAAACATTTGCAATTGATGATGACTTTAAAGTAGTGGTCAGTAGTTGGCAATTGAATTCATCAATATTTTTAGTAAATAAAGCTGATAAATTTGCCTATTTAGACATGGATAAGTGGACAGAACTTAAAAAGAGTCTAAGTGATATAGATGATGAAGTTAATAAACGTATCAACACTCCATATCCCACATTAGATTTGACAACAGGAAAAACATTGATTATTACCAATAATTTTAAAGCTGTTATCACTAATTGGAAATCAAACACCGCTATATTCATGGTTAATAATAACGGAAAATACCATTTCGCTTTCATGACTGTAGGTCATTGGAAAGAGTTTAAAGAACTAGTCGAAGATATAGATACTGAGTTCAGGAAACGTTTCAACTACCAGTTACCTGTGGCTTAAACATATACTTTTTCCAGATGTCTTACATACTCGACTTCCAAGGATTTAAAAATGTTCACAACGAGTTCGTGGTCAAGGAACTCGCAATCCTATCAACAGACGGTCAATTTTACGAGTTGCAACTGTTTCAACCCCCGTGTGACTTTAATGAGCTACCTCAACACCTGCAGAAACAAGTGGTGTGGCTTGAAAAACAATATCATGGACTTTATTGGGGTTCTGGTTGTAAGAACTATAGTAGTTTGAAAGATGTTCTCAAGAGTATAACTATAGATGGTGATTTGTATGTAAAGGGGAGGGACAAACAAAAATTTATTTCAAAGCTGCTCGAAGAATCTAGGGTTAATGTAGTTAATCTAGAAGACGTGGGATGTCCTAACTTAAACGTGCTTAGACAACAAACCAATCTTAAAGTAATGAAACCTTGTTCATTCAATCACAATAGCAAACACTGTGCATACGTTAACGTACATGTACTATTAGACTGGTGGAAATCGGAGCAGGTATTTAAAAAAAGGTTTGAGCAAGTAAATCAAGCGATTGAGCAGTGTTTTTATAAAAACTACAGTCTCATGGATGAAACCTCGATGAGCCACTTACCAAAATCATTTGTTGTAAATTATATTGATGATGTTGATGCAATTTTTGATAAGTTACCAGAATCCTTGAGAAACGATAAAGATGTATTGAACAATTTGAAATGTTTGGATCACTATTTTGGCATGTCTGGCAATTTCAATCCTAAACGGAAGGATTGTTACTTTTGTAAATGCAAAATTGATTGATACCATTGTTTTTTTTTGTTCTGTGCAGGAATATGTCTTCATCCTCAGAAACAAACAGTGAAACTCCATGCTGTAATGTATTTAATTTTTCAAAGAGAGATTTATTAAGATCGGGCTTTTATCAAACTAAATTGTTCGATAGTGTTTTGTGCTGCGGTTGCGGTTGGCAATCGAGCAACACAAAATTAGCTTTGAAACATATTAATTTTCTTCATAAAATTCAGAACCCTAATTGTAAAATGAGTAAACAGATAGATTTTGATGTCAATAATTTTGTTAAATACGCTAAGTATGTAAAAGAGATCAAACAGATGTTGAGGGACACGTTTGTTAATTGGCCTAAAGTCAAACCGTCTGTTGATGAGTTAATTGAATCAGGGTTCTACTATGTAGGGGAACATGATGCCACGACTTGCATATCGTGCGGTTTAACACTCGATGATTGGAATGATTCGGATGTGCCGAATGTTGAACATGAAAAAGGAAATCCTAATTGTGAACTCTTAAACATGTTAATAAATTATTGATTGTTATCTACGTTTTTTTTGTTTTCCTTATTCCTTTTGTGATGAGCATGACAAAGCACTTATTTTTACTGAGCTCCATAAACAGGGGCGTGTAAATTATCCAAGAAGGTATGTTGAGCTTAAAGGTGTTACTGATTTATATCAAGCAGATTTGGTGGAAATGATTCCTTATTCAAAAGTGAATAAAGGATTAAAATATATAATGACTGTGATTAATTGTTTCACTAAATTTGAAATTGCAGTTCCATTGAAATAAAAAACAACAGAGATTATATTGTGAAATATCACGAACCCATATTGAAATCTTTTCAAATGAAACATTTCCAAACCATCTATAAGGTGAAAGCTCTGTTCAATGATAGTATATTATGTTACTAGTTATGAAAATAAGTGTTTACCAGACTAGTTTTGTCGTTCCCGTGTGAGAACGGGATTATCATACGAATCTGGTTAATACATTTTAAACGAGTTACATACAATAGTTTACGCCATACTACTAAATCCATACAAAACCTTGCATATTACCACCAACTAAAAGACTAAAAATCACTAGTCATAACTTTTAAGAGAGGTTGTGTTTTTGTTTATAACCACTCATTGTTACCTAAATACAGTATAATCAGCTAATTGATGTCCGGTAAAACTCATTACAGTACAGTAGTATGCAATTAAAACTCATTTGATTAAGCAGGCGGCAATTAGCTGTTTTCTGGACTAAATCCTTGCGTGGGAAAGTTTGTCAAAATAGTATGGTGTGGCGTAAAATCAATATCAATCAAGTATACAATTACGATGTAGACCAATAAATTCAATTGACAATTATAATGATTCTATTGACTTCATCTTTGAAGAAACCTAGTTTATTTTATTCTCTACCGAATAACACTTATAACTGGTAGGATAATCTGACAAATCTAAATATTGTTTGAATCCTGGATTATTAAAATCTTAGTACGAATTATCTGTAAATACTTGATAGAAATAATTGTCCGTATCATGGTGTATGGTAATATGGAGCTTGCTAAGCTCAAATACTGTAAAGCCTATGTAGATGGGTTTGTTGAAACTCATTGTTTCCCTAGCTAACTCTACAGCACAAAGGTTCTCATTGTAAATGATTCAGTTTTTAAAATTAGTTTTATAAATCAATCTATTGAGACGTTTTTTATTAGTTACCAGCTCAATATTCGTACGCTTTCTTACAGTATTTTTTTACCAAATAGTGCGTTGTTTAACAGCTTATAAAGTTCTTATCAAAATAGTTTTAGGCGACTTTTATTTTTTTCTGTATTAAAATCTATGTACGGTTTTAGCCACCTACTCTGATTAAACTTAACTATTCTATGTATTTTTATCACAACTAGACCGTGATCAAGGGCTTGTTTTAAATTACGGTAGTGAAACGCGTAATTGTGCTTATGATCAAGTGTTGTTAGCAATTTTTCTTGCTTCGACAACACAGGGGATTTCTTTTCAGGTTAAAATAGCAGATCTTTGTGTTTATTGTGGAGATACGAGAGATAACCCACATCGCATTCCAGGATGAACCCAACATCTGCATCGTCTGGTACAACAATTACATCAAAGTTTTACACTTGTTTCTTACTTAACCATTTAAAAGATTTAATAGGAATGTAATTTACCATACTATTTTTATACAAATTCTTTTGCATCGAGATTTGTTAAATAAGATGTTTCCTTTGAGGAATCGTATAAAGAATTCATGTACGGATTATTGGCTACAGCGTGTCGTTTAACACGCGTTGTTACACCACCTCTTATACCTTTTTCTAAGGAAAAATATTTATCGTAATCTAGGATTAACTCCAGCTCAACATTAGTTTACTTTAACATTGCATCAAATGTTAGACCAGGCAAAGTTGCATAATAGCAGGGGTCCAAATCATAATCTTAAAGACAAATAGTTCGAAATCTTTCAAGAACATCGATTAAAAGCAATACGTCTAATTTGAAATACAAATCACTGTATTCTCTGAGAGTTTTACAATTAAATACATCCCATATCTGTTTAGCACGTTCATAGTCTTGATCGGATACATTATAAAAATTCGACTTTTGTGGTAAAGCGGAATCTTAAAGCTTTTCCGATGAATCGGTGTAGTTGTAAGGGTAGATTCCCTTTGTTCTTACCAAAGGTAGCTGATCTTTAGTGAAAAATTTACTAGAATGAATTAATTGATCGTCTGGCAAGTTTTAGCTATAAACACAAGAACTGTGTGATCTCATTTGCCAATTTTTTGTCACGTCCTACACCATGTAGGAAATTGTTTAACTCGTTAATTACACTTAACTGATTCCTAGGCTCAATTAATACAACCTTCTCAGAAAATTCTTCTTCATACGAAGTTCCATCTTTTATCCACAGCTGATTTTTAAAATTATTTAAAGTGAAATGTTTCTCATGCAAATCATTTAAATCAATTAGGTATTGCATGGTTATTTTTTCTTTCTCCTTATTCCTACTTCTGACAATAATTCTTTGCATTCAAGTTTGAGGATCTGTTCTTAAATACAGAGTCAAAGTGTGTTTATACTCTTTCAATAAATCAATTGTTTTATCTGTGATATTGTCAAATATAGCTTTTTCCACTTTATGAAGTACATTGCTGCTCAAATACTCTGAAAATATATTAGTTACACTAAACGAAGAACATTCCATTATTACAACATGGTTTGCTTTTGATAACTCTATTGCCTTTGTTTCCATATGTCTCATGTCGGTTAAAGCATTCATTTGGAATGCAAACAACCATCTTTCTTTGTCATCGTAGAATAATTTTAATAAATTTTCCCATTACAATTAACCCAATCCTCGACAGGTTCCGGAAGATAAATCACATTGTAACCAAAAGACCGTAGTGTTTTACTCAGATACTGTCTATATACACTTTTACCTGCGCCAATATTTCCATGAATCGTGATAATCATTCTTACTACAAACCTCTACAGCCTTCTCAGAAAACACCACAGCTTATTGTTTAATAATTTATGATGCATTGATTCAGTATTCACCCCTTTCGGGGATTGTAAAGAAAATCATGTAAAAAACGGTGAATAAATTAAGTCTGTTTTTCAAATAACGAGAATATTTATTTCTGGATAACATAATATCATACTACACTATATACACAATTAAGAGAATATACATAATAAAGAGAACATCACTTTCATCAGATTTTAGTTAATTTAATAAATCAACACAAATACATGACACGGTAAAATAACATGTTATAATATAACGTGCTAGCTATGAAATATGTAGCACATAGGAATACTATAGTAGACATGTTATAAATAACATGTTGGTCATTATTGTTTGAGTGAAACTTGATTGTCACGTAAACACCTATCGATTATAATCAATCAATTGAATGTTGATTGCATCGGCTACACGCGTGATTTTGTGTCACAAACCTGCACTTGTGCAAGTACTAATGAGCTAAAACGATGTTGCTTGAACGCTAAAATAAAACACTTAATTTGACACAAGGCCGCTTAATTAAACACGTTGGCGAAGTAATTGTTATTATTGCTATGAACACTATATTACTACATTACATTTAAATCAGTACCTTGTAAAATTAGTCGTAATATTTATTATTTGTAATCGATTTCTGATCGATTACAATTGAAAATCAAACGACTAACCCGCTGAGGGTACAAGCCTGTTCATCTCATGGTGTACACCGTCGGTACGTACACAATATTACTACGTTACATTATAAATTACTACTAGTAAAATTAATCATGTTACAATATTAATTTGTTTTCAAATTAGACGTAATTAAACACGTCGGTGTGGGTATTTGTTCTTATCGATACACAGACACACAATATTACCACGTTACATTTTAAATTACTACTTGTAAAATTAATCATGTTACAATATTTGTTTTCGACCACGATTGAAAATAAACAAACAGTGCGTTGTGAGTGCATACGAGAGGTGCCAAACACTGCATGCTAAATATAGCGCTCGTGAAGGCTGGTCGCGCGACTCGTTGCCAATAAACTCAGCACAGGGTACTGGCCAGTACCCGACCAACTAGTGTGTACCACGGATAAACATTGAAGAGGTGTCGTACATAGCATGTAAGGTATGTCACAGTTACCATAGTAAACATGTCATAGGTAGCATGCTAGATCTGTCATACTCACTATAGTAAACATGTCATAGGTAACATGCTAGGTGTGTCATACTTAACTATAGTATACATGACATAGATAACATTGTTAGGTATGTCATGGGATGTGTACCCTTTCGGGCTAATAACGGCAAAACATTACTACTTACTTTGATACACTTAGATTTACTTTGATACACTTAGATATACTTTGATACACTTTGATATACTTTGATACACTTTGATACACTTAGATATACTTTGATATACTTTGATACACTTTGATACACTAAGATAAACTTTGATACACTTAGATATACTTTGATACACTTAGATATACTTTGATATACTTTGACACCCTTAGATATACTTTGATACACTTAGATATACTTTGCCACCTTAGATATACTTTGATACACTTAGATATACTTTGACACCCTTAGATATACTTTGATACACTTAGATATACTTTGATACACTTTGATACACTTAGATATACTTTGATATACTTTGATACACTTAGATATACTTTGATACACTTAGATATACTTTGATACACTTATATATACTTTGACATACTTTGATGCACTTAGATATACTTTAATACACTTAGATATACTTTGATATACTTTGATACACTTTGATATACTTTAATACACTTTGATACACTTAGATATTAGTTGATACACTTAGATATATTTAGATATACTTTGATACTCTTAAATATACTTTGATACATTTTGTTACACTGATATATACTTTGAACACTTAGATATACTTTGATACACTTAGATATACTTTGATACACTTTGATACACTTAGATATACTTTGATATACTTTGATACACTTAGATATACTTTGATACACTTAGATATACTTTGATACATTTTGATACATTTAGATATAATTTGATACACTTAGATATACTTTGACACCCTTAGATATACTTTGATACACTTAGATATACTTTGATACACTTTGATACACTTAGATATACTTTGATATACTTTGATACACTTAGATATACTTTTATACACTTAGATATACTTTTAAACACTTTGATACACTTAGATATACTTTGATACTCTTATATATACTTTGACATACTTCGATGCACTTAGATATACTTAAATACACTTAGATATACTTTGATACACTTTGATACACTTAGATATACTTTGATATACTTTGATACACATTGATATACTTTGATATACTTTGATACACTTAGATATACATTGATATACTTTGATACACTTAGATTTACTTTGATAAACTTAGATTTACTTTGATACACTTAGATATACTTTGATACACTTTGATATACTTTGATACACTTTGATACACTTAGATATACTTTGATACACATTGATATACTTTGATATACTTTGATACACTTAGATATACATTGATATACTTTGATATACTTTGATATACTTTGATACACTTAGATATACATTGATATACTTTGAAACACTTAGATTTACTTTGATACACTTAGATTTACTTTGATACACTTAGATATACTTTGATACACTGATATATACTTTGACATACTTAGATACACTTAGATATACTTTGATACACTTTGATACACTTAGATATATTTAGATATACTTTGATACTCTTAAATATACTTTGATACATTTTGATACACTTATATATACTTTGATACACTTAGATATACTTTGATACACTTAGATATACTTTGATATACTTTGATACACTTTGATACACTTAGATAAACTTTGATACACTTAGATATAATTTGATACACTTAGATACACTTAGATACACTTTAAAACACTTAGATATACTTTGATATAATTTGATACACTTTGATACACTTAGATAAACTTTGATACACTTGGATATACTTTAATACACTTAGATATACTTTGATACACTTAGATATACTTTGATACACTTAGATATACTTTGATACACTTAGATATATTTAGATATACTTTGATATACTTTAATACACTTAGATATACTTTGATACACTTTGATACACTTTGATATACTTTGATACACATTGATATACTTTGATATACTTTGATACACTTAGATATACATTGATACACTTTGATACACTTAGATTTACTTTGATACACTTAGATATACTTTGATACACTTTGATATACTTTGATACACTTTGATACACTTTGATATTCGTTGATACACTTATATATATTTTGATACACTTAGATATACTTTGATATACTTTGATACACTTTTATACACTTAGATAAACTTTGATACACTTAGATATACTTTGATACACTTAGATATACTTAGATATACTTTGACACCCTTAGATATACTTTGATACACTTAGATATACTTTGACACCCTTAGATATACTTTGATACACTTAGATATACTTTGATACACTTTGATACACTTATATATACTTTGATATACTTTGATACACTTAGATATACTTTTATACACTTAGATATACTTTTAAACACTTTGATACACTTAGATATACTTTGATACACTTATATATACTTTGACATACTTTGTTGCACTTAGATATACTTTAATACACTTAGATATACTTTGATACACTTTGATACACTTAGATATACTTTGATATACTTTGATACACATTGATATACTTTGATATACTTTGATACACTTAGATAAACTTTGATATACTTTGATACACTTAGATTTACTTTGATACACTTAGATATACTTTGATACACTTTGCTATACTTTGATACACTTTGATACACTTAGATATACTTTGATATACTTTGATACACTTTGATACACTAAGATAAACTTTGATACACTTAGATATACTTTGATACACTTAGATATACTTTGATATACTTTGAGACCCTTAGATATACTTTGATACACTTAGATATACTTTGCCACCTTAGATATACTTTGATACACTTAGATATACTTTGACACCCTTAGATATACTTTGATACACTTAGATATACTTTGATACACTTTGATACACTTAGATATACTTTGATATACTTTGATACACTTAGATATACTTTTATACACTTAGATATACTTTGATACACTTTGATACACTTAGATATACTTTGATATACTTTGATACACTTAGATATACTTTTATACACTTAGATATACTTTTAAACACTTTGATACACTTAGATATACTTTGATACACTTATATATACTTTGACATACTTTGATGCACTTAGATATACTTTAATACACTTAGATATACTTTGATACACTTTGATACACTTAGATATACTTTGATATACTTTGATACACATTGATACACTTTGATATACTTTGATACACTTAGATATACATTGATACACTTTGATACCCTTAGATTTACTTTGATACACTTTGATATACTTTGATACACTTTGATATACTTTGATACACCTTTATACACTTTGATATTCGTTGATACACTTATATATACTTTGATACACTTAGATATACTTTGATATACTTTGATACACTTTGATACACTTAGATAAACTTTGATACACTTAGATATACTTTGATACACTTAGATATACTTTGATATACTTTGACACCCTTAGATATACTTTGATACACTTAGATATACTTTGACACCCTTAGATATACTTTGATACACTTAGATATACTTTGATACACTTTGATACACTTAGATATATTTTGATATACTTTGATACACTTAGATATACTTTTATACACTTAAATATACTTTTAAACACTTTGATACACTTAGATATACTTTGATACACTTATATATACTTTGACATACTTTGATACACTTAGATATACTTTGATATACTTTGATACACATTGATATACTTTGATATACTTTGATACACTTAGATATACTTTGATATACTTTGATACACTTAGATTTACTTTGATACACTTAGATATACTTTGATACACTTTGATATACTTTGATACACTTTGATACACTTAGATATACATTGATACACTTATATATACTTTGACATACTTTGATGAACTTAGATATACTTTGATACACTTAGATATACTTTTATACACTTAGATATACTTTGATACACTTTGATATACTTAAATACACTTTGATACACTTAGATATACTTTGATACACTTAGATACACTTAGATACACTTTGATACACTTAGATATACTTTGATACATTTTGATACACTTTGATACACTTTGATACACTTTGATACACTTAGATAAACTTTGATACACTTAGATATACTTTGATACACTTAGATATAATTTGATATACTTTGAAACCCTTAGATATACAGTACTTTGATACACTTAGATATACTTTGATATACTTTAATACACTTAGATAAACTTTGATACACTTAGTTATACTTTGATACACTTAGATACACTTAGATATACTTTGATACATTTTGATACATTTAGATATACTTTGATACACTTAGATATACTTAGATATACTTTGATATACTTTGATACACTTAGATATACTTTGATACACTTAGATATACTTTGATACATTTTGATACATTTAGATATACTTTGATACACTTAGATATACTTTGACACCCTTAGATATACTTTGATACACTTAGATATACTTTGATACACTTAGATATACTTTGATACACTTAGATATATTTAGATATACTTTGATACTCTTAAATATACTTTGATACATTTTTAAACACTTATATATACTTTGATACACTTAGATATATTTAGATATACTTTGATACTCTTAAATATACTTTGATACATTTTGATACACTTATATATACTTTGGTACACTTAGATATACTTTGATACACTTAGATATACTTTGATACACTTTGATATACTTTAATACACTTAGATATACTTAGATATACTTTGACACCCTTAGATATACTTTGATACACTTAGATATACTTTGACACCCTTAGATATACTTTGATACACTTAGATATACTTTGATACACTTTGATACACTTATATATACTTTGATATACTTTGATACACTTAGATATACTTTTATACACTTAGATATACTTTTAAACACTTTGATACACTTAGATATACTTTGATACACTTATATATAATTTGACATACTTTGTTGCACTTAGATATACTTTAATACACTTAGATATACTTTGATACACTTTGATACACTTAGATATACTTTGATATACTTTGATACACATTGATATACTTTGATATACTTTGATACACTTAGATAAACTTTGATATACTTTGATACACTTAGATTTACTTTGATACACTTAGATATACTTTGATACACTTTGATATACTTTGATACACTTTGATACACTTAGATATACTTTGATATACTTTGATACACTTTGATACACTAAGATAAACTTTGATACACTTAGATATACTTTGATACACTTAGATATACTTTGATATACTTTGACACCCTTAGATTTACTTTGATACACTTTGATATACTTTGATACACTTTGATATACTTTGATATACTTTGATACACTTAGATATACTTTTATACACTTAGATATACTTTGATACACTTTGATACACTTAGATATACTTTGATATACTTTGATACACTTAGATATACTTTTAAACACTTTGATACACTTAGATATACTTTGATACACTTATATATACTTTGACATACTTTGATGCACTTAGATATACTTTAATACACTTAGATATACTTTGATACACTTTGATACACTTAGATATACTTTGATATACTTTGATACACATTGATATACTTTGATATACTTTGATACACTTAGATATACATTGATACACTTTGATACACTTAGATTTACTTTGATACACTTTGATATACTTTGATACACTTTGATATACTTTGATACACCTTGATACACTTTGATATTCGTTGATACACTTATATATACTTTGATACACTTAGATATACTTTGATATACTTTGATACACTTTGATACACTTAGATAAACTTTGATACACTTAGATATACTTTGATACACTTAGATATACTTTGATATACTTTGACACCCTTAGATATACTTTGATACACTTAGATATACTTTGACACCCTTAGATATACTTTGATACACTTAGATATACTTTGATACACTTTGATACACTTAGATATACTTTGATATACTTTGATACACTTAGATATACTTTTATACACTTAGATATACTTTTAAACACTTTGATACACTTAGATATACTTTGATACACTTATATATACTTTGACATACTTTGATGCACTTAGATATACTTTAATACACTTAGATATACTTTGATACACTTTGATACACTTAGATATACTTTGATATACTTTGATACACATTGATATACTTTGATATACTTTGATACACTTAGATATACTTTGATATACTTTGATACACTTAGATATACTTTGATACACTTTGATATACTTTGATACACTTTGATGAACTTAGATATACTTTGATACACTTAGATATACTTTTATACACTTAGATATACTTTGATATACTTAAATACACTTTGATACACTTAGATATACTTTGATACACTTAGATACACTTAGATATACTTTGATACACTTAGATATACTTTGATACATTTTGATACATTTAGATATACTTTGATACACTTAGATATACTTTGATATACTTTGATACACTTTGATACACTTTGATACACTTAGATAAACTTTGATACACTTAGATATACTTTGATACACTTAGATATAATTTGATATACTTTGAAACCCTTAGATATACAGTACTTTGATACACTTAGATATACTTTGATATACTTTAATACACTTAGATAAACTTTGATACACTTAGTTATACTTTGATACACTTAGATACACTTAGATATACTTTGATACACTTAGATATACTTTAAAACATTTTGATACATTTAGATATACTTTGATACACTTAGATATACTTTGATACACTTAGATAAACTTTGATACACTTAGATATACTTTGATACACTTAGATATACTTTTATACATTTTGATACATTTAGATATACTTTGATACACTTAGATATACTTTGATATACTTAGATATACATTGATACATTTATATATACTTTGACATACTTTGATGAACTTAGATATACTTTGATACACTTAGATATACTTTGATACATTTAGATATACTTTGATACACTTAGATATACTTTGATATACTTAGATATACTTTGATACACTTAGATATACTTTGATATACTTTGACACCCTTAGATATACTTTGATACACTTAGATATACTTTGACACCCTTAAATATACTTTGATACACTTAGATATACTTTGATACACTTAGATATACTTTGATACACTTAGATATACTTTGATACACTTAGATATATTTAGATATACTTTGATACACTTAGATATACTTTGATACATTTTGATACATTTAGATATACTTTGATACACTTAGATATACTTAGATATACTTTGATATACTTTGATACACTTAGATATACTTTGATACACTTAGATATACTTTGATACATTTTGATACATTTAGATATACTTTGATACACTTAGATATACTTTGACACCCTTAGATATACTTTGATACACTTAGATATACTTTGATACACTTAGATATACTTTGATACACTTAGATATATTTAGATATACTTTGATACTCTTAAATATACTTTGATACATTTTTAAACACTTATATATACTTTGATACACTTAGATATATTTAGATATACTTTGATACTCTTAAATATACTTTGATACATTTTGATACACTTATATATACTTTGGTACACTTAGATATACTTTGATACACTTAGATATACTTTGATACACTTTGATATACTTTAATACACTTAGATATACTTAGATATACTTTGACACCCTTAGATATACTTTGATACACTTAGATATACTTTGACACCCTTAGATATACTTTGATACACTTAGATATACTTTGATACACTTTGATACACTTATATATACTTTGATATACTTTGATACACTTAGATATACTTTTATACACTTAGATATACTTTTAAACACTTTGATACACTTAGATATACTTTGATACACTTATATATACTTTGACATACTTTGTTGCACTTAGATATACTTTAATACACTTAGATATACTTTGATACACTTTGATACACTTAGATATACTTTGATATACTTTGATACACATTGATATACTTTGATATACTTTGATACACTTAGATAAACTTTGATATACTTTAGTAGTAATGTTTTGCCGTTTTTAGCCCGAAAGGGTACACATCCCATGACATAGGTAACATGTTATCTATGTCATGTTTACTATAGTAAGTATGACATAGCTAACATGCTATGTATGACATGTTTACTATGGTAACTATGACATGTTTACTATAGTACATATGACATATCTACCATTCTATGTATGACACCTCTTCCATGTCTATCGCGGTTAGTACATGAAAGGGTTCACATCCCATGACATAGGTACTATGTTATCTATGTCATGTTTACTATAGTAAGTATGACATAGCTAACATGCTATGTATGACATGTTTACTATGGCAACTATGACATGTTTACTTTAGTGACTATGACATATCTACCATTCTATGTATGACACCTCTTCCATGTCTATCGCGGTTAGTACACGAAAGGGTTCACATCCCATGACATAGGTAACATGTTATCTATGTCATGTTTACTATAGTAAGTATGACATAGCTAACATGCTATGTATGACATGTTTACTATGGTAACTATGACATGTTTACTATAGTTCATATGACATATCTACCATTCTATGTATGACACCTCTTCCATGTCTATCGCGGTTAGTACATGAAAGGGTTCACATCCCATGACATAGGTACTATGTTATCTATGTCATGTTTACTATAGTAAGTATGACATAGCTAACATGCTATGTATGACATGTTTACTATGGCAACTATGACATGTTTACTTTAGTGACTATGACATATCTACCATTCTATGTATGACACCTCTTCCATGTCTATCGCGGTTAGTACACGAAAGGGTTCACATCCCATGACATAGCTACCATGTTATCTATGTCATGTTTACTATAGTAAGTATGACATAGCTAACATGCTATGTATGACATGTCTACTATGGTAACTATGACATGTTTACTATAGCGACTGTGTCATACTTAACAATGTTATGTATGAGTACATATGTCATATCTAACATGCTATGTATGACATGTCTACCATAGTAACTATAACATCACTTGACTAGCCTCCACAACTGAATACATCAGTAGCAGTCATTCGGTTGTAATCAATTTGATTAATCGATCGTAATCGACTCGATTAATCGATAATAGTTTATATGTTGTTATAATTCGTTCTGTTCCATAGTAAAATGGACAGAAGTGCAAGAGAAATCAAAAATACTTTCAACGAAGAAATTCTATCAAAAAGGTCGTGATGAGATAGATATTCACAAGTTATCGCCAATTAAATTTGTCCTCCGTAGAGTTAGAAAAGTGTTCGTTATTCAAACAGTTCGGATGCGGTATTCAATGTTATTGTTCAGTTTTAGTTAACAACATGATTAGGTTACGCATTCCAAGACATGTTTTGCATTGGGACTCTAGTGAGGATGTTTATTTGTGTAGGAATAGTATTTCGAGCAATACATTTATTCTATTGTTTCAATATTTTGGCTGGAACGTGTATCAATATAAACATTATACAGGCGTAAGCCCTAATTTTTCATATGCGACTAAGATGGTCAAGGATTTCATACACAGTATGGAACGGATTCATGCACTTACATAATTACTTCAAGGTTAAATCATTTAATCCCGATTGTGCAATTCTTATAATTAATCCTGTCTGGTGACTAATCTACTACAACATCGTCTTACACGCAACACCATTCATTATACAGCCGATCGCCGACCCGTACACGTCTCAAGAATTCAGGTGGGTCTTATAGTCTTATTATGGATTTTTTACTTAGTAAAACATTTGCAATTGATGATGACTTTAAAGTAGTGGTCAGTAGTTGGCAATTGAATTCATCAATATTTTTAGTAAATAAAGCTGATAAATTTGCCTATTTAGACATGGATAAGTGGACAGAACTTAAAAAGAGTCTAAGTGATATAGATGATGAAGTTAATAAACGTATCAACACTCCATATCCCACATTAGATTTGACAACAGGAAAAACATTGATTATTACCAATAATTTTAAAGCTGTTATCACTAATTGGAAATCAAACACCGCTATATTCATGGTTAATAATAACGGAAAATACCATTTCGCTTTCATGACTGTAGGTCATTGGAAAGAGTTTAAAGAACTAGTCGAAGATATAGATACTGAGTTCAGGAAACGTTTCAACTACCAGTTACCTGTGGCTTAAACATATACTTTTTCCAGATGTCTTACATACTCGACTTCCAAGGATTTAAAAATGTTCACAACGAGTTCGTGGTCAAGGAACTCGCAATCCTATCAACAGACGGTCAATTTTACGAGTTGCAACTGTTTCAACCCCCGTGTGACTTTAATGAGCTACCTCAACACCTGCAGAAACAAGTGGTGTGGCTTGAAAAACAATATCATGGACTTTATTGGGGTTCTGGTTGTAAGAACTATAGTAGTTTGAAAGATGTTCTCAAGAGTATAACTATAGATGGTGATTTGTATGTAAAGGGGAGGGACAAACAAAAATTTATTTCAAAGCTGCTCGAAGAATCTAGGGTTAATGTAGTTAATCTAGAAGACGTGGGATGTCCTAACTTAAACGTGCTTAGACAACAAACCAATCTTAAAGTAATGAGACCTTGTTCATTCAATCACAATAGCAAACACTGTGCATACGTTAACGTACATGTACTATTAGACTGGTGGAAATCGGAGCAGGTATTTAAAAAAAGGTTTGAGCAAGTAAATCAAGCGATTGAGCAGTGTTTTTATAAAAACTACAGTCTCATGGATGAAACCTCGATGAGCCACTTACCAAAATCATTTGTTGTAAATTATATTGATGATGTTGATGCAATTTTTGATAAGTTACCAGAATCCTTGAGAAACGATAAAGATGTATTGAACAATTTGAAATGTTTGGATCACTATTTTGGCATGTCTGGCAATTTCAATCCTAAACGGAAGGATTGTTACTTTTGTAAATGCAAAATTGATTGATACCATTGTTTTTTTTTTGTTCTGTGCAGGAATATGTCTTCATCCTCAGAAACAAACAGTGAAACTCCATGCTGTAATGTATTTAATTTTTCAAAGAGAGATTTATTAAGATCGGGCTTTTATCAAACTAAATTGTTCGATAGTGTTTTGTGCTGCGGTTGCGGTTGGCAATCGAGCAACACAAAATTAGCTTTGAAACATATTAATTTTCTTCATAAAATTCAGAACCCTAATTGTAAAATGAGTAAACAGATAGATTTTGATGTCAATAATTTTGTTAAATACGCTAAGTATGTAAAAGAGATCAAACAGATGTTGAGGGACACGTTTGTTAATTGGCCTAAAGTCAAACCGTCTGTTGATGAGTTAATTGAATCAGGGTTCTACTATGTAGGGGAACATGATGCCACGACTTGCATATCGTGCGGTTTAACACTCGATGATTGGAATGATTCGGATGTGCCGAATGTTGAACATGAAAAAGGAAATCCTAATTGTGAACTCTTAAACATGTTAATAAATTATTGATTGTTATCTAAGTTTTTTTTGTTTTCCTTATTCCTTTTGTGATGAGCATGACAAAGCACTTATTTTTACTGAGCTCCATAAACAGGGGCGTGTAAATTATCCAAGAAGGTATGTTGAGCTTAAAGGTGTTACTGATTTATATCAAGCAGATTTGGTGGAAATGATTCCTTATTCAAAAGTGAATAAAGGATTAAAATATATAATGACTGTGATTAATTGTTTCACTAAATTTGAAATTGCAGTTCCATTGAAATAAAAAACAACAGAGATTATATTGTGAAATATCACGAACCCATATTGAAATCTTTTCAAATGAAACATTTCCAAACCATCTATAAGGTGAAAGCTCTGTTCAATGATAGTATATTATGTTACTAGTTATGAAAATAAGTGTTTACCAGACTAGTTTTGTCGTTCCCGTGTGAGAACGGGATTATCATACGAATCTGGTTAATACATTTTAAACGAGTTACATACAATAGTTTACGCCATACTACTAAATCCATACAAAACCTTGCATATTACCACCAACTAAAAGACTAAAAATCACTAGTCATAACTTTTAAGAGAGGTTGTGTTTTTGTTTATAACCACTCATTGTTACCTAAATACAGTATAATCAGCTAATTGATGTCCGGTAAAACTCATTACAGTACAGTAGTATGCAATTAAAACTCATTTGATTAAGCAGGCGGCAATTAGCTGTTTTCTGGACTAAATCCTTGCGTGGGAAAGTTTGTCAAAATAGTATGGTGTGGCGTAAAATCAATATCAATCAAGTATACAATTACGATGTAGACCAATAAATTCAATTGACAATTATAATGATTCTATTGACTTCATCTTTGAAGAAACCTAGTTTATTTTATTCTCTACCGAATAACACTTATAACTGGTAGGATAATCTGACAAATCTAAATATTGTTTGAATCCTGGATTATTAAAATCTTAGTACGAATTATCTGTAAATACTTGATAGAAATAATTGTCCGTATCATGGTGTATGGTAATATGGAGCTTGCTAAGCTCAAATACTGTAAAGCCTATGTAGATGGGTTTGTTGAAACTCATTGTTTCCCTAGCTAACTCTACAGCACAAAGGTTCTCATTGTAAATGATTCAGTTTTTAAAATTAGTTTTATAAATCAATCTATTGAGACGTTTTTTATTAGTTACCAGCTCAATATTCGTACGCTTTCTTACAGTATTTTTTTACCAAATAGTGCGTTGTTTAACAGCTTATAAAGTTCTTATCAAAATAGTTTTAGGCGACTTTTATTTTTTTCTGTATTAAAATCTATGTACGGTTTTAGCCACCTACTCTGATTAAACTTAACTATTCTATGTATTTTTATCACAACTAGACCGTGATCAAGGGCTTGTTTTAAATTACGGTAGTGAAACGCGTAATTGTGCTTATGATCAAGTGTTGTTAGCAATTTTTCTTGCTTCGACAACACAGGGGATTTCTTTTCAGGTTAAAATAGCAGATCTTTGTGTTTATTGTGGAGATACGAGAGATAACCCACATCGCATTCCAGGATGAACCCAACATCTGCATCGTCTGGTACAACAATTACATCAAAGTTTTACACTTGTTTCTTACTTAACCATTTAAAAGATTTAATAGGAATGTAATTTACCATACTATTTTTATACAAATTCTTTTGCATCGAGATTTGTTAAATAAGATGTTTCCTTTGAGGAATCGTATAAAGAATTCATGTACGGATTATTGGCTACAGCGTGTCGTTTAACACGCGTTGTTACACCACCTCTTATACCTTTTTCTAAGGAAAAATATTTATCGTAATCTAGGATTAACTCCAGCTCAACATTAGTTTACTTTAACATTGCATCAAATGTTAGACCAGGCAAAGTTGCATAATAGCAGGGGTCCAAATCATAATCTTAAAGACAAATAGTTCGAAATCTTTCAAGAACATCGATTAAAAGCAATACGTCTAATTTGAAATACAAATCACTGTATTCTCTGAGAGTTTTACAATTAAATACATCCCATATCTGTTTAGCACGTTCATAGTCTTGATCGGAT
This sequence comes from Macrosteles quadrilineatus, assembly GCF_028750875.1. Classification (NCBI taxonomy): domain Eukaryota; kingdom Metazoa; phylum Arthropoda; class Insecta; order Hemiptera; family Cicadellidae; genus Macrosteles; species Macrosteles quadrilineatus. The sequence goes on along the minus strand of NW_026542597.1, from coordinate 95,726,045 downwards.
ACATTATAAAAATTCGACTTTTGTGGTAAAGCGGAATCTTAAAGCTTTTCCGATGAATCGGTGTAGTTGTAAGGGTAGATTCCCTTTGTTCTTACCAAAGGTAGCTGATCTTTAGTGAAAAATTTACTAGAATGAATTAATTGATCGTCTGGCAAGTTTTAGCTATAAACACAAGAACTGTGTGATCTCATTTGCCAATTTTTTGTCACGTCCTACACCATGTAGGAAATTGTTTAACTCGTTAATTACACTTAACTGATTCCTAGGCTCAATTAATACAACCTTCTCAGAAAATTCTTCTTCATACGAAGTTCCATCTTTTATCCACAGCTGATTTTTAAAATTATTTAAAGTGAAATGTTTCTCATGCAAATCATTTAAATCAATTAGGTATTGCATGGTTATTTTTTCTTTCTCCTTATTCCTACTTCTGACAATAATTCTTTGCATTCAAGTTTGAGGATCTGTTCTTAAATACAGAGTCAAAGTGTGTTTATACTCTTTCAATAAATCAATTGTTTTATCTGTGATATTGTCAAATATAGCTTTTTCCACTTTATGAAGTACATTGCTGCTCAAATACTCTGAAAATATATTAGTTACACTAAACGAAGAACATTCCATTATTACAACATGGTTTGCTTTTGATAACTCTATTGCCTTTGTTTCCATATGTCTCATGTCGGTTAAAGCATTCATTTGGAATGCAAACAACCATCTTTCTTTGTCATCGTAGAATAATTTTAATAAATTTTCCCATTACAATTAACCCAATCCTCGACAGGTTCCGGAAGATAAATCACATTGTAACCAAAAGACCGTAGTGTTTTACTCAGATACTGTCTATATACACTTTTACCTGCGCCAATATTTCCATGAATCGTGATAATCATTCTTACTACAAACCTCTACAGCCTTCTCAGAAAACACCACAGCTTATTGTTTAATAATTTATGATGCATTGATTCAGTATTCACCCCTTTCGGGGATTGTAAAGAAAATCATGTAAAAAACGGTGAATAAATTAAGTCTGTTTTTCAAATAACGAGAATATTTATTTCTGGATAACATAATATCATACTACACTATATACACAATTAAGAGAATATACATAATAAAGAGAACATCACTTTCATCAGATTTTAGTTAATTTAATAAATCAACACAAATACATGACACGGTAAAATAACATGTTATAATATAACGTGCTAGCTATGAAATATGTAGCACATAGGAATACTATAGTAGACATGTTATAAATAACATGTTGGTCATTATTGTTTGAGTGAAACTTGATTGTCACGTAAACACCTATCGATTATAATCAATCAATTGAATGTTGATTGCATCGGCTACACGCGTGATTTTGTGTCACAAACCTGCACTTGTGCAAGTACTAATGAGCTAAAACGATGTTGCTTGAACGCTAAAATAAAACACTTAATTTGACACAAGGCCGCTTAATTAAACACGTTGGCGAAGTAATTGTTATTATTGCTATGAACACTATATTACTACATTACATTTAAATCAGTACCTTGTAAAATTAGTCGTAATATTTATTATTTGTAATCGATTTCTGATCGATTACAATTGAAAATCAAACGACTAACCCGCTGAGGGTACAAGCCTGTTCATCTCATGGTGTACACCGTCGGTACGTACACAATATTACTACGTTACATTATAAATTACTACTAGTAAAATTAATCATGTTACAATATTAATTTGTTTTCAAATTAGACGTAATTAAACACGTCGGTGTGGGTATTTGTTCTTATCGATACACAGACACACAATATTACCACGTTACATTTTAAATTACTACTTGTAAAATTAATCATGTTACAATATTTGTTTTCGACCACGATTGAAAATAAACAAACAGTGCGTTGTGAGTGCATACGAGAGGTGCCAAACACTGCATGCTAAATATAGCGCTCGTGAAGGCTGGTCGCGCGACTCGTTGCCAATAAACTCAGCACAGGGTACTGGCCAGTACCCGACCAACTAGTGTGTACCACGGATAAACATTGAAGAGGTGTCGTACATAGCATGTAAGGTATGTCACAGTTACCATAGTAAACATGTCATAGGTAGCATGCTAGATCTGTCATACTCACTATAGTAAACATGTCATAGGTAACATGCTAGGTGTGTCATACTTAACTATAGTATACATGACATAGATAACATTGTTAGGTATGTCATGGGATGTGTACCCTTTCGGGCTAATAACGGCAAAACATTACTACTTACTTTGATACACTTAGATTTACTTTGATACACTTAGATATACTTTGATACACTTTGATATACTTTGATACACTTTGATACACTTAGATATACTTTGATATACTTTGATACACTTTGATACACTAAGATAAACTTTGATACACTTAGATATACTTTGATACACTTAGATATACTTTGATATACTTTGACACCCTTAGATATACTTTGATACACTTAGATATACTTTGCCACCTTAGATATACTTTGATACACTTAGATATACTTTGACACCCTTAGATATACTTTGATACACTTAGATATACTTTGATACACTTTGATACACTTAGATATACTTTGATATACTTTGATACACTTAGATATACTTTTATACACTTAGATATACTTTGATACACTTTGATACACTTAGATATACTTTGATATACTTTGATACACTTAGATATACTTTTATACACTTAGATATACTTTTAAACACTTTGATACACTTAGATATACTTTGATACACTTATATATACTTTGACATACTTTGATGCACTTAGATATACTTTAATACACTTAGATATACTTTGATACACTTTGATACACTTAGATATACTTTGATATACTTTGATACACATTGATATACTTTGATATACTTTGATACACTTAGATATACATTGATACACTTTGATACACTTAGATTTACTTTGATACACTTTGATATACTTTGATACACTTTGATATACTTTGATACACCTTGATACACTTTGATATTCGTTGATACACTTATATATACTTTGATACACTTAGATATACTTTGATATACTTTGATACACTTTGATACACTTAGATAAACTTTGATACACTTAGATATACTTTGATACACTTAGATATACTTTGATATACTTTGACACCCTTAGATATACTTTGATACACTTAGATATACTTTGACACCCTTAGATATACTTTGATACACTTAGATATACTTTGATACACTTTGATACACTTAGATATACTTTGATATACTTTGATACACTTAGATATACTTTTATACACTTAGATATACTTTTAAACACTTTGATACACTTAGATATACTTTGATACACTTATATATACTTTGACATACTTTGATGCACTTAGATAAACTTTAATACACTTAGATATACTTTGATACACTTTGATACACTTAGATATACTTTGATATACTTTGATACACATTGATATACTTTGATATACTTTGATACACTTAGATATACTTTGATATACTTTGATACACTTAGATTTACTTTGATACACTTAGATATACTTTGATACACTTTGATATACTTTGATACACTTTGATGAACTTAGATATACTTTGATACACTTAGATATACTTTTATACACTTAGATATACTTTGATACACTTTGATATACTTAAATACACTTTGATACACTTAGATATACTTTGATACACTTAGATACACTTAGATATACTTTGATACACTTAGATATACTTTGATACATTTTGATACATTTAGATATACTTTGATACACTTAGATATACTTTGATATACTTTGATACACTTTGATACACTTTGATACACTTAGATAAACTTTGATACACTTAGATATACTTTGATACACTTAGATATAATTTGATATACTTTGAAACCCTTAGATATACAGTACTTTGATACACTTAGATATACTTTGATATACTTTAATACACTTAGATAAACTTTGATACACTTAGTTATACTTTGATACACTTAGATACACTTAGATATACTTTGATACACTTAGATATACTTTAAAACATTTTGATACATTTAGATATACTTTGATACACTTAGATATACTTTGATACACTTAGATAAACTTTGATACACTTAGATATACTTTGATACACTTAGATATACTTTTATACATTTTGATACATTTAGATATACTTTGATACACTTAGATATACTTTGATATACTTAGATATACTTTGATACACTTAGATATACTTTGATATACTTTGACACCCTTAGATATACTTTGATACACTTAGATATACTTTGACACCCTTAGATATACTTTGATACACTTAGATATACTTTGATACACTTTGATACACTTAGATATACTTTGATATACTTTGATACACTTAGATATACTTTGATACACTTAGATATACTTTGATACATTTTGATACATTTAGATATACTTTGATACACTTAGATATACTTTGACACCCTTAGATATACTTTGATACACTTAGATATACTTTGATACACTTAGATATATACTTTGATACACTTAGTAATGCAGACATTGTAAGATGGCGGCAGGTGAAGATTCCCTTAGTTGTCCCAAGTGTAAAATTGACGTTAAAGGAAGAGTTAGGGCACTGCAATGTGACGGAATATGTGACAAGTGGCACCATATTGATTGTGTAAACGTAGATGCAAGAGATTATAAAAAATTGAAGGAATTAGGGGACGTGGCCAAGTGGATGTGCGATGTTTGCTCTGCCAGGATAGTGACCATGCGCACGTTGAAAATCGGCGCTTTTGACGATGCAAACCTTCACGAGCTAGTGGGGACTGCGATGAAAATGATAAGAGAAGTAGCAAATGAAAACTCTAACATAAAAATTAGGCTTACTAATGTTGAAACTAACCTAGAGGAGTTGAGGTTAAGTCAGCATGGTGAAACAACCGAATTAGTAGAGCAACAATCGATTAAGTCATCCGATGCACCCAGTCAAAAATTGGATATATCGAATGGTCGAGAATCGGAATCGTTACAGCCTAGCACCAATGAAACAACTGGAACACCAAATAATATCATTGTCGCGGGAAATGAAAGTGCCGACGAAGATATTGTTCCATCAAACTCTGATGCCCATACTCTACCTACTACAGGCGCATTATCTCCAAAACGTCCCTGGACTGATGTTGTTATTAAGGGGAAAAAGAAATACAACAAAAATCTCAGTGTAGAAATGGAACCGAATCGGCCAAATCAAGAAGGCCGTGGAACCTTGCTGAACCCAAAAACGTATGTGAAACAGGACGTAAATTGCCGTCTGCACCAAAGAAAATCTAATGTCAACTCTGATCGTCGCCAGAAATCAAATGTTGTGGTGGGAACAAAGGACGCAACAGAATTATTAGCCACCGAGAAAAAAGCTTGGCTATATCTAGGACGACTGCAAAGTGACACAACAGTGGAAGCTGTTAAGAAGTTTATCTCAGATTCATTTAGGGATGTCCAGGCCACAGTAGACAAACTGGAAACAAAGGGAGAAAGTGCAAGTTTTAAAATTGGAATAAATTTTAACAAGAAAGACGACCTCTACAACAGTTCTGTCTGGCCAAAAAATGCTATTGTGAAGCGTTTTTTATTCAAGAGGGGGAAAATCAGAAACCCAGTTTAGTGTTTAAAGACAAAGTGGGTCCTAGTGGTGCGGAGTTGGGCCTAACCTCGGATACTGAAGGTAAGGAGAATTTTAAGTTATCCTTTGTGAACGTACAGAACCTAAGGACAATATTCAATTTAGTCTCTCTATTTGTAGAAAATACACAACCAGATGTGTTATGTTTAAGCGAGCACCACTTAGATAGCCTAGATGCTGACTATTATAATAATATTGGAAAATTGAAGTTAGCAAATAGTTATTTCCGCTCGAACCATAAAAATGGCGGTGCGTCTATCTACCTTAGGGAGGATTTTCTTTTTACTACCATAGAAACTGATGCCTTCTGTATAGAGCTTGATATTGAACTTTCTGCCATTAAGGTAACAAGTCTAGAAATTGACTTAATCATAGTCTCTGTGTACCGCTCTCCTGACGGTAGCAAAGAAAACTTTTTTCACTTTCTGGACAGGTGCTTAGCCAACCTAAACAAACTAGGTTTGCCCATCATCCTGGGAGGAGATGTTAACATACGTCTGAACGACAACAACAATGATTTTAATATGTTTAATTGTTTGCTCCAAAGCCATGGACTCTACATTGCAAACCGAGCGCCCACTCGAGGAAGGAACAGCTTGGATACCATCGCAACTTCGCTGGACTCGTGGGACTACAACATCCTGGTCATCAACCCGATCATTGCGGACCATGAGGCCCTGGTAATGAATGTGAAACTGGGAACTTCGGTGAGTAGAACACCTACTTTACCTTGGCACATTAACTATGTTAAATCATTTAGAAAATTAAGTAATGACATTTTACCTATGTTTAGAGCAGCTTTAGCCTGTGTTGACTGGTTTGACACAATAGGTGACATCTCAGACCATCCAAATGACTTGTTCAACAGGTTTTTTAACAGAATTTCAGAAATTTATGATCAGTTTTTTCCTGTGTACACCTTGAAGATAGTTTCTAACCACTGCCACCCGGTGGACAAAGTCAAACCTAGGCCTAAGTCTAAAGATTCTAGTAATGCAAACACCTGGTACACTCCAAGACTAAGCCAACTTAGACATCTAGTACTAGCTCTAAATGACCGTAGCAAGTTGTGTAGTAATGAAACAGACAAAATCAGGTTCCATAACTATTATCTGAGAACAAAGGCTATTTATAGACAGGAAGTCGACAAAGCAAAAAAGGAAGCAAATATTTTCTTAATAACTAACTCTAGCAATCCATGCAAGGCGGCCTGGAATCTTGTAAATGGTGTGGCAAAGTCCAGAAAAACAAAAAGTAGGCCTAATGTGAGAGAAAGTCCAGATGAGTTTAACCAGTTCCTACTAAATGAAGTTGATAGGCTAGTTACCTCTATTCCTGATAGCGATAAAACTATGGCAGAAATATGTGGGCCTATACTAAATTTGGGTAAGGAGAATGTGAAATTGGATAGGTGGGTTCCCGTTGGTCCTCAGAAACTTGTTCGGCTGGTCAATAAATTTAAGAACAAGAAATCCCTCGACATCTATGGCATGAGCGTGAATGTGCTTAAATGCATAATTGAAGTTATCGCTTATCCTCTTAGCATTGTATTAAATAGGTGCCTGCAGGAGGGCTGTTTTCCTGATGCCCTAAAGCTATCCAGGACAGTTCCCGTATTTAAGAAAGGGGACCCCGAATCAATGAAGAGTTATCGACCAATATCCATTATCCCAGTTCTGGCAAAGGTGTTCGAGGCAACCATGAAAATTCAACTTGTGAGCTACTTTGAAAGTAACGGGTTTTTTGTAAATGCCCAACATGGTTTTAGGTGTGGCAAATCTACTGCCACGGCTGTTGCCCAGCTTGTAACTGAGGTCCTAAACGCTTTCGAGGCTAATGAATCTCTGGCTCTGGCTCTCGCGGACCTAAGCAAAGCTTTCGACTGCGTCCCTCATGCCCTGCTTGTCGAAAAACTGAAAGCTTACGGGGTCTGTGGTGAGGTGCTTTCCACCTTCGCATCCTACCTGGCAGGTAGGAAACAAATCCTCACGCTGAATGGAGTCAACTCTTCCCCCCAACCCGTCAACCATGGAGTGCCCCAAGGTTCGGTCATTGGACCGGTTCTCTTCTTGGTCTTGATTAACGACCTAGGTGTGCAGGGAGACATACTTCTATTCGCAGACGATACCACCTTTTCTGCAAGAGGCAAAACACCTGACTTGGCCCGGGAATTAATAACAGGAAAATTTGTTGTGGCCAAACAGTGGTTCCTCGACAATAAGCTGAGCTTAAACGAAGATAAGACACAAGAAATTGTATGTAGCCTCAGTTTAAGCCAATCATCAACTTCTCCGGAAGTTAAGTTACTGGGTTTTACCCTGGATGCTAAATTAAGCTGGAACAGTCACACGGCTAACATCTGCCTAAAATTAGCAAAAGTAGCACGTCTCCTCAGGTGCCTAAAGCCTCTAATATCTAAGGAGCACCTATTAATGATCTATTATGCACTGTTTCACAGTCATGTTATGTATGGGCTTCAGCTGTGGGGACACGCATCGGGATGCAAAAATATCCTACTTGAGCAGAAAAAAGCCTTGAGAATCATAGACTCGGCTGGTTTTCTCGACCACTGCAAACCTATATTTGCAAAACACGAAGTCTGCACCGTGTTTAGCCAGTACATTCTGCTTAGCCTGCTTTATGTCAGGGAAAACCTATCTTTACTAACTATGAGAGGGGACCTGCACCCATATAACACCCGAGGGAGGGAAAAGATTGATATCCCTTTTTGTAGGCTGAGTAGAAAGAAGGAATGCTTCCCAGTCCTGGCAATAAAACTTTTCAACACGCTCCCAACTAGTGTGTGAAATCTGGAGGTCGGGAAGTTCAAGACTCGGGTAGAGCGATGGTTGAGAAAAAATCCTTTCTACTCCATTGAGGAATATTATAAAGCAGATACCCAAAATATATAAGGCCTAGCTCGGTAAAGACCTGCCGCCAAACACACAACCCAAAATATGTAAATAGTGTACAGTTTTTAAAAGTTTATATTTGTTGTACAGTCCTAAATATTAGTTTTAAAAGTATTACTGACGCCATCTATCCAGTGTCACTGGTCAAAGATGAAGGGAAGAAGTATGAAGTAAGTAAGTATGAAGAAGTATATACTTTGATACACTTAGATATATTTAGATATACTTTGATACTCTTAAATATACTTTGATACATTTTTAAACACTTATATATACTTTGATACACTTAGATATATTTAGATATACTTTGATACTCTTAAATAATATACTTTGATACATTTTGATACACTTATATATACTTTGGTACACTTAGATATACTTTGATACACTTAGATATACTTTGATACACTTTGATATACTTTAATACACTTTGATACACTTAGATATACTTTGATACACTTTGATACACTTAGATATACTTTGATATACTTTGATACACTTAGATATACTTTGATACATTTAGATATACTTTGATACATTTTGATACATTTAGATATAATTTGATACACTTAGATATACTTTGACACCCTTAGATATACTTTGATACACTTAGATATACTTTGATACACTTTGATACACTTAGATATACTTTGATATACTTTGATACACATTGATATACTTTGATATACTTTGATATACTTAGATATACATTGATATACTTTGATACACTTAGATTTACTTTGATACACTTTGATACACTTAGATACACTTTGATACACTTAGATATACTTTGATATACTTTGATACACTTAGATATACTTTTATACACTTAGATATAATTTTAAACACTTTGATACACTTAGATATACTTTGATACACTTATATATTCTTTGACATACTTCGATGCACTTAGATATACTTTAATACACTTAGATATACTTTGATACACTTTGATACACTTAGATATACTTTGATATACTTTGATACACATTGATATACTTTGATATACTTTGATACACTTAGATATACATTGATATACTTTGATACACTTAGATTTACTTTGATACACTTAGATTTACTTTGATACACTTAGATATACTTTGATACACTTTGATATACTTTGATACACTTTGATACACTTAGATATACTTTGATACACATTAATATACTTTGATATACTTTGATACACTTAGATATTCATTGATACACTTTGATACACTTAGATTTACTTTGATACACTTAGATATACTGTGATACACTTTGATATACTTTGATACACTTTGATACACTTTGATACACTTTGATATTCGTTGATACACTTATATATACTTTGATACACTTAGATATACTTTGATATACTTTGATACACTTTGATACACTTAGATAAACTTTGATACACTTAGATATACTTTGATACACTTAGATATACTTAGATATACTTTGACACCCTTAGATATACTTTGATACACTTAGATAAACTTTGATACACTTAGATATACTTTGATACACTTAGATATACTTAGATATACTTTGACACCCTTAGATATACTTTGATACACTTAGATATACTTTGACACCCTTAGATATTATTTGATACACTTTGATATACTTTGATACACTTTGATACACTTAGATATATTTAGATATACTTTGATACTCTTAAATATACTTTGATACATTTTGATACACTTATATATACTTTGATACACTTAGATATACTTTGATACACTTAGATATACTTTGATATACTTTTATACACTTTGATACACTTAGATAAACTTTGATACACTTAGATATAATTTGATACACTTAGATACACTTAGACACACTTTAATACACTTAGATATACTTTGATATAATTTGATACACTTTGATACACTTAGATAAACTTTGATACACTTAGATATACTTTAATACACTTAGATATACTTTGATACACTTAGATATACTTTGATACACTTAGATATACTTTGATACACTTAGATATATTTAGATATACTTTGATACTCTTAAATATACTTTGATACATTTTTAAACACTTATATATACTTTGATACACTTAGATATACTTTGATACACTTAGATATACTTTGATACACTTTGATATACTTTAATACACTTCGATACACTTAGATATTAGTTGATACACTTAGATATATTTAGATATACTTTGATACTCTTAAATATACTTTGATACATTTTGTTACACTTATATATACTTTGAACACTTAGATATACTTTGATACACTTAGATATACTTTGATACATTTAGATATACTTTGATATACTTTGATACACTTAGATAAACTTTGATACACTTAGATATAATTTGATACACTTAGATACACTTTGATACACTTAGATATACTTTGATATAAATTGATACACTTTGATACACTTAGATAAACTTTGATACACTTAGATATACTTTGATACACTTAGATATACTTTGATACATTTTGATACATTTAGATATACTTTGATACACTTAGATATACTTTGATATACTTTGATACACTTTGATACACTTAGATAAACTTTGATACACTTAGATATACTTTTATACACTTAGATATACTATTAAACACTTTGATACACTTAGATATACTTTGATACACTTATATATACTTTGACATACTTTGATGCACTTGGATATACTTTATACACTTAGATATACTTTGATACACTTTGATACACTTAGATATACTTTGATATACTTTGATACACATTGATATACTTTGATATACTTTGATACACTTAGATATACATTGATAAACTTTGATACACTTAGATTTACTTTGATACACTTAGATATACTTTGATACACTTTGATATACTTTGATACACTTTGATACACTTTGATATTCGTTGATACACTTATATATACTTTGATACACTTAGATATACTTTGATATACTTTGATACACTTTGATACACTTAGATACACTTAGATAAACTTTGATACACTTAGATATACTTTGATACACTTAGATATACTTAGATATACTTTGACACCCTTAGATATACTTTGATACACTTAGATATACTTTGACACCCTTAGATATACTTTGATACACTTAGATATACTTTGATACACTTTGATACACTTAGATATACTTTGATATACTTTGATACACTTAGATATACTTTTATACACTTAGATATACTTTTAAACACTTTGATACACTTAGATATACTTTGATACACTTAGATATACTTTGATACACTTATATATACTTTGACATACTTTGATGCACTTAGATATACTTTAATACACTTAGATATACTTTGATACACTTTGATACACTTAGATATACTTTGATATACTTTGATACACATTGATATACTTTGATATACTTTGATACACTTAGATAAACTTTGATATACTTTGATACACTTAGATTTACTTTGATACACTTAGATATACTTTGATACACTTTGATATACTTTGATACACTTTGATACACTTAGATATACTTTGATATACTTTGATACACTTTGATACACTAAGATAAACTTTGATACACTTAGATATGCTTTGATACACTTAGATATACTTTGATATACTTTGACACCCTTAGATATACTTTGATACACTTAGATATACTTTGCCACCTTAGATATACTTTGATACACTTTGATATACTTTGATACACTTTGATACACTTAGATATACATTGATACACTTATATATACTTTGACATACTTTGATGAACTTAGATATACTTTGATACACTTAGATATACTTTTATACACTTAGATATACTTTGATACACTTTGATATACTTAAATACACTTTGATACACTTAGATATACTTTGATACACTTAGATACACTTAGATATACTTTGATACACTTAGATATACTTTGATACATTTTGATACATTTAGATATACTTTGATACACTTAGATATACTTTGATATACTTTGATACACTTTGATACACTTTGATACACTTAGATAAACTTTGATACACTTAGATATACTTTGATACACTTAGATATAATTTGATATACTTTGAAACCCTTAGATATACAGTACTTTGATACACTTAGATATACTTTGATATACTTTGATACACTTAGATAAACTTTGATACACTTAGTTATACTTTGATACACTTAAATACACTTAGATATACTTTGATACACTTAGATATACATTGATACACTTTGATACACTTAGATTTACTTTGATACACTTTGATACACTTAGATATACTTTGATATACTTTGATACACATTGATATACTTTGATATACTTTGATACACTTAGATATACATTGATACACTTTGATACACTTAGATTTACTTTGATACACTTTGATATACTTTGATACACTTTGATATACTTTGATACACCTTGATACACTTTGATATTCGTTGATACACTTATATATACTTTGATACACTTAGATATACTTTGATATACTTTGATACACTTTGATACACTTAGATAAACTTTGATACACGTAGATATACTTTGATACACTTAGATATACTTTGATATACTTTGACACCCTTAGATATACTTTGATACACTTAGATATACTTTGACACCCTTAGATATACTTTGATACACTTAGATATACTTTGATACACTTTGATACACTTAGATATACTTTGATATACTTTGATACACTTAGATATACTTTGAGACACTTTGATATTCGTTGATACACTTATATATACTTTGATACACTTAGATATACTTTGATATACTTTGATACACTTTGATACACTTAGATAAACTTTGATACACTTAGATATAGTTTGATACACTTAGATATACTTAGATATACTTTGACACCCTTAGATATACTTTGATACACTTAGATAAACTTTGATACACTTAGATATACTTTGATACACTTAGATATACTTAGATATACTTTGACACCCTTAGATATACTTTGATACAATTTGATATACTTTGATACACTTTGATACACTTAGATATATTTAGATATACTTTGATACTCTTAAATATACTTTGATACATTTTGATACACTTATATATACTTTGATACACTTAGATATACTTTGATACACTTAGATATAATTTGATACACTTAGATACACTTAGACACACTTTAATACACTTAGATATACTTTGATATAATTTGATACACTTTGATACACTTAGATAAACTTTGATACACTTAGATATACTTTAATACACTTAGATATACTTTGGTACACTTAGATATACTTTGATACACTTAGATATACTTTGATACACTTAGATATATTTAGATATACTTTGATACTCTTAAATATACTTTGATACATTTTTAAACACTTATATATACTTTGATACACTTAGATATATTTAGATATACTTTGATACTCTTAAATATACTTTGATACATTTTGATACACTTATATATACTTTGGTACACTTAGATATACTTTGATACACTTAGATATACTTTGATACACTTTGATATACTTTAATACACTTCGATACACTTAGATATTAGTTGATACACTTAGATATATTTAGATATACTTTGATAATCTTAAATATACTTTGATACATTTTGTTACACTTATATATACTTTGAACACTTAGATATACTTTGGTACACTTAGATATACTTTAATACATTTAGATATACTTTGATATACTTTGATACACTTAGATAAACTTTGATACACTTAGATATAATTTGATACACTTAGATACACTTAGATACACTTTGATACACTTAGATATACTTTGATATAAATTGATACACTTTGATACACTTAGATAAACTTTGATACACTTAGATATACTTAGATATACTTTGACACCCTTAGATATACTTTGATACACTTAGATATACTTTGACACCCTTAGATATACTTTGATACACTTAGATATACTTTGATACACTTTGATACACTTAGATATACTTTGATATACTTTGATACACTTAGATATACTTTTATACACTTAGATATACTTTTAAACACTTTGATACACTTAGATATACTTTGATACACTTAGATATACTTTGATACACTTATATATACTTTGACATACTTTGATGCACTTAGATATACTTTAATACACTTAGATATACTTTGATACACTTTGATACACTTAGATATACTTTGATATACTTTGATACACATTGATATACTTTGATATACTTTGATACACTTAGATAAACTTTGATATACTTTGATACACTTAGATTTACTTTGATACACTTAGATATACTTTGATACACTTTGATATACTTTGATACACTTTGATACACTTAGATATACTTTGATATACTTTGATACACTTTGATACACTAAGATAAACTCTGATACACTTAGATATGCTTTGATACACTTAGATATACTTTGATATACTTTGACACCCTTAGATATACTTTGATACACTTAGATATACTTTGCCACCTTAGATATACTTTGATACACTTTGATATACTTTGATACACTTTGATACACTTAGATATACATTGATACACTTATATATACTTTGACATACTTTGATGAACTTAGATATACTTTGATACACTTAGATATACTTTTATACACTTAGATATACTTTGATACACTTTGATATACTTAAATACACTTTGATACACTTAGATATACTTTGATACACTTAGATACACTTAGATATACTTTGATACACTTAGATATACTTTGATACATTTTGATACATTTAGATATACTTTTATACACTTAGATATACTTTGATATACTTTGATACACTTTGATACACTTTGATACACTTAGATAAACTTTGATACACTTAGATATACTTTGATACACTTAGATATAATTTGATATACTTTGAAACCCTTAGATATACAGTACTTTGATACACTTAGATATACTTTGATATACTTTGATACACTTAGATAAACTTTGATACACTTAGTTATACTTTGATACACTTAAATACACTTAGATATACTTTGATACACTTAGATATACATTGATACACTTTGATAAACTTAGATTTACTTTGATACACTTTGATACACTTAGATATACTTTGATATACTTTGATACACTTTGATACACTTAGATAAACTTTGATACACTTAGATATACTTTGATACACTTAGATATACTTTGATATACTTTGACACCCTTAGATATACTTTGATACACTTAGATATACTTTGACACCCTTAGATATACTTTGATACAGTTAGATATACTTTGATACACTTTGATACACTTAGATATACTTTGATATACTTTGATACACTTAGATATACTTTTATACACTTAGATATACTTTTAAACACTTTGATACACTTAGATATACTTTGATACACTTATATATACTTTGACATACTTTGATGCACTTAGATATACTTTAATACACTTAGATATACTTTGATACACTTTGATACACTTAGATATACTTTGATATACTTTGATACACATTGATATACTTTGATATACTTTGATACACTTAGATATACTTTGATATACTTTGATACACTTAGATTTACTTTGATACACTTAGATATACTTTGATACACTTTGATATACTTTGATACACTTTGATACACTTAAATATACATTGATACACCTATATATACTTTGACATACTTTGATGAACTTAGATATACTTTGATACACTTAGATACACTTAGACACACTTTAATACACTTAGATATACTTTGATATAATTTGATACACTTTGATACACTTAGATAAACTTTGATACACTTAGATATACTTTTATACACTTAGATATACTTTGGTACACTTAGATATACTTTGATACACTTAGATATATTTAGATATACTTTGATACTCTTAAATATACTTTGATACATTTTTAAACACTTATATATACTTTGATACACTTAGATATATTTAGATATACTTTGATACTCTTAAATATACTTTGATACATTTTGATACACTTATATATACTTTGGTACACTTAGATATACTTTGATACACTTAGATATACTTTGATACACTTTGATATACTTTAATACACTTTGATACACTTAGATATACTTTGATACACTTTGATACACTTAGATATACTTTGATATACTTTGATACACTTAGATATACTTTGATACACTTAGATATACTTTGATACATTTTGATACATTTAGATATAATTTGATACACTTAGATATACTTTGACACCCTTAGATATACTTTGATACACTTAGATATACTTTGATACACTTTGATACACTTTGATACACTTAGATATACTTTGATATACTTTGATACACATTGATATACTTTGATATACTTTGATACACTTAGATATACATTGATATACTTTGATACACTTAGATTTACTTTGATACACTTTGATACACTTAGATACACTTTGATACACTTAGATATACTTTGATATACTTTGATACACTTAGATATACTTTTATACACTTAGATATACTTTTAAACACTTTGATACACTTAGATATACTTTGATACACTTGTATATACTTTGACATACTTCGATGCACTTAGATATACTTTAATACACTTAGATATACTTTGATACACTTTGATACACTTAGATATACTTTGATATACTTTGATACACATTGATATACTTTGATATACTTTGATACACTTAGATATACATTGATATACTTTGATACACTTAGATTTACTTTGATACACTTAGATTTACTTTGATACACTTAGATATACTTTGATACACTTTGATATACTTTGATACACTTTGATATACTTAGATATACTTTGATACACATTAATATACTTTGATATACTTTGATACACTTAGATATACATTGATACACTTTGATACACTTAGATTTACTTTGATACACTTAGATATACTTTGATACACTTTGATATACTTTGATACACTTTGATACACTTTGATACACTTTAATATTCGTTGATACACTTATATATACTTTGATACACTTAGATATACTTTGATATACTTTGATACACTTTGATACACTTAGATAAACTTTGATACACTTAGATATAGTTTGATACACTTAGATATACTTAGATATACTTTGACACCCTTAGATATACTTTGATACACTTAGATAAACTTTGATACACTTAGATATACTTTGATACACTTAGATATACTTAGATATACTTTGACACCCTTAGATATACTTTGATACAATTTGATATACTTTGATACACTTTGATACACTTAGATATATTTAGATATACTTTGATACTCTTAAATATACTTTGATACATTTTGATACACTTATATATACTTTGATACACTTAGATATACTTTGATACACTTAGATATAATTTGATACACTTAGATACACTTAGACACACTTTAATACACTTAGATATACTTTGATATAATTTGATACACTTTGATACACTTAGATAAACTTTGATACACTTAGATATACTTTAATACACTTAGATATACTTTGGTACACTTAGATATACTTTGATACACTTAGATATACTTTGATACACTTAGATATATTTAGATATACTTTGATACTCTTAAATATACTTTGATACATTTTTAAACACTTATATATACTTTGATACACTTAGATATATTTAGATATACTTTGATACTCTTAAATATACTTTGATACATTTTGATACACTTATATATACTTTGGTACACTTAGATATACTTTGATACACTTAGATATACTTTGATACACTTTGATATACTTTAATACACTTCGATACACTTAGATATTAGTTGATACACTTAGATATATTTAGATATACTTTGATAATCTTAAATATACTTTGATACATTTTGTTACACTTATATATACTTTGAACACTTAGATATACTTTGGTACACTTAGATATACTTTGATACATTTAGATATACTTTGATATACTTTGATACACTTAGATAAACTTTGATACACTTAGATATAATTTGATACACTTAGATACACTTAGATACACTTTGATACACTTAGATATACTTTGATATAAATTGATACACTTTGATACACTTAGATAAACTTTGATACACTTAGATATACTTAGATATACTTTGACACCCTTAGATATACTTTGATACACTTAGATATACTTTGACACCCTTAAATATACTTTGATACACTTAGATATACTTTGATACACTTTGATACACTTAGATATACTTTGATATACTTTGATACACTTAGATATACTTTTATACACTTAGATATACTTTTAAACACTTTGATACACTTAGATATACTTTGATACACTTAGATATACTTTGATACACTTATATATACTTTGACATACTTTGATGCACTTAGATATACTTTAATACACTTAGATATACTTTGATACACTTTGATACACTTAGATATACTTTGATATACTTTGATACACATTGATATACTTTGATATACTTTGATACACTTAGATAAACTTTGATATACTTTGATACACTTAGATTTACTTTGATACACTTAGATATACTTTGATACACTTTGATATACTTTGATACACTTTGATACACTTAGATATACTTTGATATACTTTGATACACTTTGATACACTAAGATAAACTCTGATACACTTAGATATGCTTTGATACACTTAGATATACTTTGATATACTTTGACACCCTTAGATATACTTTGATACACTTAGATATACTTTGCCACCTTAGATATACTTTGATACACTTTGATATACTTTGATACACTTTGATACACTTAGATATACATTGATACACTTATATATACTTTGACATACTTTGATGAACTTAGATATACTTTGATACACTTAGATATACTTTTATACACTTAGATATACTTTGATACACTTTGATATACTTAAATACACTTTGATACACTTAGATATACTTTGATACACTTAGATACACTTAGATATACTTTGATACACTTAGATATACTTTGATACATTTTGATACATTTAGATATACTTTGATACACTTAGATATACTTTGATATACTTTGATACACTTTGATACACTTTGATACACTTAGATAAACTTTGATACACTTAGATATACTTTGATACACTTAGATATAATTTGATATACTTTGAAACCCTTAGATATACAGTACTTTGATACACTTAGATATACTTTGATACACTTAGATAAACTTTGATACACTTAGTTATACTTTGATACACTTAGATACACTTAGATATACTTTGATACACTTAGATATACATTGATACACTTTGATAAACTTAGATTTACTTTGATACACTTTGATACACTTAGATATACTTTGATATACTTTGATACACATTGATATACTTTGATATACTTTGATACACTTAGATATACATTGATACACTTTGATACACTTAGATTTACTTTGATACACTTTGATATACTTTGATACACTTTGATATACTTTGATACACCTTGATACACTTTGATATTCGTTGATACACTTATATATACTTTGATACACTTAGATATACTTTGATATACTTTGATACACTTTGATACACTTAGATAAACTTTGATACACTTAGATATACTTTGATACACTTAGATATACTTTGATATACTTTGACACCCTTAGATATACTTTGATACACTTAGATATACTTTGACACCCTTAGATATACTTTGATACAGTTAGATATACTTTGATACACTTTGATACACTTAGATATACTTTGATATACTTTGATACACTTAGATATACTTTTATACACTTAGATATACTTTTAAACACTTTGATACACTTAGATATACTTTGATACACTTATATATACTTTGACATACTTTGATGCACTTAGATATACTTTAATACACTTAGATATACTTTGATACACTTTGATACACTTAGATATACTTTGATATACTTTGATACACATTGATATACTTTGATACACTTTGATACACTTAGATATACTTTGATATAAATTGATACACTTTGATACACTTAGATAAACTTTGATACACTTAGATATACTTAGATATACTTTGACACCCTTAGATATACTTTGATACACTTAGATATACTTTGACACCCTTAGATATACTTTGATACACTTAGATATACTTTGATACACTTTGATACACTTAGATATACTTTGATATACTTTGATACACTTAGATATACTTTTATACACTTAGATATACTTTTAAACACTTTGATACACTTAGATATACTTTGATACACTTAGATATACTTTGATACACTTATATATACTTTGACATACTTTGATGCACTTAGATATACTTTAATACACTTAGATATACTTTGATACACTTTGATACACTTAGATATACTTTGATATACTTTGATACACATTGATATACTTTGATATACTTTGATACACTTAGATAAACTTTGATATACTTTGATACACTTAGATTTACTTTGATACACTTAGATATACTTTGATACACTTTGATATACTTTGATACACTTTGATACACTTAGATATACTTTGATATACTTTGATACACTTTGATACACTAAGATAAACTCTGATACACTTAGATATGCTTTGATACACTTAGATATACTTTGATATACTTTGACACCCTTAGATATACTTTGATACACTTAGATATACTTTGCCACCTTAGATATACTTTGATACACTTTGATATACTTTGATACACTTTGATACACTTAGATATACATTGATACACTTATATATACTTTGACATACTTTGATGAACTTAGATATACTTTGATACACTTAGATATACTTTTATACACTTAGATATACTTTGATACACTTTGATATACTTAAATACACTTTGATACACTTAGATATACTTTGATACACTTAGATACACTTAGATATACTTTGATACACTTAGATATACTTTGATACATTTTGATACATTTAGATATACTTTTATACACTTAGATATACTTTGATATACTTTGATACACTTTGATACACTTTGATACACTTAGATAAACTTTGATACACTTAGATATACTTTGATACACTTAGATATAATTTGATATACTTTGAAACCCTTAGATATACAGTACTTTGATACACTTAGATATACTTTGATATACTTTGATACACTTAGATAAACTTTGATACACTTAGTTATACTTTGATACACTTAAATACACTTAGATATACTTTGATACACTTAGATATACATTGATACACTTTGATAAACTTAGATTTACTTTGATACACTTTGATACACTTAGATATACTTTGATATACTTTGATACACTTTGATACACTTAGATAAACTTTGATACACTTAGATATACTTTGATACACTTAGATATACTTTGATATACTTTGACACCCTTAGATATACTTTGATACACTTAGATATACTTTGACACCCTTAGATATACTTTGATACAGTTAGATATACTTTGATACACTTTGATACACTTAGATATACTTTGATATACTTTGATACACTTAGATATACTTTTATACACTTAGATATACTTTTAAACACTTTGATACACTTAGATATACTTTGATACACTTATATATACTTTGACATACTTTGATGCACTTAGATATACTTTAATACACTTAGATATACTTTGATACACTTTGATACACTTAGATATACTTTGATATACTTTGATACACATTGATATACTTTGATATACTTTGATACACTTAGATATACTTTGATATACTTTGATACACTTAGATTTACTTTGATACACTTAGATATACTTTGATACACTTTGATATACTTTGATACACTTTGATACACTTAAATATACATTGATACACTTATATATACTTTGACATACTTTGATGAACTTAGATATACTTTGATACACTTAGATACACTTAGACACACTTTAATACACTTAGATATACTTTGATATAATTTGATACACTTTGATACACTTAGATAAACTTTGATACACTTAGATATACTTTTATACACTTAGATATACTTTGGTACACTTAGATATACTTTGATACACTTAGATATATTTAGATATACTTTGATACTCTTAAATATACTTTGATACATTTTTAAACACTTATATATACTTTGATACACTTAGATATATTTAGATATACTTTGATACTCTTAAATATACTTTGATACATTTTGATACACTTATATATACTTTGGTACACTTAGATATACTTTGATACACTTAGATATACTTTGATACACTTTGATATACTTTAATACACTTTGATACACTTAGATATACTTTGATACACTTTGATACACTTAGATATACTTTGATATACTTTGATACACTTAGATATACTTTGATACACTTAGATATACTTTGATACATTTTGATACATTTAGATATAATTTGATACACTTAGATATACTTTGACACCCTTAGATATACTTTGATACACTTAGATATACTTTGATACACTTTGATACACTTTGATACACTTAGATATACTTTGATATACTTTGATACACATTGATATACTTTGATATACTTTGATACACTTAGATATACATTGATATACTTTGATACACTTAGATTTACTTTGATACACTTTGATACACTTAGATACACTTTGATACACTTAGATATACTTTGATATACTTTGATACACTTAGATATACTTTTATACACTTAGATATACTTTTAAACACTTTGATACACTTAGATATACTTTGATACACTTGTATATACTTTGACATACTTCGATGCACTTAGATATACTTTAATACACTTAGATATACTTTGATACACTTTGATACACTTAGATATACTTTGATATACTTTGATACACATTGATATACTTTGATATACTTTGATACACTTAGATATACATTGATATACTTTGATACACTTAGATTTACTTTGATACACTTAGATTTACTTTGATACACTTAGATATACTTTGATACACTTTGATATACTTTGATACACTTTGATATACTTAGATATACTTTGATACACATTAATATACTTTGATATACTTTGATACACTTAGATATACATTGATACACTTTGATACACTTAGATTTACTTTGATACACTTAGATATACTTTGATACACTTTGATATACTTTGATACACTTTGATACACTTTGATACACTTTAATATTCGTTGATACACTTATATATACTTTGATACACTTAGATATACTTTGATATACTTTGATACACTTTGATACACTTAGATAAACTTTGATACACTTAGATATAGTTTGATACACTTAGATATACTTAGATATACTTTGACACCCTTAGATATACTTTGATACACTTAGATAAACTTTGATACACTTAGATATACTTTGATACACTTAGATATACTTAGATATACTTTGACACCCTTAGATATACTTTGATACAATTTGATATACTTTGATACACTTTGATACACTTAGATATATTTAGATATACTTTGATACTCTTAAATATACTTTGATACATTTTGATACACTTATATATACTTTGATACACTTAGATATACTTTGATACACTTAGATATAATTTGATACACTTAGATACACTTAGACACACTTTAATACACTTAGATATACTTTGATATAATTTGATACACTTTGATACACTTAGATAAACTTTGATACACTTAGATATACTTTAATACACTTAGATATACTTTGGTACACTTAGATATACTTTGATACACTTAGATATACTTTGATACACTTAGATATATTTAGATATACTTTGATACTCTTAAATATACTTTGATACATTTTTAAACACTTATATATACTTTGATACACTTAGATATATTTAGATATACTTTGATACTCTTAAATATACTTTGATACATTTTGATACACTTATATATACTTTGGTACACTTAGATATACTTTGATACACTTAGATATACTTTGATACACTTTGATATACTTTAATACACTTCGATACACTTAGATATTAGTTGATACACTTAGATATATTTAGATATACTTTGATAATCTTAAATATACTTTGATACATTTTGTTACACTTATATATACTTTGAACACTTAGATATACTTTGGTACACTTAGATATACTTTGATACATTTAGATATACTTTGATATACTTTGATACACTTAGATAAACTTTGATACACTTAGATATAATTTGATACACTTAGATACACTTAGATACACTTTGATACACTTAGATATACTTTGATATAAATTGATACACTTTGATACACTTAGATAAACTTTGATACACTTAGATATACTTAGATATACTTTGACACCCTTAGATATACTTTGATACACTTAGATATACTTTGACACCCTTAAATATACTTTGATACACTTAGATATACTTTGATACACTTTGATACACTTAGATATACTTTGATATACTTTGATACACTTAGATATACTTTTATACACTTAGATATACTTTTAAACACTTTGATACACTTAGATATACTTTGATACACTTAGATATACTTTGATACACTTATATATACTTTGACATACTTTGATGCACTTAGATATACTTTAATACACTTAGATATACTTTGATACACTTTGATACACTTAGATATACTTTGATATACTTTGATACACATTGATATACTTTGATATACTTTGATACACTTAGATAAACTTTGATATACTTTGATACACTTAGATTTACTTTGATACACTTAGATATACTTTGATACACTTTGATATACTTTGATACACTTTGATACACTTAGATATACTTTGATATACTTTGATACACTTTGATACACTAAGATAAACTCTGATACACTTAGATATGCTTTGATACACTTAGATATACTTTGATATACTTTGACACCCTTAGATATACTTTGATACACTTAGATATACTTTGCCACCTTAGATATACTTTGATACACTTTGATATACTTTGATACACTTTGATACACTTAGATATACATTGATACACTTATATATACTTTGACATACTTTGATGAACTTAGATATACTTTGATACACTTAGATATACTTTTATACACTTAGATATACTTTGATACACTTTGATATACTTAAATACACTTTGATACACTTAGATATACTTTGATACACTTAGATACACTTAGATATACTTTGATACACTTAGATATACTTTGATACATTTTGATACATTTAGATATACTTTGATACACTTAGATATACTTTGATATACTTTGATACACTTTGATACACTTTGATACACTTAGATAAACTTTGATACACTTAGATATACTTTGATACACTTAGATATAATTTGATATACTTTGAAACCCTTAGATATACAGTACTTTGATACACTTAGATATACTTTGATATACTTTGATACACTTAGATAAACTTTGATACACTTAGTTATACTTTGATACACTTAGATACACTTAGATATACTTTGATACACTTAGATATACATTGATACACTTTGATAAACTTAGATTTACTTTGATACACTTTGATACACTTAGATATACTTTGATATACTTTGATACACATTGATATACTTTGATATACTTTGATACACTTAGATATACATTGATACACTTTGATACACTTAGATTTACTTTGATACACTTTGATATACTTTGATACACTTTGATATACTTTGATACACCTTGATACACTTTGATATTCGTTGATACACTTATATATACTTTGATACACTTAGATATACTTTGATATACTTTGATACACTTTGATACACTTAGATAAACTTTGATACACTTAGATATACTTTGATACACTTAGATATACTTTGATATACTTTGACACCCTTAGATATACTTTGATACACTTAGATATACTTTGACACCCTTAGATATACTTTGATACAGTTAGATATACTTTGATACACTTTGATACACTTAGATATACTTTGATATACTTTGATACACTTAGATATACTTTTATACACTTAGATATACTTTTAAACACTTTGATACACTTAGATATACTTTGATACACTTATATATACTTTGACATACTTTGATGCACTTAGATATACTTTAATACACTTAGATATACTTTGATACACTTTGATACACTTAGATATACTTTGATATACTTTGATACACATTGATATACTTTGATACACTTTGATACACTTAGATATACTTTGATATAAATTGATACACTTTGATACACTTAGATAAACTTTGATACACTTAGATATACTTAGATATACTTTGACACCCTTAGATATACTTTGATACACTTAGATATACTTTGACACCCTTAGATATACTTTGATACACTTAGATATACTTTGATACACTTTGATACACTTAGATATACTTTGATATACTTTGATACACTTAGATATACTTTTATACACTTAGATATACTTTTAAACACTTTGATACACTTAGATATACTTTGATACACTTAGATATACTTTGATACACTTATATATACTTTGACATACTTTGATGCACTTAGATATACTTTAATACACTTAGATATACTTTGATACACTTTGATACACTTAGATATACTTTGATATACTTTGATACACATTGATATACTTTGATATACTTTGATACACTTAGATAAACTTTGATATACTTTGATACACTTAGATTTACTTTGATACACTTAGATATACTTTGATACACTTTGATATACTTTGATACACTTTGATACACTTAGATATACTTTGATATACTTTGATACACTTTGATACACTAAGATAAACTCTGATACACTTAGATATGCTTTGATACACTTAGATATACTTTGATATACTTTGACACCCTTAGATATACTTTGATACACTTAGATATACTTTGCCACCTTAGATATACTTTGATACACTTTGATATACTTTGATACACTTTGATACACTTAGATATACATTGATACACTTATATATACTTTGACATACTTTGATGAACTTAGATATACTTTGATACACTTAGATATACTTTTATACACTTAGATATACTTTGATACACTTTGATATACTTAAATACACTTTGATACACTTAGATATACTTTGATACACTTAGATACACTTAGATATACTTTGATACACTTAGATATACTTTGATACACTTAGATATACTTTGATACATTTTGATACATTTAGATATACTTTTATACACTTAGATATACTTTGATATACTTTGATACACTTTGATACACTTTGATACACTTAGATAAACTTTGATACACTTAGATATACTTTGATACACTTAGATATAATTTGATATACTTTGAAACCCTTAGATATACAGTACTTTGATACACTTAGATATACTTTGATATACTTTGATACACTTAGATAAACTTTGATACACTTAGTTATACTTTGATACACTTAAATACACTTAGATATACTTTGATACACTTAGATATACATTGATACACTTTGATAAACTTAGATTTACTTTGATACACTTTGATACACTTAGATATACTTTGATATACTTTGATACACTTTGATACACTTAGATAAACTTTGATACACTTAGATATACTTTGATACACTTAGATATACTTTGATATACTTTGACACCCTTAGATATACTTTGATACACTTAGATATACTTTGACACCCTTAGATATACTTTGATACAGTTAGATATACTTTGATACACTTTGATACACTTAGATATACTTTGATATACTTTGATACACTTAGATATACTTTTATACACTTAGATATACTTTTAAACACTTTGATACACTTAGATATACTTTGATACACTTATATATACTTTGACATACTTTGATGCACTTAGATATACTTTAATACACTTAGATATACTTTGATACACTTTGATACACTTAGATATACTTTGATATACTTTGATACACATTGATATACTTTGATATACTTTGATACACTTAGATATACTTTGATATACTTTGATACACTTAGATTTACTTTGATACACTTAGATATACTTTGATACACTTTGATATACTTTGATACACTTTGATACACTTAAATATACATTGATACACTTATATATACTTTGACATACTTTGATGAACTTAGATATACTTTGATACACTTAGATACACTTAGACACACTTTAATACACTTAGATATACTTTGATATAATTTGATACACTTTGATACACTTAGATAAACTTTGATACACTTAGATATACTTTTATACACTTAGATATACTTTGGTACACTTAGATATACTTTGATACACTTAGATATATTTAGATATACTTTGATACTCTTAAATATACTTTGATACATTTTTAAACACTTATATATACTTTGATACACTTAGATATATTTAGATATACTTTGATACTCTTAAATATACTTTGATACATTTTGATACACTTATATATACTTTGGTACACTTAGATATACTTTGATACACTTAGATATACTTTGATACACTTTGATATACTTTAATACACTTTGATACACTTAGATATACTTTGATACACTTTGATACACTTAGATATACTTTGATATACTTTGATACACTTAGATATACTTTGATACACTTAGATATACTTTGATACATTTTGATACATTTAGATATAATTTGATACACTTAGATATACTTTGACACCCTTAGATATACTTTGATACACTTAGATATACTTTGATACACTTTGATACACTTTGATACACTTAGATATACTTTGATATACTTTGATACACATTGATATACTTTGATATACTTTGATACACTTAGATATACATTGATATACTTTGATACACTTAGATTTACTTTGATACACTTTGATACACTTAGATACACTTTGATACACTTAGATATACTTTGATATACTTTGATACACTTAGATATACTTTTATACACTTAGATATACTTTTAAACACTTTGATACACTTAGATATACTTTGATACACTTGTATATACTTTGACATACTTCGATGCACTTAGATATACTTTAATACACTTAGATATACTTTGATACACTTTGATACACTTAGATATACTTTGATATACTTTGATACACATTGATATACTTTGATATACTTTGATACACTTAGATATACATTGATATACTTTGATACACTTAGATTTACTTTGATACACTTAGATTTACTTTGATACACTTAGATATACTTTGATACACTTTGATATACTTTGATACACTTTGATATACTTAGATATACTTTGATACACATTAATATACTTTGATATACTTTGATACACTTAGATATACATTGATACACTTTGATACACTTAGATTTACTTTGATACACTTAGATATACTTTGATACACTTTGATATACTTTGATACACTTTGATACACTTTGATACACTTTAATATTCGTTGATACACTTATATATACTTTGATACACTTAGATATACTTTGATATACTTTGATACACTTTGATACACTTAGATAAACTTTGATACACTTAGATATAGTTTGATACACTTAGATATACTTAGATATACTTTGACACCCTTAGATATACTTTGATACACTTAGATAAACTTTGATACACTTAGATATACTTTGATACACTTAGATATACTTAGATATACTTTGACACCCTTAGATATACTTTGATACAATTTGATATACTTTGATACACTTTGATACACTTAGATATATTTAGATATACTTTGATACTCTTAAATATACTTTGATACATTTTGATACACTTATATATACTTTGATACACTTAGATATACTTTGATACACTTAGATATAATTTGATACACTTAGATACACTTAGACACACTTTAATACACTTAGATATACTTTGATATAATTTGATACACTTTGATACACTTAGATAAACTTTGATACACTTAGATATACTTTAATACACTTAGATATACTTTGGTACACTTAGATATACTTTGATACACTTAGATATACTTTGATACACTTAGATATATTTAGATATACTTTGATACTCTTAAATATACTTTGATACATTTTTAAACACTTATATATACTTTGATACACTTAGATATATTTAGATATACTTTGATACTCTTAAATATACTTTGATACATTTTGATACACTTATATATACTTTGGTACACTTAGATATACTTTGATACACTTAGATATACTTTGATACACTTTGATATACTTTAATACACTTCGATACACTTAGATATTAGTTGATACACTTAGATATATTTAGATATACTTTGATAATCTTAAATATACTTTGATACATTTTGTTACACTTATATATACTTTGAACACTTAGATATACTTTGGTACACTTAGATATACTTTGATACATTTAGATATACTTTGATATACTTTGATACACTTAGATAAACTTTGATACACTTAGATATAATTTGATACACTTAGATACACTTAGATACACTTTGATACACTTAGATATACTTTGATATAAATTGATACACTTTGATACACTTAGATAAACTTTGATACACTTAGATATACTTAGATATACTTTGACACCCTTAGATATACTTTGATACACTTAGATATACTTTGACACCCTTAAATATACTTTGATACACTTAGATATACTTTGATACACTTTGATACACTTAGATATACTTTGATATACTTTGATACACTTAGATATACTTTTATACACTTAGATATACTTTTAAACACTTTGATACACTTAGATATACTTTGATACACTTAGATATACTTTGATACACTTATATATACTTTGACATACTTTGATGCACTTAGATATACTTTAATACACTTAGATATACTTTGATACACTTTGATACACTTAGATATACTTTGATATACTTTGATACACATTGATATACTTTGATATACTTTGATACACTTAGATAAACTTTGATATACTTTGATACACTTAGATTTACTTTGATACACTTAGATATACTTTGATACACTTTGATATACTTTGATACACTTTGATACACTTAGATATACTTTGATATACTTTGATACACTTTGATACACTAAGATAAACTCTGATACACTTAGATATGCTTTGATACACTTAGATATACTTTGATATACTTTGACACCCTTAGATATACTTTGATACACTTAGATATACTTTGCCACCTTAGATATACTTTGATACACTTTGATATACTTTGATACACTTTGATACACTTAGATATACATTGATACACTTATATATACTTTGACATACTTTGATGAACTTAGATATACTTTGATACACTTAGATATACTTTTATACACTTAGATATACTTTGATACACTTTGATATACTTAAATACACTTTGATACACTTAGATATACTTTGATACACTTAGATACACTTAGATATACTTTGATACACTTAGATATACTTTGATACATTTTGATACATTTAGATATACTTTGATACACTTAGATATACTTTGATATACTTTGATACACTTTGATACACTTTGATACACTTAGATAAACTTCGATACACTTAGATATACTTTGATACACTTAGATATAATTTGATATACTTTGAAACCCTTAGATATACAGTACTTTGATACACTTAGATATACTTTGATATACTTTGATACACTTAGATAAACTTTGATACACTTAGTTATACTTTGATACACTTAGATACACTTAGATATACTTTGATACACTTAGATATACATTGATACACTTTGATAAACTTAGATTTACTTTGATACACTTTGATACACTTAGATATACTTTGATATACTTTGATACACATTGATATACTTTGATATACTTTGATACACTTAGATAAACTTTGATATACTTTGATACACTTAGATATACTTTGATACACTTATATATACTTTGACATACTTTGATGCACTTAGATATACTTTAATACACTTAGATATACTTTGATACACTTTGATACACTTAGATATACTTTGATATACTTTGATACACATTGATATACTTTGATATACTTTGATACACTTAGATATACTTTGATATACTTTGATACACTTAGATTTACTTTGATACACTTAGATATACTTTGATACACTTTGATATACTTTGATACACTTTGATACACTTAAATATACATTGATACACTTATATATACTTTGACATACTTTGATGAACTTAGATATACTTTGATACACTTAGATATACTTTTATACACTTAGATATACTTTGATACACTTTGATATACTTAAATACACTTTGATACACTTAGATATACTTTGATACACTTAGATACACTTAGATATACTTTGATACACTTAGATATACTTTGATACATTTTGATACATTTAGATATACTTTGATACACTTAGATATACTTTGATATACTTTGATACACTTTGATACACTTTGATACACTTAGATAAACTTTGATACACTTAGATATACTTTGATACACTTAGATATAATTTGATATACTTTGAAACCCTTAGATATACAGTACTTTGATACACTTAGATATACTTTGATATACTTTAATACACTTAGATAAACTTTGATACACTTAGTTATACTTTGATACACTTAGATACACTTAGATATACTTTGATACATTTTGATACATTTAGATATACTTTGATACACTTAGATATACTTTGATACACTTAGATAAACTTTGATACACTTAGATATACTTTGATACACTTAGATAAACTTTGATACACTTAGATATACTTTGATACACTTAGATATACTTTGATACATTTTGATACATTTAGATATACTTTGATACACTTAGATATACTTTGATATACTTAGATATACTTTGATACACTTAGATATACTTTGATATACTTTGACACCCTTAGATATACTTTGATACACTTAGATATACTTTGACACCCTTAGATATACTTTGATACACTTAGATATACTTTGATACACTTTGATACACTTAGATATACTTTGATATACTTTGATACACTTAGATATACTTTGATACACTTAGATATACTTTGATACATTTTGACACCCTTAGATATACTTTGATACACTTAGATATACTTTGACACCCTTAGATATACTTTGATACACTTAGATATACTTTGATACACTTAGATATACTTTGATACACTTAGATATATTTAGATATACTTTGATACTCTTAAATATACTTTGATACATTTTTAAACACTTATATATACTTTGATACACTTAGATATATTTAGATATACTTTGATACTCTTAAATATACTTTGATACATTTTGATACACTTATATATACTTTGGTACACTTAGATATACTTTGATACACTTAGATATACTTTGATACACTTTGATATACTTTAATACACTTTGATACACTTAGATATACTTTGATACACTTTGATACACTTAGATATACTTTGATATACTTTGATACACTTAGATATACTTTGATACACATAGATATACTTTGATACATTTTGATACATTTAGATATAATTTGATATACTTAGATATACTTTGACACCCTTAGATATACTTTGATACACTTAGATATACTTTAAAACACTTTGATACACTTAGATATACTTTGATATACTTTGATACACATTGATATACTTTGATATACTTTGATACACTTAGATATACATTGATATACTTTGATACACTTAGATTTACTTTTATACACTTAGATATACTTTTAAACACTTTGATACACTTAGATATACTTTGATACACTTATATATACTTTGACATACTTCGATGCACTTAGATATACTTTAATACACTTAGATATACTTTGATACACTTAAATATACTTTGATATACTTTGATACACATTGATATACTTTGATATACTTTGATACACTTAGATATACATTGATATACTTTGATACACTTAGATTTACTTTGATACACTTAGATTTACTTTGATACACTTAGATATACTTTGATACACTTTGATATACTTTGATACACTTTGATACACTTAGATATACTTTGATACACATTAATATACTTTGATATACTTTGATACACTTAGATATACATTGATACACTTTGATACACTTAGATTTACTTTGATACACTTAGATATACTTTGATACACTTTGATATACTTTTATACACTTTGATACACTTTGATATTCGTTGATACACTTATATATACTTTGATACACTTAGATATACTTTGATATACTTTGATACACTTTGATACACTTAGATAAACTTTGATACACTTAGATATACTTTGATACACTTAGATATACTTAGATATACTTTGACACCCTTAGATATACTTTGATACACTTAGATAAACTTTGATACACTTAGATATACATTGATACACTTAGATATACTTAGATATACTTTGACACCCTTAGATATACTTTGATACACTTAGATATACTTTGACACCCTTAGATATACTTTGATACACTTTGATATACTTTGATACACTTTGATACACTTAGATATATTTAGATATACTTTGATACTCTTAAATATACTTTGATACATTTTGATACACTTATATATACTTTGATACACTTAGATATACTTTGATACACTTAGATATAATTTGATACACTTAGATACACTTAGACACACTTTAATACACTTAGATATACTTTGATATAATTTGATACACTTTGATACACTTAGATAAACTTTGATACACTTAGATATACTTTAATACACTTAGATATACTTTGATACACTTAGATATACTTTGATACACTTAGATATACTTTGATACACTTAGATATATTTAGATATACTTTGATACTCTTAAATATACTTTGATACATTTTTAAACACTTATATATACTTTGATACACTTAGATATATTTATATATACTTTGATACTCTTAAATATACTTTGATACATTTTGATACACTTATATATACTTTGGTACACTTAGATATACTTTGATACACTTAGATATACTTTGATACACTTTGATATACTTTAATACACTTCGATACACTTAGATATTAGTTGATACACTTAGATATATTTAGATATACTTTGATACTCTTAAATATACTTTGATACATTTTGTTACACTTATATATACTTTGAACACTTAGATATACTTTGATACACTTAGATATACTTTGATACATTTAGATATACTTTGATATACTTTGATACACTTAGATAAACTTTGATACACTTAGATATAATTTGATACACTTAGATACACTTAGATACACTTTGATACACTTAGATATACTTTGATATAAATTGATACACTTTGATACACTTAGATAAACTTTGATACACTTAGATATACTTTAATACACTTAGATATACTTTGATACATTTTAAAACATTTAGATATACTTTGATACACTTAGATATACTTTGATATACTTTGATAAACTTTGATACACTTAGATAAACTTTGATACACTTAGATATACTTTTATACACTTAGATATACTTTTAAACACTTTGATACACTTAGATATACTTTGATACACTTATATATACTTTGACATACTTTGATGCACTTAGATATACTTTATACACTTAGATATACTTAAATACACTTTGATACACTTAGATATACTTTGATATACTTTGATACACATTGATATACTTTGATATACTTTGATACACTTAGATATACATTGATAAACTTTGATACACTTAGATTTACTTTGATACACTTAGATATACTTTGATACACTTTGATATACTTTGATACACTTTGATACACTTTGATATTCGTTGATACACTTATATATACTTTGATACACTTAGATATACTTTGATATACTTTGATACACTTTGATACACTTAGATACACTTAGATAAACTTTGATACACTTAGATATACTTTGATACACTTAGATATACTTAGATATACTTTGACACCCTTAGATATACTTTGATACACTTAGATATACTTTGACACCCTTAGATATACTTTGATACACTTAGATATACTTTGATACACTTTGATACACTTAGATATACTTTGATATACTTTGATACACTTAGATATACTTTTATACACTTAGATATACTTTTAAACACTTTGATACACTTAGATATACTTTGATACACTTAGATATACTTTGATACACTTATATATACTTTGACATACTTTGATGCACTTAGATATACTTTAATACACTTAGATATACTTTGATACACTTTGATACACTTAGATATACTTTGATATACTTTGATACACATTGATATACTTTGATATACTTTGATACATTTAGATAAACTTTGATATACTTTGATACACTTAGATTTACTTTGATACACTTAGATATACTTTGATACACTTTGATATACTTTGATACACTTTGATACACTTAGATATACTTTGATATACTTTGATACACTTTGATACACTAAGATAAACTTTGATACACTTAGATATGCTTTGATACACTTAGATATACTTTGATATACTTTGACACCCTTAGATATACTTTGATACACTTAGATATACTTTGCCACCTTAGATATACTTTAATACACTTTGATATACTTTGATACACTTTGATACACTTAGATATACATTGATACACTTATATATACTTTGACATACTTTGATGAACTTAGATATACTTTGATACACTTAGATACACTTTTATACACTTAGATATACTTTGATACACTTTGATATACTTAAATACACTTTGATACACTTAGATATACTTTGATACACTTAGATACACTTAGATACACTTAGATATACTTTGATACACTTAGATATACTTTGATACATTTTGATACATTTAGATATATTTTGATACACTTAGATATACTTTGATATACTTTGATACACTTTGATACACTTTGATACACTTAGATAAACTTTGATACACTTAGATATACTTTGATACACTTAGATATAATTTGATATACTTTGAAACCCTTAGATATACAGTACTTTGATACACTTAGATATACTTTGATAAACTTTGATACACTTAGATAAACTTTGATACACTTAGTTATACTTTGATACACTTAGATACACTTAGATATACTTTGATACACTTAGATATACTTTGATACATTTTGATACATTTAGATATACTTTGATACACTTAGATATACTTTGATACACTTAGATAAACTTTGATACACTTAAATATACTTTGATACACTTAGATATACTTTGATACATTTTGATACATTTAGATATACTTTGATACACTTAGATATACTTTGATATACTTAGATATACTTTGATACACTTAGATATACTTTGATATACTTTGACACCCTTAGATATACTTTGATACACTTAGATATACTTTGACACCCTTAGATATACTTTGATACACTTAGATATACTTTGATACACTTTGATACACTTAGATATACTTTGATATACTTTGATACACTTAGATATACTTTGATACACTTGGATATACTTTGATACATTTTGATACATTTAGATATACTTTGATACACTTAGATATACTTTGACACTCTTAGATATACTTTGATACACTTAGATATACTTTGATACACTTAGATATACTTTGATACACTTAGATATATTTAGATATACTTTGATACTCTTAAATATACTTTGATACATTTTTAAACACTTATATATACTTTGATACACTTAGATATATTTAGATATACTTTGATACTCT
Organism: Macrosteles quadrilineatus; assembly: GCF_028750875.1. Lineage (NCBI taxonomy): Eukaryota > Metazoa > Arthropoda > Insecta > Hemiptera > Cicadellidae > Macrosteles > Macrosteles quadrilineatus. The sequence goes on along the minus strand of NW_026542597.1, from coordinate 95,688,198 downwards.
TAAATATACTTTGATACATTTTGATACACTTATATATACTTTGGTACACTTAGATATACTTTAATACACTTACATATACTTTGATACACTTTGATATACTTTAATACACTTTGATACACTTAGATATACTTTGATACACTTTGATACACTTAGATATACTTTGATATACTTTGATAAACTTAGATATACTTTGATACACTTAGATATACTTTGATACATTTTGATACATTTAGATATAATTTGATACACTTAGATATACTTTGACACCCTTAGATATACTTTGATACACTTAGATATACTTTGATACACTTTGATACACTTAGATATACTTTGATATACTTTGATACACTTAGATATACTTTTATACACTTAGATATACTTTTAAACACTTTGATACACTTAGATATACTTTGATACACTTATATATACTTTGACATACTTCGATGCACTTAGATATACTTTAATACACTTAGATATACTTTGATACATTTTGATACATTTTGATACATTTAGATATACTTTGATACACTTAGATATACTTTGATATACTTTGATACACCTTGATACACTTTGATACACTTAGATAAACTTTGATACACTTAGATATACTTTGATACACTTAGATATAATTTGATATACTTTGAAACCCTTAGATATACAGTACTTTGATACACTTAGATATACTTTGATTTACTTTGATACACTTAGATAAACTTTGATACACTTAGTTATACTTTGATACACTTAGATACACTTAGATATACTTTGATACACTTAGATATACTTTGATACATTTTGATACATTTAGATATACTTTGATACACTTAGATATACTTTGATACACTTAGATAAACTTTGATACACTTAGATATCCTTTGATACACTTAGATATACTTTGATACATTTTGATACATTTAGATATACTTTGATACACTTAGATATACTTTGATATACTTAGATATACTTTGATACACTTAGATATATTTAGATATACTTTGATACTCTTAAATATACTTTGATACATTTTCATACACTTATATATACTTTGGTACACTTAGATATACTTTGATACACTTAGATATACTTTGATACACTTTGATATACTTTAATACACTTTGATACACTTAGATATACTTTGATACACTTTGATACACTTAGATATACTTTGATATACTTTGATACACTTAGATATACTTTGATACACTTAGATATACTTTGATACATTTTGATACATTTAGATATAATTTGATACACTTAGATATACTTTGACACCCTTAGATATACTTTGATACACTTAGATATACTTTGATACACTTTGATACACTTAGATATACTTTGATATACTTTGATACACTTAGATATACTTTTATACACTTAGATATACTTTTAAACACTTTGATACACTTAGATATACTTTGATACACTTATATATACTTTGACATACTTCGATGCACTTAGATATACTTTAATACACTTAGATATACTTTGATACACTTTGATACACTTAGATATACTTTGATATACTTTGATACACATTGATATACTTTGATATACTTTGATACACTTAGATATACATTGATATACTTTGATACACTTAGATTTACTTTGATACACTTAGATTTACTTTGATACACTTAGATATACTTTGATACACTTTGATATACTTTGATACACTTTGATACACTTAGATATACTTTGATACACATTGATATACTTTGATATACTTTGATACACTTAGATATACATTGATACACTTTGATACACTTAGATTTACTTTGATACACTTAGATATACTTTGATACACTTTGATATACTTTGATACACTTTGATACACTTTGATATTCGTTGATACACTTATATATACTTTGATACACTTAGATATACTTTGATATACTTTGATACACTTTGATACACTTAGATAAACTTTGATACACTTAGATATACTTTGATACACTTAGATATACTTAGATATACTTTGACACCCTTAGATATACTTTGATACACTTAGATATACTTTGACACCCTTAGATATACTTTGATACACTTTGATATACTTTGATACACTTTGATACACTTAGATATACTTTGATATACTTTGATACACTTAGATATACTTTTATACACTTAGATATACTTTTAAACACTTTGATACACTTAGATATACTTTGATACACTTAGATATACTTTGATACACTTATATATACTTTGACATACTTTGATGCACTTAGATATACTTTAATACACTTAGATATACTTTGATACACTTTGATACACTTAGATATACTTTGATATACTTTGATACACATTGATATACTTTGATATACTTTGATACATTTAGATAAACTTTGATATACTTTGATACACTTAGATTTACTTTGATACACTTAGATATACTTTGATACACTTTGATATACTTTGATACATTTTGATACACTTAGATATACTTTGATATACTTTGATACACTTTGATACACTAAGATAAACTTTGATACACTTAGATATGCTTTGATACACTTAGATATACTTTGATATACTTTGACACCCTTAGATATACTTTGATACACTTAGATATACTTTGCCACCTTAGATATACTTTGATACACTTTGATATACTTTGATACACTTTGATACACTTAGATATACATTGATACACTTATATATACTTTGACATACTTTGATGAACTTAGATATACTTTGATACACTTAGATATACTTTTATACACTTAGATATACTTTGATACACTTTGATATACTTAAATACACTTTGATACACTTAGATATACTTTGATACACTTAGATACACTTAGATATACTTTGATACACTTAGATATACTTTGATACATTTTGATACATTTAGATATATTTTGATACACTTAGATATACTTTGATATACTTTGATACACTTTGATACACTTTGATACACTTAGATAAACTTTGATACACTTAGATATACTTTGATACACTTAGATATAATTTGATATACTTTGAAACCCTTAGATATACAGTACTTTGATACACTTAGATATACTTTGATATACTTTGATACACTTAGATAAACTTTGATACACTTAGTTATACTTTGATACACTTAGATACACTTAGATATACTTTGATACAATAGATATACTTTGATACATTTTGATACATTTAGATATACTTTGATACACTTAGATATACTTTGATACACTTAGATAAACTTTGATACACTTAGATATACTTTGATACACTTAGATATACTTTGATACATTTTGATACATTTAGATATACTTTGATACACTTAGATATACTTTGATATACTTAGATATACTTTGATACACTTAGATATACTTTGATATACTTTGACACCCTTAGATATACTTTGATACACTTAGATATACTTTGACACCCTTAGATATACTTTGATACACTTAGATATACTTTGATACACTTTGATACACTTAGATATACTTTGATATACTTTGATACACTTAGATATACTTTGATACACTTGGATATACTTTGATACATTTTGATACATTTAGATATACTTTGATACACTTAGATATACTTTGACACTCTTAGATATACTTTGATACACTTAGATATACTTTGATACACTTAGATATACTTTGATACACTTAGATATATTTAGATATACTTTGATACTCTTAAATATACTTTGATATATTTTTAAACACTTATATATACTTTGATACACTTAGATATATTTAGATATACTTTGATACTCTTAAATATACTTTGATACATTTTGATACACTTATATATACTTCGGTACACTTAGATATACTTTGATACACTTAGATATACTTTGATACACTTTGATATACTTTAATACACTTTGATACACTTAGATATACTTTGATACACTTTGATACACTTAGATATACTTTGATATACTTTGATAAACTTAGATATACTTTGATACACTTAGATATACTTTGATACATTTTGATACATTTAGATATAATTTGATACACTTAGATATACTTTGACACCCTTAGATATACTTTGATACACTTAGATATACTTTGATACACTTTGATACACTTAGATATACTTTGATATACTTTGATACACTTAGATATGTGACCTGCCAAGGGAATGAGGACCTTAACTTCCAAAAATTCAAAATTGAGTTATTGGTATATTCATAATCTAGACCAATAACCAAACACACTGGTGAAAGAATTATTAAGATATCTTAAAAAATGCCAAAGTTATAGGTGTTTAAAGTTTTTATTTTAAAACTGTTAGTTTTAAGAAATCGCGCTCCAAAGTTTTCTAATTTTCAAGCAAAGATATTTTTTATACTACTTGGATTATTTGCCATGTTTTACATATCATTTTGTCAGGAATTTAAAGCAGAATAATAAAATTGATGATTGAATTTGAGATAATTATTTACATTGTTAGCCCACTGATCACATATCTCATATCACACATCACAGGTAACAAAAAAAACAAATCACAGATCCACGATCACAGATCACAGGTTACAGATCACAGATCACAGATCACAGGTAACAGATAGATCACAGATCACACATCACACATCACAGATCACTGATCATCGGTAACAGATAACACAGATCACAGATCATCGGTAACAGATAACACAGATCACAGAGATCACACATCACAAATCACAGGTAACAGATAACAAAGATCACAGATCACAGTTCATAGATCACAGTTCACAGATCACACATCACAGATCACAGATCACAGGTAACAGATAACACAGATCACAGTTCACAGATCACAGATCACAGATCACAGATAAATAGATCACAGATCAAAGATCACAGATCACAGATCACAGATCAACGGTAAGAGATAACACAGATCACATATCACATATCACATATCACAGATCATCGGTAACAGATAACACAGATCACAGATCACACATCACATATCACATATCACAGATCACAGATCTCAGATCACAGATCACAGATCACAGATCATCGGTAACAGATAACACATATCACAGATCATCGGTAACAGATAACACAGATCACATATCACAGATCAAAGATCACATATCACAGATCAAAGATCACAGATCACAGATCACAGATCACAGATCACATATCACAGATCACAGATCACAGATCACAGATCATTGTGTAATAAGACACAAAAACAAAAGGGACCTTAACTTCCAGCCATTTAAATAACATTGGGGAAGTTAAGGTCCCTTTTCTGCAGCTTGCAAGGGTTTGGAAATTAATTATTTTAACCATGTTCTAGGTTGAATTCAAGTGTGTAGTTGACTGAATATTGTTTAGAAACATACATAGAGTAAGAAACTATCAAAAACAGAACATGTGATTTTTTGACCTAAACCACTAAAACTGCTCGTACTGTAAAATTTTGTCCTGGAAGATAAGGTCCCTTTTCCCTTGGCGGGTCACATATACTTTTATACACTTAGATATACTTTTAAACACTTTGATACACTTAGATATACTTTGATACACTTATATATACTTTGACATACTTCGATGCACTAAGATATACTTTAATACACTTAGATATACTTTGATACATTTTGATACATTTTGATACATTTAGATATACTTTGATACACTTAGATATACTTTGATATACTTTGATACACCTTGATACACTTTGATACACTTAGATAAACTTTGATACACTTAGATATACTTTGATACACTTAGATATAATTTGATATACTTTGAAACCCTTAGATATACAGTACTTTGATACACTTAGATATACTTTGATATACTTTGATACACTTAGATAAACTTTGATACACTTAGTTATACTTTGATACACTTAGATACACTTAGATATACTTTGATACACTTAGATATACTTTGATACATTTTGATACATTTAGATATACTTTGATACACTTAGATATACTTTGATACACTTAGATAAACTTTGATACACTTAGATATACTTTGATACACTTAGATATACTTTGATACATTTTGATACATTTAGATATACTTTGATACACTTAAATATACTTTGATATACTTAGATATACTTTGATACACTTAGATATATTTAGATATACTTTGATACTCTTAAATATACTTTGATACATTTTGATACACTTATATATACTTTGGTACACTTAGATATACTTTGATACACTTAGATATACTTTGATACACTTTGATATACTTTAATACACTTTGATACACTTAGATATACTTTGATACACTTTGATACACTTAGATATACTTTGATATACTTTGATACACTTAGATATACTTTGATACACTTAGATATACTTTGATACATTTTGATACATTTAGATATAATTTGATACACTTAGATATACTTTGACACCCTTAGATATACTTTGATACACTTAGATATACTTTGATACACTTTGATACACTTAGATATACTTTGATATACTTTGATACACTTAGATATACTTTTATACACTTAGATATACTTTTAAACACTTTGATACACTTAGATATACTTTGATACACTTATATATACTTTGACATACTTCGATGCACTTAGATATACTTTAATACACTTAGATATACATTGATATACTTTGATACACTTAGATTTACTTTGATACACTTAGATTTACTTTGATACACTTAGATATACTTTGATACACTTTGATATACTTTGATACACTTTGATACACTTAGATATACTTTGATACACATTGATATACTTTGATATACTTTGATACACTTAGATATACATTGATACACTTTGATACACTTAGATTTACTTTGATACACTTAGATATACTTTGATACACTTTGATATACTTTGATACACTTTGATACACTTTGATACACTTTGATATTCGTTGATACACTTATATATACTTTGATACACTTAGATATACTTTGATATACTTTGATACACTTTGATACACTTAGATAAACTTTGATACACTTAGATATACTTTGATACACTTAGATATACTTAGATATACTTTGACATCCTTAGATATACTTTGATACACTTAGATATACTTTGACACCCTTAGATATACTTTGATACACTTTGATATACTTTGATACACTTAGATATATTTAGATATACTTTGATACTCTTAAATATACTTTGATACATTTTGATACACTTATATATACTTTGATACACTTAGATATACTTTGATATACTTTGATACACTTTGATACACTTAGATAAACTTTGATACACTTAGATATAATTTGATACACTTAGATACACTTAGACACACTTTAATACACTTAGATATACTTTGATATAATTTGATACACTTTGATACACTTAGATAAACTTTGATACACTTAGATATACTTTAATACACTTAGATATACTTTGATACACTTAGATATACTTTGATACACTTAGATATATTTAGATATACTTTGATACTCTTAAATATACTTTGATACATTTTTAAACACTTATATATACTTTGATACACTTAGATATATTTAGATATACTTTGATACTCTTAAATATACTTTGATACATTTTGATACACTTATATATACTTTGGTACACTTAGATATACTTTGATACACTTAGATATACTTTGATACACTTTGATATACTTTAATACACTTCGATACACTTAGATATTAGTTGATACACTTAGATATATTTAGATATACTTTGATACTCTTAAATATACTTTGATACATTTTGTTACACTTATATATACTTTGAACACTTAGATATACTTTGATACATTTAGATATACTTTGATATACTTTGATACACTTAGATAAACTTTGATACACTTAGATATAATTTCATACAATTAGATACACTTAGATACACTTTGATACACTTAGATATACTTTGATATAAATTGATACACTTTGATACACTTAGATAAACTTTGATACACTTAGATATACTTTGATACACTTAGATATACTTTGATACATTTTGATACATTTAGATATACTTTGATACACTTAGATATACTTTGATACACTTTGATATACTTTAATACACTTTGATACACTTAGATATACTTTGATACACTTTGATACACTTAGATATACTTTGATATACTTTGATAAACTTAGATATACTTTGATACACTTAGATATACTTTGATACATTTTGATACATTTAGATATAATTTGATACACTTAGATATACTTTGACACCCTTAGATATACTTTGATACACTTAGATATACTTTGATACACTTTGATACACTTAGATATACTTTGATATACTTTGATACACTTAGATATGTGACCTGCCAAGGGAATGAGGACCTTAACTTCCAAAAATTCAAAATTGAGTTATTGGTATATTCATAATCTAGACCAATAACCAAACACACTGGTGAAAGAATTATTAAGATATCTTAAAAAATGCCAAAGTTATAGGTGTTTAAAGTTTTTATTTTAAAACTGTTAGTTTTAAGAAATCGCGCTCCAAAGTTTTCTAATTTTCAAGCAAAGATATTTTTTATACTACTTGGATTATTTGCCATGTTTTACATATCATTTTGTCAGGAATTTAAAGCAGAATAATAAAATTGATGATTGAATTTGAGATAATTATTTACATTGTTAGCCCACTGATCACATATCTCATATCACACATCACAGGTAACAAAAAAAACAAATCACAGATCCACGATCACAGATCACAGGTTACAGATCACAGATCACAGATCACAGGTAACAGATAGATCACAGATCACACATCACACATCACAGATCACTGATCATCGGTAACAGATAACACAGATCACAGATCATCGGTAACAGATAACACAGATCACAGAGATCACACATCACAAATCACAGGTAACAGATAACAAAGATCACAGATCACAGTTCATAGATCACAGTTCACAGATCACACATCACAGATCACAGATCACAGGTAACAGATAACACAGATCACAGTTCACAGATCACAGATCACAGATCACAGATAAATAGATCACAGATCAAAGATCACAGATCACAGATCACAGATCAACGGTAAGAGATAACACAGATCACATATCACATATCACATATCACAGATCATCGGTAACAGATAACACAGATCACAGATCACACATCACATATCACATATCACAGATCACAGATCTCAGATCACAGATCACAGATCACAGATCATCGGTAACAGATAACACATATCACAGATCATCGGTAACAGATAACACAGATCACATATCACAGATCAAAGATCACATATCACAGATCAAAGATCACAGATCACAGATCACAGATCACAGATCACATATCACAGATCACAGATCACAGATCACAGATCATTGTGTAATAAGACACAAAAACAAAAGGGACCTTAACTTCCAGCCATTTAAATAACATTGGGGAAGTTAAGGTCCCTTTTCTGCAGCTTGCAAGGGTTTGGAAATTAATTATTTTAACCATGTTCTAGGTTGAATTCAAGTGTGTAGTTGACTGAATATTGTTTAGAAACATACATAGAGTAAGAAACTATCAAAAACAGAACATGTGATTTTTTGACCTAAACCACTAAAACTGCTCGTACTGTAAAATTTTGTCCTGGAAGATAAGGTCCCTTTTCCCTTGGCGGGTCACATATACTTTTATACACTTAGATATACTTTTAAACACTTTGATACACTTAGATATACTTTGATACACTTATATATACTTTGACATACTTCGATGCACTAAGATATACTTTAATACACTTAGATATACTTTGATACATTTTGATACATTTTGATACATTTAGATATACTTTGATACACTTAGATATACTTTGATATACTTTGATACACCTTGATACACTTTGATACACTTAGATAAACTTTGATACACTTAGATATACTTTGATACACTTAGATATAATTTGATATACTTTGAAACCCTTAGATATACAGTACTTTGATACACTTAGATATACTTTGATATACTTTGATACACTTAGATAAACTTTGATACACTTAGTTATACTTTGATACACTTAGATACACTTAGATATACTTTGATACACTTAGATATACTTTGATACATTTTGATACATTTAGATATACTTTGATACACTTAGATATACTTTGATACACTTAGATAAACTTTGATACACTTAGATATACTTTGATACACTTAGATATACTTTGATACATTTTGATACATTTAGATATACTTTGATACACTTAGATATACTTTGATATACTTAGATATACTTTGATACACTTAGATATATTTAGATATACTTTGATACTCTTAAATATACTTTGATACATTTTGATACACTTATATATACTTTGGTACACTTAGATATACTTTGATACACTTAGATATACTTTGATACACTTTGATATACTTTAATACACTTTGATACACTTAGATATACTTTGATACACTTTGATACACTTAGATATACTTTGATATACTTTGATACACTTAGATATACTTTGATACACTTAGATATACTTTGATACATTTTGATACATTTAGATATAATTTGATACACTTAGATATACTTTGACACCCTTAGATATACTTTGATACACTTAGATATACTTTGATACACTTTGATACACTTAGATATACTTTGATATACTTTGATACACTTAGATATACTTTTATACACTTAGATATACTTTTAAACACTTTGATACACTTAGATATACTTTGATACACTTATATATACTTTGACATACTTCGATGCACTTAGATATACTTTAATACACTTAGATATACATTGATATACTTTGATACACTTAGATTTACTTTGATACACTTAGATTTACTTTGATACACTTAGATATACTTTGATACACTTTGATATACTTTGATACACTTTGATACACTTAGATATACTTTGATACACATTGATATACTTTGATATACTTTGATACACTTAGATATACATTGATACACTTTGATACACTTAGATTTACTTTGATACACTTAGATATACTTTGATACACTTTGATATACTTTGATACACTTTGATACACTTTGATACACTTTGATATTCGTTGATACACTTATATATACTTTGATACACTTAGATATACTTTGATATACTTTGATACACTTTGATACACTTAGATAAACTTTGATACACTTAGATATACTTTGATACACTTAGATATACTTAGATATACTTTGACATCCTTAGATATACTTTGATACACTTAGATATACTTTGACACCCTTAGATATACTTTGATACACTTTGATATACTTTGATACACTTAGATATATTTAGATATACTTTGATACTCTTAAATATACTTTGATACATTTTGATACACTTATATATACTTTGATACACTTAGATATACTTTGATATACTTTGATACACTTTGATACACTTAGATAAACTTTGATACACTTAGATATAATTTGATACACTTAGATACACTTAGACACACTTTAATACACTTAGATATACTTTGATATAATTTGATACACTTTGATACACTTAGATAAACTTTGATACACTTAGATATACTTTAATACACTTAGATATACTTTGATACACTTAGATATACTTTGATACACTTAGATATATTTAGATATACTTTGATACTCTTAAATATACTTTGATACATTTTTAAACACTTATATATACTTTGATACACTTAGATATATTTAGATATACTTTGATACTCTTAAATATACTTTGATACATTTTGATACACTTATATATACTTTGGTACACTTAGATATACTTTGATACACTTAGATATACTTTGATACACTTTGATATACTTTAATACACTTCGATACACTTAGATATTAGTTGATACACTTAGATATATTTAGATATACTTTGATACTCTTAAATATACTTTGATACATTTTGTTACACTTATATATACTTTGAACACTTAGATATACTTTGATACATTTAGATATACTTTGATATACTTTGATACACTTAGATAAACTTTGATACACTTAGATATAATTTCATACAATTAGATACACTTAGATACACTTTGATACACTTAGATATACTTTGATATAAATTGATACACTTTGATACACTTAGATAAACTTTGATACACTTAGATATACTTTGATACACTTAGATATACTTTGATACATTTTGATACATTTAGATATACTTTGATACACTTAGATATACTTTGATACACTTTGATACACTTAGATTTACTTTGATACACTTAGATATACTTTGATACACTTTGATATACTTTGATACACTTTGATACACTTTGATATTCGTTGATACACTTATATATACTTTGATACACTTAGATATACTTTGATATACTTTGATACACTTTGATACACTTAGATAAACTTTGATACACTTAGATATACTTTGATACACTTAGATATACTTAGATATACTTTGACACCCTTAGATATACTTTGATACACTTAGATATACTTTGACACCCTTAGATTTACTTTGATACACTTACTTTGATACACTTTGATATACTTTGATACACTTTGATACACTTTGATATTCGTTGATACACTTATATATACTTTGATACACTTAGATATACTTTGATATACTTTGATACACTTTGATACACTTAGATAAACTTTGATACACTTAGATATACTTTGATACACTTAGATATACTTAGATATACTTTGACACCCTTAGATATACTTTGATACACTTAGATATACTTTGAAACCCTTAGATATACTTTGATACACTTAGATATACTTTGATACACTTTGATACACTTAGATATACTTTGATATACTTTGATACACTTAGATATACTTTTATACACTTAGATATACTTTTAAACACTTTGATACACTTAGATATACTTTGATACACTTAGATATACTTTGATACACTTATATATACTTTGACATACTTTGATGCACTTAGATATACTTTAATACACTTAGATATACTTTGATATACTTTGATACACATTGATATACTTTGATATACTTTGATACACTTAGATAAACTTTGATATACTTTGATACACTTAGATTTACTTTGATACACTTAGATATACTTTGATACACTTTGATATACTTTAATACACTTCGATACACTTAGATATTAGTTGATACACTTAGATATATTTAGATATACTTTGATACTCTTAAATATACTTTGATACACTTTGATACACTTAGATACACTTAGATAAACTTTGATACACTTAGATATACTTTGATACACTTAGATATACTTAGATATACTTTGACACCCTTAAATATACTTTGATACACTTAGATATACTTTGACACCCTTAGATATACTTTGATACACTTAGATATACTTTGATACGATTAGATATACTTTGATACACTTATATATACTTTGACATACTTTGATGCACTTAGATATACTTTAATACACTTAGATATACTTTGATACACTTTGATACACTTAGATATACTTTGATATACTTTGATACACATTGATATACTTTGATATACTTTGATACATTTAGATAAACTTTGATATACTTTGATACACCTAGATTTACTTTGATACACTTAGATATACTTTGATACACTTTGATATACTTTGATACACTTTGATACACTTAGATATACTTTGATATACTTTGATACACTTTGATACACTAAGATAAACTTTGATACACTTAGATATGCTTTGATACACTTAGATATACTTTGATATACTTTGACACCCTTAGATATACTTTGATACACTTAGATATACTTTGCCACCTTAGATATACTTTGATACACTTTGATATACTTTGATACACTTTGATACACTTAGATATACATTGATACACTTATATATACTTTGACATACTTTGATGAACTTAGATATACTTTGATACACTTAGATATACTTTTATACACTTAGATATACTTTGATACACTTTGATATACTTAAATACACTTTGATACACTTAGATATACTTTGATACACTTAGATACACTTAGATACACTTAGATATACTTTGATACACTTAGATATACTTTGATACATTTTGATACATTTAGATATACTTTGATACACTTTGATACACTTAGATAAACTTTGATACACTTAGATATACTTTGATACACTTAGATATAATTTGATATACTTTGAAACCCTTAGATATACAGTACTTTGATACACTTAGATATACTTTGATATACTTTGATACACTTAGATAAACTTTGATACACTTAGTTATACTTTGATACACTTAGATACACTTAGATATACTTTGATACACTTAGATATACTTTGATACACTTAGATATACTTTAATACATTTTGATACATTTAGATATACTTTGATACACTTAGATATACTTTGATACACTTAGATAAACTTTGATACACTTAGATATACTTTGATACACTTAGATATACTTTAATACATTTTGATACATTTAGATATACTTTGATACACTTAGATATACTTTGATATACTTAGATATACTTTGATACACTTAGATATACTTTGATATACTTTGACACCCTTAGATATACTTTGATACACTTAGATATACTTTGACACCCTTAGATATACTTTGATACACTTAGATATACTTTGATACACTTTGATACACTTAGATATACTTTGATATACTTTGATACACTTAGATATACTTTGATACACTTGGATATACTTTGATACATTTTGATACATTTAGATATACTTTGATACACTTAGATATACTTTGACACCCTTAGATATACTTTGATACACTTAGATATACTTTGATACACTTAGATATACTTTGATACACTTAGATATATTTAGATATACTTTGATACTCTTAAATATACTTTGATACATTTTTAAACACTTATATATACTTTGATACACTTAGATATATTTAGATATACTTTGATACTCTTAAATATACTTTGATACATTTTGATACACTTATATATACTTTGGTACACTTAGATATACTTTGATACACTTAGATATACTTTGATACACTTTGATATACTTTAATACACTTTGATACACTTAGATATACTTTGATACACTTTGATACACTTAGATATACTTTGATACATTTTGATACATTTAGATATAATTTGATACACTTAGATATACTTTGACACCCTTAGATATACTTTGATACACTTAGATATACTTTGATACACTTTGATACACTTAGATATACTTTGATATACTTTGATACACTTAGATATACTTTTATACACTTAGATATACTTTTAAACACTTTGATACACTTAGATATACTTTGATACACTTATATATACTTTGACATACTTCGATGCACTTAGATATACTTTAATACACTTAGATATACTTTGATACATTTTGATACATTTTGATACATTTAGATATACTTTGATACACTTAGATATACTTTGATATACTTTGATACACCTTGATAAACTTTGATACACTTAGATAAACTTTGATACACTTAGATATACTTTGATACACTTAGATATAATTTGATATACTTTGAAACCCTTAGATATACAGTACTTTGATACACTTAGATATACTTTGATATACTTTGATACACTTAGATAAACTTTGATACACTTAGTAATACTTTGATACACTTAGATACACTTAGATATACTTTGATACACTTAGATATACTTTGATACATTTTGATACATTTAGATATACTTTGATACACTTAGATATACTTTGATACACTTAGATAAACTTTGATACACTTAGATATACTTTGATACACTTAGATATACTTTGATACATTTTGATACATTTAGATATACTTTGATACACTTAGATATACTTTGATATACTTAGATATACTTTGATACACTTAGATATATTTAGATATACTTTGATACTCTTAAATATACTTTGATACATTTTGATACACTTATATATACTTTGGTACACTTAGATATACTTTGATACACTTAGATATACTTTGATACACTTTGATATACTTTAATACACTTTGATACACTTAGATATACTTTGATACACTTTGATACACTTAGATATACTTTGATACACTTAGATATACTTTGACACCCTTAGATATACTTTGATACACTTAGATATACTTTGATACACTTTGATACACTTAGATATACTTTGATATACTTTGATACACTTAGATATACTTTTATACACTTAGATATACTTTTAAACACTTTGATACACTTAGATATACTTTGATACACTTAGATATACTTTGATACACTTTGATACACTTAGATATACTTTGATATACTTTGATACACATTGATATACTTTGATATACTTTGATACATTTAGATAAACTTTGATATACTTTGATACACTTAGATTTACTTTGATACACTTAGATATACTTTGATACACTTTGATATACTTTGATACACTTTGATACACTTAGATATACTTTGATATACTTTGATACACTTTGATACACTAAGATAAACTTTGATACACTTAGATATGCTTTGATACACTTAGATATACTTTGATATACTTTGACACCCTTAGATATACTTTGATACACTTAGATATACTTTGCCACCTTAGATATACTTTGATACACTTTGATATTCTTTGATACACTTAGATATACATTGATACACTTATATATACTTTGACATACTTTGATGAACTTAGATATACTTTGATACACTTAGATATACTTTTATACACTTAGATATACTTTGATACACTTTGATATACTTAAATACACTTTGATACACTTAGATATACTTTGATACACTTAGATACACTTAGATACACTTAGATATACTTTGATACACTTAGATATACTTTGATACATTTTGATACATTTAGATATACTTTGATACACTTAGATATACTTTGATATACTTTGATACACTTTGATACACTTTGATACACTTAGATAAACTTTGATACACTTAGATATACTTTGATACACTTAGATATAATTTGATATACTTTGATACACTTAGATATACTTTGATATACTTTGATACACTTAGATAAACTTTGATACACTTAGTTATACTTTGATACACTTAGATACACTTAGATATACTTTGATACACTTAGATATACTTTGATACATTTTGATACATTTAGATATACTTTTATACACTTAGATATACTTTGATACACTTAGATAAACTTTGATACACTTAGATATACTTTGATACACTTAGATATACTTTGATACATTTTGATACATTTAGATATACTTTGATACACTTAGATATACTTTGATATACTTAGATATACTTTGATACACTTAGATATACTTTGATATACTTTGACACCCTTAGATATACTTTGATACACTTAGATATACTTTGACACCCTTAGATATACTTTGATACACTTAGATATACTTTGATACACTTTGATACACTTAGATATACTTTGATATACTTTGATACACTTAGATATACTTTGATACACTTGGATATACTTTGATACATTTTGATACATTTAGATATACTTTGATACACTTAGATATACTTTGACACCCTTAGATATACTTTGATACACTTAGATATACTTTGATACACTTAGATATACTTTGATACACTTAGATATATTTAGATATACTTTGATGCTCTTAAATATACTTTGATACATTTTTAAACACTTATATATACTTTGATACACTTAGATATATTTAGATATACTTTGATACTCTTAAATATACTTTGATACATTTTGATACACTTATATATACTTTGGTACACTTAGATATACTTTGATACACTTAGATATACTTTGATACACTTTGATATACTTTAATACACTTTGATACACTTAGATATACTTTGATACACTTTGATACACTTAGATATACTTTGATATACTTTGATACACTTAGATATACTTTGATACACTTAGATATACTTTGATACATTTTGATACATTTAGATATAATTTGATACACTTAGAAATACTTTGACACCCTTAGATATACTTTGATACACTTAGATATACTTTGATATACTTTGATACACTTAGATATACTTTGATATACTTTGATACACTTAGATATACTTTTATACACTTAGATATACTTTTAAACACTTTGATACACTTAGATATACTTTGATACACTTATATATACTTTGACATACTTCGATGCACTTAGATATACTTTAATACACTTAGATATACTTTGATACACTTTGATACACTTAGATATACTTTGATATACTTTGATACACATTGATATACTTTGAAATACTTTGATACACTTAGATATACATTGATATACTTTGATACACTTAGATTTACTTTGATACACTTAGATTTACTTTGATACACTTAGATATACTTTGATACACTTTGATATACTTTGATACACTTTGATACACTTAGATATACTTTGATACACATTGATATACTTTGATATACTTTGATACACTTAGATATACATTGATACACTTTGATACACTTAGATTTACTTTGATACACTTAGATACACTTTGATATACTTTGATACACTTTGATACACTTTGATACACTTTGATATTCGTTGATACACTTATATATACTTTGATACACTTAGATATACTTTGATATACTTTGATACACTTTGATACACTTAGATAAACTTTGATAAACTTAGATATACTTTGATACACTTAGATATACTTAGATATACTTTGACACCCTTAGATATACTTTGATACACTTAGATATACTTTGACACCCTTAGATATACTTTGATACACTTTGATATACTTTGATACACTTAGATATATTTAGATATACTTTGATACTCTTAAATATACTTTGATACATTTTGATACACTTATATATACTTTGATACACTTAGATATACTTTGATATACTTAGATATACTTTGATATACTTTGATACACTTTGATACACTTAGATAAACTTTGATACACTAAGATATAATTTGATACACTTAGATACAATTAGACACACTTTAATACACTTAGATATACTTTGATATAATTTGATACACTTTGATACACTTAGATAAACTTTGATACACTTAGATATACTTTAATACACTTAGATATACTTTGATACACTTAGATATACTTTGATACACTTAGATATACTTTGATACACTTAGATATATTTAGATATACTTTGATACTCTTAAATATACTTTGATACATTTTTAAACACTTATATATACTTTGATACACTTAGATATATTTAGATATACTTTGATACTCTTAAATATACTTTGATACATTTTGATACACTTATATATACTTTGGTACACTTAGATATACTTTGATACACTTAGATATACTTTGATACACTTTGATATACTTTAATACACTTCGATACACTTAGATATTAGTTGATACACTTAGATATATTTAGATATACTTTGATACTCTTAAATATACTTTGATACATTTTGTTACACTTATATATACTTTGAACACTTAGATATACTTTGATACACTTAGATATACTTTGATACATTTAGATATACTTTGATATACTTTGATACACTTAGATAAACTTTGATACACTTAGATATAATTTCATACACTTAGATACACTTAGATACACTTTGATACACTTAGATATACTTTGATATAAATTGATACACTTTGATACACTTTGATATACTTTAATACACTTTGATACACTTAGATATACTTTGATACACTTTGATACACTTAGATATACTTTGATACACTTAGATATACTTTGACACCCTTAGATATACTTTGATACACTTAGATATACTTTGATACACTTTGATACACTTAGATATACTTTGATATACTTTGATACACTTAGATATACTTTTATACACTTAGATATACTTTTAAACACTTTGATACACTTAGATATACTTTGATACACTTAGATATACTTTGATACACTTATATATACTTTGACATACTTTGATGCACTTAGATATACTTTAATACACTTAGATATACTTTGATACACTTTGATACACTTAGATATACTTTGATATACTTTGATACACATTGATATACTTTGATATACTTTGATACATTTGGATAAACTTTGATATACTTTGATACACTTAGATTTACTTTGATACACTTAGATATACTTTGATACACTTTAATATACTTTGATACACTTTGATACACTTAGATATACTTTGATATACTTTGATACACTTTGATACACTAAGATAAACTTTGATACACTTAGATATGCTTTGATACACTTAGATATACTTTGATATACTTTGACACCCTTAGATATACTTTGATACACTTAGATATACTTTGCCACCTTAGATATACTTTGATACACTTTGATATACTTTGATACACTTTGATACACTTAGATATACATTGATACACTTATATATACTTTGACATACTTTGATGAACTTAGATATACTTTGATACACTTAGATATACTTTTATACACTTAGATATACTTTGATACACTTTGATATACTTAAATACACTTTGATACACTTAGATATACTTTGATACACTTAGATACACTTAGATACACTTAGATATACTTTGATACACTTAGATATACTTTGATACATTTTGATACATTTAGATATACTTTGATACACTTAGATATACTTTGATATACTTTGATACACTTTGATACACTTTGATACACTTAGATAAACTTTGATACACTTAGATATACTTTGATACACTTAGATATAATTTGATATACTTTGAAACCCTTAGATATACAGTACTTTGATACACTTAGATATACTTTGATATACTTTGATACACTTAGATAAACTTTGAAACACTTAGTTATACTTTGATACACTTAGATACACTTAGATATACTTTGATACACTTAGATATACTTTGATACATTTTGATACATTTAGATATACTTTGATACACTTAGATATACTTTGATACACTTAGATAAACTTTGATACACTTAGATATACTTTGATACACTTAGATATACTTTGATACATTTTGATACATTTAGATATACTTTGATACACTTAGATATACTTTGATATACTTAGATATACTTTGATACACTTAGATATACTTTGATATACTTAGATATACTTTGATACACTTAGATATACTTTGACACCCTTAGATATACTTTGATACACTTAGATATACTTTGATACACTTTGATACACTTAGATATACTTTGATATACTTTGATACACTTAGATATACTTTGATACACTTGGATATACTTTGATACATTTTGATACATTTAGATATACTTTGATACACTTAGATATACTTTGACACCCTTAGATATACTTTGATACACTTAGATATACTTTGATACACTTAGATATACTTTGATACACTTAGATATATTTAGATATACTTTGATACTCTTAAATATACTTTGATACATATTTAAACACTTATATATACTTTGATACACTTAGATATATTTAGATATACTTTGATACTCTTAAATATACTTTGATACATTTTGATACACTTATATATACTTTGGTACACTTAGATATACTTTGATACACTTAGATATACTTTGATACACTTTGATATACTTTAATACACTTTGATACACTTAGATATACTTTGATACACTTTGATACACTTAGATATACTTTGATATACTTTGATAAACTTAGATATACTTTGATACACTTAGATATACTTTGATACATTTTGATACATTTAGATATAATTTGATACACTTAGATATACTTTGACACCCTTAGATATACTTTGATACACTTAGATATACTTGTTACACTTTGATACACTTAGATATACTTTGATATACTTTGATACACTTAGATATACTTTTATACACTTAGATATACTTTTAAACACTTTGATACACTTAGATATACTTTGATACACTTATATATACTTTGACATACTTCGATGCACTTAGATATACTTTAATACACTTAGATATACTTTGATACATTTTGATACATTTTGATACATTTAGATATACTTTGATACACTTAGATATACTTTGATATACTTTGATACACCTTGATACACTTTGATACACTTAGATAAACTTTGATACACTTAGATATACTTTGATACACTTAGATATAATTTGATATACTTTGATACACTTAGATAAACTTTGATACACTTAGTTATACTTTGATACACTTAGATACACTTAGATATACTTTGATACACTTAGATATACTTTGATACATTTTGATACATTTAGATATACTTTGATACACTTAGATATACTTTGATACACTTAGATAAACTTTGATACACTTAGATATACTTTGATACACTTAGATATACTTTGATACATTTTGATACATTTAGATATACTTTGATACACTTAGATATACTTTGATATACTTAGATATACTTTGATACACTTAGATATATTTAGATATACTTTGATACTCTTAAATATACTTTGATACATTTTGATACACTTATATATACTTTGGTACACTTAGATATACTTTGATACACTTAGATATACTTTGATACACTTTGATATACTTTAATACACTTTGATACACTTAGATATACTTTGATACACTTTGATACACTTAGATATACTTTGATATACTTTGATACACTTAGATATACTTTGATACACTTAGATATACTTTGATACATTTTGATACATTTAGATATAATTTGATACACTTAGAAATACTTTGACACCCTTAGATATACTTTGATACACTTAGATATACTTTGATATACTTTGATACACTTAGATATACTTTGATATACTTTGATACACTTAGATATACTTTTATACACTTAGATATACTTTTAAACACTTTGATACACTTAGATATACTTTGATACACTTATATATACTTTGACATACTTCGATGCACTTAGATATACTTTAATACACTTAGATATACTTTGATACACATTGATACACTTAGATATACTTTGATATACTTTGATACACATTGATATACTTTGATATACTTTGATACACTTAGATATACATTGATATACTTTGATACACTTAGATTTACTTTGATACACTTAGATTTACTTTGATACACTTAGATATACTTTGATACACTTTGATATACTTTGATACACTTTGATACACTTAGATATACTTTGATACACATTGATATACTTTGATATACTTTGATACACTTAGATATACATTGATACACTTTGATACACTTAGATTTACTTTGATACACTTAGATATACTTTGATACACTTTGATATACTTTGATACACTTTGATACACTTTGATACAGTTTGATATTCGTTGATACACTTATATATACTTTGATACACTTAGATATACTTTGATATACTTTGATACACTTTGATACACTTAGATAAACTTTGATACACTTAGATATACTTTGATACACTTAGATATACTTAGATATACTTTGACACCCTTAGATATACTTTGATACACTTAGATATACTTTGACACCCTTAGATATACTTTGATACACTTTGATATACTTTGATACACTTAGATATATTTAGATATACTTTGATACTCTTAAATATACTTTGATACATTTTGATACACTCATATATACTTTGATATAATTAGATATACTTTGATACACTTAGATATACTTTGATATACTTTGATACACTTTGATACACTTAGATAAACTTTGATACACTAAGATATAATTTGATACACTTAGATACACTTAGACACACTTTAATACACTTAGATATACTTTGATATAATTTGATACACTTTGATACACTTAGATAAACTTTGATACACTTAGATATACTTTAATACACTTAGATTTACTTTGATACACTTAGATATACTTTGATACACTTAGATATACTTTGAAACACTTAGATATATTTAGATATACTTTGATACTCTTAAATATACTTTGATACATTTTTAAACACTTATATATACTTTGATACACTTAGATATATTTAGATATACTTTGATACTCTTAAATATACTTTGATACATTTTGTTACACTTATATATACTTTGAACACTTAGATATACTTTGATACACTTAGATATACTTTGATACATTTAGATATACTTTGATATACTTTGATACACTTAGATAAACTTTGATACACTTAGATATAATTTCATACACTTAGATACACTTAGATACACTTTGATACACTTAGATATACTTTGATATAAATTGATACACTTTGATACACTTAGATAAACTTTGATACACTTAGATATACTTTGATACACTTAGATATACTTTGATACATTTTGATACATTTAGATATACTTTGATACACTTAGATATACTTTGATACACTTTGATACACTTAGATAAACTTTGATACACTTAGATATACTTTTATACACTTAGATATACTTTTAAACACTTTGATACACTTAGATATACTTTGATACACTTATATATACTTTGACATACTTTGATGCACTTAGATATACTTTTTACACTTAGATATACTTTGATACACTTTGATACACTTAGATTTACTTTGATACACTTAGATATACTTTGATACACTTTGATATACTTTGATACACTTTGATACACTTTGATATTCGTTGATACACTTATATATACTTTGATACACTTAGATATATTTAGATATACTTTGATACTCTTAAATATACTTTGATACATTTTGATACACTTATATATACTTTGGTACACTTAGATATACTTTGATACACTTAGATATACTTTGATACACTTTGATATACTTTAATACACTTCGATACACTTAGATATTAGTTGATACACTTAGATATATTTAGATATACTTTGATACTCTTAAATATACTTTGATACATTTTGTTACACTTATATATACTTTGAACACTTAGATATACTTTGATACACTTAGATATACTTTGATACATTTAGATATACTTTGATATACTTTGATACACTTAGATAAACTTTGATACACTTAGATATAATTTCATACACTTAGATACACTTAGATACACTTTGATACACTTAGATATACTTTGATATAAATTGATACACTTTGATACACTTTGATATACTTTAATACACTTTGATACACTTAGATATACTTTGATACACTTTGATACACTTAGATATACTTTGATACACTTAGATATACTTTGACACCCTTAGATATACTTTGATACACTTAGATATACTTTGATACACTTTGATACACTTAGATATACTTTGATATACTTTGATACACTTAGATATACTTTTATACACTTAGATATACTTTTAAACACTTTGATACACTTAGATATACTTTGATACACTTAGATATACTTTGATACACTTATATATACTTTGACATACTTTGATGCACTTAGATATACTTTAATACACTTAGATATACTTTGATACACTTTGATACACTTAGATATACTTTGATATACTTTGATACACATTGATATACTTTGATATACTTTGATACACTTAGATTTACTTTGATACACTTAGATATACTTTGATACACTTTGATATACTTTGATACACTTTGATACACTTAGATATACTTTGATATACTTTGATACACTTTGATACACTAAGATAAACTTTGATACACTTAGATATGCTTTGATACACTTAGATATACTTTGATATACTTTGACACCCTTAAATACTTTGATACACTTAGATATACTTTGCCACCTTAGATATACTTTGATACACTTTGATATACTTTGATACACTTTGATACACTTAGATATACATTGATACACTTATATATACTTTGACATACTTTGATGAACTTAGATATACTTTGATACACTTAGATATACTTTTATACACTTAGATATACTTTGATACACTTTGATATACTTAAATACACTTTGATACACTTAGATATACTTTGATACACTTAGATACACTTAGATACACTTAGATATACTTTGATACACTTAGATATACTTTGATACATTTTGATACATTTAGATATACTTTGATACACTTAGATATACTTTGATATACTTTGATACACTTTGATACACTTTGATACACTTAGATAAACTTTGATACACTTAGATATACTTTGATACACTTAGATATAATTTGATATACTTTGAAACCCTTAGATATACAGTACTTTGATACACTTAGATATACTTTGATATACTTTGATACACTTAGATAAACTTTGATACACTTAGTTATACTTTGATACACTTAGATACACTTAGATATACTTTGATACACTTAGATATACTTTGATACATTTTGATACATTTAGATATACTTTGATACACTTAGATATACTTTGATACACTTAGATAAACTTTGATACACTTAGATATACTTTGATACACTTAGATATACTTTGATACATTTTGATACATTTAGATATACTTTGATACACTTAGATATACTTTGATATACTTAGATATACTTTGATACACTTAGATATACTTTGATATACTTTGACACCCTTAGATATACTTTGATACACTTAGATATACTTTGACACCCTTAGATATACTTTGATACACTTAGATATACTTTGATACACTTTGATACACTTAGATATACTTTGATATACTTTGATACACTTAGATATACTTTGATACACTTGGATATACTTTGATACATTTTGATACATTTAGATATACTTTGATACACTTAGATATACTTTGACACCCTTAGATATACTTTGATACACTTAGATATACTTTGATACACTTAGATATACTTTGATACACTTAGATATATTTAGATATACTTTGATACTCTTAAATATACTTTGATACATTTTTAAACACTTATATATACTTTGATACACTTAGATATATTTAGATATACTTTGATACTCTTAAATATACTTTGATACATTTTGATACACTTATATATACTTTGGTACACTTAGATATACTTTGATACACTTAGATATACTTTGATACACTTTGATATACTTTAATACACTTTGATACACTTAGATATACTTTGATACACTTTGATACACTTAGATATACTTTGATATACTTTGATAAACTTAGATATACTTTGATACACTTAGATATACTTTGATACATTTTGATACATTTAGATATAATTTGATACACTTAGATATACTTTGACACCCTTAGATATACTTTGATACACTTAGATATACTTGTTACACTTTGATACACTTAGATATACTTTGATATACTTTGATACACTTAGATATACTTTTATACACTTAGATATACTTTTAAACACTTTGATACACTTAGATATACTTTGATACACTTATATATACTTTGACATACTTCGATGCACTTAGATATACTTTAATACACTTAGATATACTTTGATACATTTTGATACATTTAGATATACTTTGATACACTTAGATATACTTTGATATACTTTGATACACCTTGATACACTTTGATACACTTAGATAAACTTTGATACACTTAGATATACTTTGATACACTTAGATATAATTTGATATACTTTGAAACCCTTAGATATACAGTACTTTGATACACTTAGATATACTTTGATATACTTTGATACACTTAGATAAACTTTGATACACTTAGTTATACTTTGATACACTTAGATACACTTAGATATACTTTGATACACTTAGATATACTTTGATACATTTTGATACATTTAGATATACTTTGATACACTTAGATATACTTTGATACACTTAGATAAACTTTGATACACTTAGATATACTTTGATACACTTAGATATACTTTGATACATTTTGATACATTTAGATATACTTTGATACACTTAGATATACTTTGATATACTTAGATATACTTTGATACACTTAGATATATTTAGATATACTTTGATACTCTTAAATATACTTTGATACATTTTGATACACTTATATATACTTTGGTACACTTAGATATACTTTGATACACTTAGATATACTTTGATACACTTTGATATACTTTAATACACTTTGATACACTTAGATATACTTTGATACACTTTGATACACTTAGATATACTTTGATATACTTTGATACACTTAGATATACTTTGATACACTTAGATATACTTTGATACATTTTGATACATTTAGATATAATTTGATACACTTAGAAATACTTTGACACCCTTAGATATACTTTGATACACTTAGATATACTTTGATATACTTTGATACACTTAGATATACTTTGATATACTTTGATACACTTAGATATACTTTTATACACTTAGATATACTTTTAAACACTTTGATACACTTAGATATACTTTGATACACTTATATATACTTTGACATACTTCGATGCACTTAGATATACTTTAATACACTTAGATATACTTTGATACACTTTGATACACTTAGATATACTTTGATATACTTTGATACACATTGATATACTTTGATATACTTTGATACACTTAGATATACATTGATATACTTTGATACACTTAGATTTACTTTGATACACTTAGATTTACTTTGATACACTTAGATATACTTTGATACACTTTGATATACTTTGATACACTTTGATACACTTAGATATACTTTGATACACATTGATATACTTTGATATACTTTGATACACTTAGATATACATTGATACACTTTGATACACTTAGATTTACTTTGATACACTTAGATATACTTTGATACACTTTGATATACTTTGATACACTTTGATACACTTTGATACACTTTGATATTCGTTGATACACTTATATATACTTTGATACACTTAGATATACTTTGATATACTTTGATACACTTTGATACACTTAGATAAACTTTGATACACTTAGATATACTTTGATACACTTAGATATACTTAGATATACTTTGACACCCTTAGATATACTTTGATACACTTAGATATACTTTGACACCCTTAGATATACTTTGATACACTTTGATATACTTTGATACACTTAGATATATTTAGATATACTTTGATACTCTTAAATATACTTTGATACATTTTGATACACTCATATATACTTTGATATAATTAGATATACTTTGATACACTTAGATATACTTTGATATACTTTGATACACTTTGATACACTTAGATAAACTTTGATACACTAAGATATAATTTGATACACTTAGATACACTTAGACACACTTTAATACACTTAGATATACTTTGATATAATTTGATACACTTTGATACACTTAGATAAACTTTGATACACTTAGATATACTTTAATACACTTAGATTTACTTTGATACACTTAGATATACTTTGATACA
Source organism: Macrosteles quadrilineatus (assembly GCF_028750875.1). Classification (NCBI taxonomy): domain Eukaryota; kingdom Metazoa; phylum Arthropoda; class Insecta; order Hemiptera; family Cicadellidae; genus Macrosteles; species Macrosteles quadrilineatus. Next base: position 95,659,219 of record NW_026542597.1, on the reverse strand, counting down.
CTTAGATATACTTTGAAACACTTAGATATATTTAGATATACTTTGATACTCTTAAATATACTTTGATACATTTTTAAACACTTATATATACTTTGATACACTTAGATATATTTAGATATACTTTGATACTCTTAAATATACTTTGATACATTTTGATACACTTATATATACTTTGGTACACTTAGATATACTTTGATACACTTAGATATACTTTGATACACTTTGATATACTTTAATACACTTCGATACACTTAGATATTAGTTGATACACTTAGATATATTTAGATATACTTTGATACTCTTAAATATACTTTGATACATTTTGTTACACTTATATATACTTTGAACACTTAGATATACTTTGATACACTTAGATATACTTTGATACATTTAGATATACTTTGATATACTTTGATACACTTAGATAAACTTTGATACACTTAGATATAATTTCATACACTTAGATACACTTAGATACACTTTGATACACTTAGATATACTTTGATATAAATTGATACACTTTGATACACTTAGATAAACTTTGATACACTTAGATATACTTTGATACACTTAGATATACTTTGATACATTTTGATACATTTAGATATACTTTGATACACTTAGATATACTTTGATACACTTTGATACACTTAGATAAACTTTGATACACTTAGATATACTTTTATACACTTAGATATACTTTGATACACTTAGATATACTTAGATATACTTTGACACCCTTAGATATACTTTGATACACTTAGATATACTTTGACACCCTTAGATATACTTTGATACACTTAGATATACTTTGATACACTTTGATACACTTAGATATACTTTGATATACTTTGATACACTTAGATATACTTTTATACACTTAGATATACTTTTAAACACTTTGATACACTTAGATATACTTTGATACACTTAGATATACTTTGATACACTTATATATACTTTGACATACTTTGATGCACTTAGATATACTTTAATACACTTAGATATACTTTGATATACTTTGATACACATTGATATACTTTGATATACTTTGATACACTTAGATAAACTTTGATATACTTTGATACACTTAGATTTACTTTGATACACTTAGATATACTTTGATACACTTTGATATACTTTGATACACTTTGATACACTTAGATATACTTTGATATACTTTGATACACTTTGATACACTAAGATAAACTTTGATACACTTAGATATGCTTTGATACACTTAGATATACTTTGATATACTTTGACACCCTTAGATATACTTTGATACACTTAGATATACTTTGCCACCTTAGATATACTTTGATACACTTAGATATACTTTGACACCCTTAGATATACTTTGATACACTTAGATATACTTTGATACACTTTGATACACTTAGATATACTTTGATACACTTAGATATACTTTTATACACTTAGATATACTTTGATACACTTTGATACACTTAGATATACTTTGATATACTTTGATACACTTAGATATACTTTTATACACTTAGATATACTTTTAAACGCTTTGATACACTTAGATATACTTTGATACACTTATATATACTTTGACATACTTTGATGCACTTAGATATACTTTAATACACTTAGATATACTTTGATACACTTTGATACACTTAGATATACTTCGATATACTTTGATACACATTGATATACTTTGATATACTTTAATACACTTAGATATACATTGATACACTTTGATACACTTAGATTTACTTTGATACACTTTGATATACTTTGATACACTTTGATATACTTTGATACACCTTGATACACTTTGATATTCGTTGATACACTTATATATACTTTGATACACTTAGATATACTTTGATATACTTTGATACACTTTGATACACTTAGATAAACTTTGATACACTTAGATATACTTTGATACACTTAGATATACTTTGATATAGTTTGACACCCTTAGATATACTTTGATACACTTAGATATACTTTGACACCCTTAGATATACTTTGATACACTTAGATATACTTTGATACACTTTGATACACTTAGATATACTTTGATATACTTTGATACACTTAGATATACTTTTATACACTTAGATATACTTTTAAACACTTTGATACACTTAGATATACTTTGATACACTTATATATACTTTGACATACTTTGATGCACTTAGATATACTTTAATACACTTAGATATACTTTGATACACTTTGATACACTTAGATATACTTTGATATACTTTGATACACATTGATATACTTTGATATACTTTGATACACTTAGATATACTTTGATATACTTTGATACACTTAGATTTACTTTGATACACTTAGGTATACTTTGATACACTTTGATATACTTTGATACACTTTGATACACTTAGATATACTTTGATACACTTATATATACTTTGACATACTTTGATGAACTTAGATATACTTTGATACACTTAGATATACTTTTATACACTTAGATATACTTTGATACACTTTGATATACTTAAATACACTTTGATACACTTAGATATACTTTGATACACTTAGATACACTTAGATATACTTTGATACACTTAGATATACTTTGATACATTTTGATACATTTAGATATACTTTGATACACTTAGATATACTTTGATATACTTTGATACACTTTGATACACTTAGATAAACTTTGATACACTTAGATATACTTTGATACACTTAGATATAATTTGATATACTTTGAAACCCTAAGATATACAGTACTTTGATACACTTAGATATACTTTGATATACTTTGATACACTTAGATAAACTTTGATACACTTAGTTATACTTTGATACACTTAGATACACTTAGATATACTTTGATACACTTAGATATACTTTGATACACTTAGATAAACTTTGATACACTTAGATATACTTTGATACACTTAGATATACTTTGATACGTTTTGATACATTTAGATATACTTTGATACACTTAGATATACTTTGATATACTTAGATATACTTTGATACACTTAGATATACTTTGATATACTTTGACACCCTTAGATATACTTTGATACACTTAGATATACTTTCACACACTTAGATATACTTTGATACACTTTGATACACTTAGATATACTTTGATATACTTTGATACACTTAGATATACTTTGATACACTTAGATATACTTTGATACATTTTGATACATTTAGATATACTTTGATACACTTAGATATACTTTGACACACTTAGATATACTTTGATACACTTAGATATACTTTGACACCCTTAGATATACTTTGATACACTTAGATATACTTTGATACACTTAGATATACTTTGATACACTTAGATATATTTAGATATACTTTGATACTCTTAAATATACTTTGATACATTTTTAAACACTTATATATACTTTGATACACTTAGATATATTTAGATATACTTTGATACTCTTAAATATACTTTGATACATTTTGATACACTTATATATACTTTGGTACACTTAGATATACTTTGATACACTTAGATATACTTTGATACACTTTGATATACTTTAATACACTTTGATACACTTAGATATTAGTTGATACACTTAGATATATTTAGATATACTTTGATACTCTTAAATATACTTTGATACATTTTGTTACACTTATATATACTTTGAACACTTAGATATACTTTGATACACTTAGATATACTTTAATACACTTGGATATACTTTGATATACTTTGATACACTTAGATAAACTTTGATACACTTAGATATAATTTGATACACTTAGATACACTTAGATACACTTTGATACACTTAGATATACTTTGATATAAATTGATACACTTTGATACACTTAGATAAACTTTGATACACTTAGATATACTTTGATACACTTAGATATACTTTGATATACTTTGATACACTTAGATAAACTTTGATACACTTAGTTATACTTTGATACACTTAGATACACTTAGATATACTTTGATACATTTTGATACATTTAGATATACTTTGATGTACTTAGATATACTTTGATACACTTTGATACACTTAGATAAACTTTGATACACTTAGATATACTTTTATACACTTAGATATACTTTTAAACACTTTGATACACTTAGATATACTTTGATACACTTATATATACTTTGACATACTTTGATGCACTTAGATATACTTTTTACACTTAGATATACTTTGATACACTTTGATACACTTAGATTTACTTTGATACACTTAGATATACTTTGATACACTTTGATATACTTTGATACACTTTGATACACTTTGATATTCGTTGATACACTTATATATACTTTGATACACTTAGATATACTTTGATATACTTTGATACACTTTGATACACTTAGATAAACTTTGATACACTTAGATATACTTTGATACACTTAGATATACTTAGATATACTTTGACACCCTTAGATATACTTTGATACACTTAGATATACTTTGACACCCTTAGATATACTTTGATACACTTAGATATACTTTGATACACTTTGATACACTTAGATATACTTTGATATACTTTGATACACTTAGATATACTTTTATACACTTAGATATACTTTTAAACACTTTGATACACTTAGATATACTTTGATACACTTAGATATACTTTGATACACTTATATATACTTTGACATACTTTGATGCACTTAGATATACTTTAATACACTTAGATATACTTTGATATACTTTGATACACATTGATATACTTTGATATACTTTGATACACTTAGATAAACTTTGATATACTTTGATACACTTAGATTTACTTTGATACACTTAGATATACTTTGATACACTTTGATATACTTTGATACACTTTGATACACTTAGATATACTTTGATATACTTTGATACACTTTGATACACTAAGATAAACTTTGATACACTTAGATATGCTTTGATACACTTAGATATACTTTGATATACTTTGACACCCTTAGATATACTTTGATACACTTAGATATACTTTGCCACCTTAGATATACTTTGATACACTTAGATATACTTTGACACCCTTAGATATACTTTGATACACTTAGATATACTTTGATACACTTTGATACACTTAGATATACTTTGATACACTTAGATATACTTTTATACACTTAGATATACTTTGATACACTTTGATACACTTAGATATACTTTGATATACTTTGATACACTTAGATATACTTTTATACACTTAGATATACTTTTAAACACTTTGATACACTTAGATATACTTTGATACACTTATATATACTTTGACATACTTTGATGCACTTAGATATACTTTTATACACTTAGATATACTTTGATACACTTTGATACACTTAGATATACTTCGATATACTTTGATACACATTGATATACTTTGATATACTTTAATACACTTAGATATACATTGATACACTTTGATACACTTAGATTTACTTTGATACACTTTGATATACTTTGATACACTTTGATATACTTTGATACACCTTGATACACTTTGATATTCGTTGATACACTTATATATACTTTGATACACTTAGATATACTTTGATATACTTTGATACACTTTGATACACTTAGATAAACTTTGATACACTTAGATATACTTTGATACACTTAGATATACTTTGATATAGTTTGACACCCTTAGATATACTTTGATACACTTAGATATACTTTGACACCCTTAGATATACTTTGATACACTTAGATATACTTTGATACACTTTGATACACTTAGATATACTTTGATATACTTTGATACACTTAGATATACTTTTATACACTTAGATATACTTTTAAACACTTTGATACACTTAGATATACTTTGATACACTTATATATACTTTGACATACTTTGATGCACTTAGATATACTTTAATACACTTAGATATACTTTGATACACTTTGATACACTTAGATATACTTTGATATACTTTGATACACATTGATATACTTTGATATACTTTGATACACTTAGATATACTTTGATATACTTTGATACACTTAGATTTACTTTGATACACTTAGGTATACTTTGATACACTTTGATATACTTTGATACACTTTGATACACTTAGATATACTTTGATACACTTATATATACTTTGACATACTTTGATGAACTTAGATATACTTTGATACACTTAGATATACTTTTATACACTTAGATATACTTTGATACACTTTGATATACTTAAATACACTTTGATACACTTAGATATACTTTGATACACTTAGATACACTTAGATATACTTTGATACACTTAGATATGCTTTGATACATTTTGATACATTTAGATATACTTTGATACACTTAGATATACTTTGATATACTTTGATACACTTTGATACACTTAGATAAACTTTGATACACTTAGATATACTTTGATACACTTAGATATAATTTGATATACTTTGAAACCCTAAGATATACAGTACTTTGATACACTTAGATATACTTTGATATACTTTGATACACTTAGATAAACTTTGATACACTTAGTTATACTTTGATACACTTAGATACACTTAGATATACTTTGATACACTTAGATATACTTTGATACATTTTGATACATTTAGATATACTTTGATACACTTAGATATACTTTGATACACTTAGATAAACTTTGATACACTTAGATATACTTTGATACACTTAGATATACTTTGATACATTTTGATACATTTAGATATACTTTGATACACTTAGATATACTTTGATATACTTAGATATACTTTGATACACTTAGATATACTTTGATATACTTTGACACCCTTAGATATACTTTGATACACTTAGATATACTTTCACACACTTAGATATACTTTGATACACTTTGATACACTTAGATATACTTTGATATACTTTGATACACTTAGATATACTTTGATACACTTAGATATACTTTGATACATTTTGATACATTTAGATATACTTTGATACACTTAGATATACTTTGACACCCTTAGATATACTTTGATACACTTAGATATACTTTGACACCCTTAGATATACTTTGATACACTTAGATATACTTTGATACACTTAGATATACTTTGATACACTTAGATATATTTAGATATACTTTGATACTCTTAAATATACTTTGATACATTTTTAAACACTTATATATACTTTGATACACTTAGATATATTTAGATATACTTTGATACTCTTAAATATACTTTGATACATTTTGATACACTTATATATACTTTGGTACACTTAGATATACTTTGATACACTTAGATATACTTTGATACACTTTGATATACTTTAATACACTTTGATACACTTAGATATTAGTTGATACACTTAGATATATTTAGATATACTTTGATACTCTTAAATATACTTTGATACATTTTGTTACACTTATATATACTTTGAACACTTAGATATACTTTGATACACTTAGATATACTTTAATACACTTGGATATACTTTGATATACTTTGATACACTTAGATAAACTTTGATACACTTTGATACACTTAGATATACTTTGATACACTTAGATATACTTTGATACATTTTGATACATTTAGATATACTTTGATACACTTAGATATACGTTGATATACTTTGATACACTTTGATACACTTAGATAAACTTTGATACACTTAGATATACTTTTATACACTTAGATATACTTTTAAACACTTTGATACACTTAGATATACTTTGACATACTTTGATGCACTTAGATATACTTTAATACACTTAGATATACTTTGATACACTTTGATACACTTAGATATACTTTGATATACTTTGATATACTTTGATACACTTACATATACATTGATACACTTTGATACACTTAGATTTACTTTGATACACTTAGATATACTTTGATACACTTTGATATACTTTGATACACTTTGATACACTTTGATACACTTAGATGAACTTTGATACACTTAGATATACTTTGACATACTTTGATGCACTTAGATATACTTTAATACACTTAGATATACTTTGATACACTTTGATACACTTAGATATACTTTGATATACTTTGATACACATTGATATACTTTGATATACTTTGATACACTTAGATATACTTTGATATACTTTGATACACTTAGATTTACTTTGATACACTTAGATATACTTTGATACACTTTGATATACTTTGATACACTTTGATACACTTAGATATACTTTGATACACTTAGATACACTTAGATATACTTTGATACACTTAGATATACTTTGATACATTTTGATACATTTAGATATACTTTGATACACTTAGATATACTTTGATATACTTTGATACACTTTGATACACTTAGATAAACTTTGATACACTTAGATATACTTTGATACACTTAGATATAATTTGATATACTTTGAAACCCTAAGATATACAGTACTTTGATACACTTAGATATACTTTGATATACTTTGATACACTTAGATAAACTTTGATACACTTAGTTATACTTTGATACACTTAGATACACTTAGATATACTTTGATACACTTAGATATACTTTGATACATTTTGATACATTTAGATATACTTTGATACACTTAGATATACTTTGATACACTTAGATAAACTTTGATACACTTAGATATACTTTGATACACTTAGATATACTTTGATACATTTTGATACATTTAGATATACTTTGATACACTTAGATATACTTTGATATACTTAGATATACTTTGATACACTTAGATATACTTTGATATACTTTGACACCCTTAGATATACTTTGATACACTTAGATATACTTTCACACACTTAGATATACTTTGATACACTTTGATACACTTAGATATACTTTGATATACTTTGATACAGTTAGATATACTTTGATACACTTAGATATACTTTGATACATTTTGATACATTTAGATATACTTTGATACACTTAGATATACTTTGACACCCTTAGATATACTTTGATACACTTAGATATACTTTGACACCCTTAGATATACTTTGATACACTTAGATATACTTTGATACACTTAGATATACTTTGATACACTTAGATATATTTAGATATACTTTGATACTCTTAAATATACTTTGATACATTTTTAAACACTTATATATACTTTGATACACTTAGATATATTTAGATATACTTTGATACTCTTAAATATACTTTGATACATTTTGATACACTTATATATACTTTGGTACACTTAGATATACTTTGATACACTTAGATATACTTTGATACACTTTGATATACTTTAATACACTTTGATACACTTAAATATTAGTTGATACACTTAGATATATTTAGATATACTTTGATACTCTTAAATATACTTTGATACATTTTGTTACACTTATATATACTTTGAACACTTAGATATACTTTGATACACTTAGATATACTTTAATACACTTGGATATACTTTGATATACTTTGATACACTTAGATAAACTTTGATACACTTAGATATAATTTGATACACTTAGATACACTTAGATACACTTTGATACACTTAGATATACTTTGATATAAATTGATACACTTTGATACACTTAGATAAACTTTGATACACTTAGATATACTTTGATACACTTAGATATACTTTGATATACTTTGAAACCCTAAGATATACAGTACTTTGATACACTTAGATATACTTTGATATACTTTGATACACTTAGATAAACTTTGATACACTTAGTTATACTTTGATACACTTAGATACACTTAGATATACTTTGATACATTTTGATACATTTAGATATACTTTGATACACTTAGATATACTTTGATACACTTTGATACACTTAGATAAACTTTGATACACTTAGATATACTTTTATACACTTAGATATACTTTTAAACACTTTGATACACTTAGATATACTTTGATACACTTATATATACTTTGACATACTTTGATGCACTTAGATATACTTTTTACACTTAGATATACTTTGATACACTTTGATACACTTAGATTTACTTTGATACACTTAGATATACTTTGATACACTTTGATATACTTTGATACACTTTGATACACTTTGATATTCGTTGATACACTTATATATACTTTGATACACTTAGATATACTTTGATATACTTTGATACACTTTGATACACTTAGATAAACTTTGATACACTTAGATATACTTTGATACACTTAGATATACTTAGATATACTTTGACACCCTTAGATATACTTTGATACACTTAGATATACTTTGACACCCTTAGATATACTTTGATACACTTTGATACACTTAGATATACTTTGATATACTTTGATAAACTTAGATATACTTTTATACACTTAGATATACTTTTAAACACTTTGATACACTTAGATATACTTTGATACACTTAGATATACTTTGATACACTTATATATACTTTGACATACTTTGATGCACTTAGATATACTTTAATACACTTAGATATACTTTGATATACTTTGATACACATTGATATACTTTGATATACTTTGATACACTTAGATAAACTTTGATATACTTTGATACACTTAGATTTACTTTGATACACTTAGATATACTTTGATACACTTTGATATACTTTGATACACTTTGATACACTTAGATATACTTTGATATACTTTGATACACTTTGATACACTAAGATAAACTTTGATACACTTAGATATGCTTTGATACACTTAGATATACTTTGATATACTTTGACACCCTTAGATATACTTTGATACACTTAGATATACTTTGCCACCTTAGATATACTTTGATACACTTAGATATACTTTGACACCCTTAGATATACTTTGATACACTTAGATATACTTTGATACACTTTGATACACTTAGATATACTTTGATACACTTAGATATACTTTTATACACTTAGATATACTTTGATACACTTTGATACACTTAGATATACTTTGATATACTTTGATACACTTAGATATACTTTTATACACTTAGATATACTTTTAAACACTTTGATACACTTAGATATACTTTGATACACTTATATATACTTTGACATACTTTGATGCACTTAGATATACTTTTATACACTTAGATATACTTTGATACACTTTGATACACTTAGATATACTTCGATATACTTTGATACACATTGATATACTTTGATATACTTTAATACACTTAGATATACATTGATACACTTTGATACACTTAGATTTACTTTGATACACTTTGATATACTTTGATACACTTTGATATACTTTGATACACCTTGATACACTTTGATATTCGTTGATACACTTATATATACTTTGATACACTTAGATATACTTTGATATACTTTGATACACTTTGATACACTTAGATAAACTTTGATACACTTAGATATACTTTGATACACTTAGATATACTTTGATATAGTTTGACACCCTTAGATATACTTTGATACACTTAGATATACTTTGATACACTTTGATACACTTAGATATACTTTGATATACTTTGATACACATTGATATACTTTGATATACTTTTATACACTTAGATATACTTTTTAACACTTTGATACACTTAGATATACTTTGATACACTTATATATACTTTGACATACTTTGATGCACTTAGATATACTTTAATACACTTAGATATACTTTGATACACTTTGATACACTTAGATATACTTTGATATACTTTGATATACTTTGATACACTTAGATTTACTTTGATACACTTAGGTATACTTTGATACACTTTGATATACTTTGATACACTTTGATACACTTAGATATACTTTGATACACTTATATATACTTTGACATACTTTGATGAACTTAGATATACTTTGATACACTTAGATATACTTTTATACACTTAGATATACTTTGATACACTTTGATATACTTAAATACACTTTGATACACTTAGATATACTTTGATACACTTAGATACACTTAGATATACTTTTATACACTTAGATATACTTTGATACATTTTGATACATTTAGATATACTTTGATACACTTAGATATACTTTGATATACTTTGATACACTTTGATACACTTAGATAAACTTTGATACACTTAGATATACTTTGATACACTTAGATATAATTTGATATACTTTGAAACCCTAAGATATACAGTACTTTGATACACTTAGATATACTTTGATATACTTTGATACACTTAGATAAACTTTGATACACTTAGTTATACTTTGATACACTTAGATACACTTAGATATACTTTGATACACTTAGATATACTTTGATACATTTTGATACATTTAGATATACTTTGATACACTTAGATATACTTTGATACACTTAGATAAACTTTGATACACTTAGATATACTTTGATACACTTAGATATACTTTGATACATTTTGATACATTTAGATATACTTTGATACACTTAGATATACTTTGATATACTTAGATATACTTTGATATACTTTGATACACTTAGATATACTTTGATATACTTTGACACCCTTAGATATACTTTGATACACTTAGATATACTTTCACACACTTAGATATACTTTGATACACTTTGATACACTTAGATATACTTTGATATACTTTGATACACTTAGATATACTTTGATACACTTAGATATACTTTGATACATTTTGATACATTTAGATATACTTTGATACACTTAGATATACTTTGACACCCTTAGATATACTTTGATACACTTAGATATACTTTGACACCCTTAGATATACTTTGATACACTTAGATCTACTTTTATACACTTAGATATACTTTGATACACTTAGATATATTTAGATATACTTTGATACTCTTAAATATACTTTGATACATTTTTAAACACTTATATATACTTTGATACACTAAGATATATTTAGATATACTTTGATACTCTTAAATATACTTTGATACATTTTGATACACTTATATATACTTTGGTACACTTAGATATACTTTGATACACTTAGATATACTTTGATACACTTTGATATACTTTAATACACTTTGATACACTTAGATATTAGTTGATACACTTAGATATATTTAGATATACTTTGATACTCTTAAATATACTTTGATACATTTTGTTACACTTATATATACTTTGAACACTTAGATATACTTTGATACACTTAGATATACTTTAATACACTTGGATATACTTTGATATACTTTGATACACTTAGATAAACTTTGATACACTTAGATATAATTTGATACACTTAGATACACTTAGATACACTTTGATACACTTAGATATACTTTGATATAAATTGATACACTTTGATACACTTAGATAAACTTTGATACACTTAGATATACTTTGATACACTTAGATATACTTTGATACATTTTGATACATTTAGATATACTTTGATACACTTAGATATACTTTGATATACTTTGATACACTTTGATACACTTAGATAAACTTTGATACACTTAGATATACTTTTATACACTTAGATATACTTTTAAACACTTTGATACACTTAGATATACTTTGACATACTTTGATGCACTTAGATATACTTTAATACACTTAGATATACTTTGATACACTTAGATATACTTTGATATACTTTGATATACTTTGATACACTTACATATACATTGATACACTTTGATACACTTAGATTTACTTTGATACACTTAGATATACTTTGATACACTTTGATATACTTTGATACACTTTGATACACTTTGATATTAGTTGATACACTTATATATACTTTGATACACTTAGATATACTTTGATATACTTTGATACACTTTGATACACTTAGATGAACTTTGATACACTTAGATATACTTTTATACACCTAGATATACTTTGATATACTTTGACACATTTAGATATACTTTGATACACTTAGATATACTTTGATATACTTTGATACACTAAGATATACTTTTATACACTTAGATATACTTTTAAACACTTTGATACACTTAGATATACTTTGATACACTTATATATACTTTGACATACTTTGATGCACTTAGATATACTTTAATACACTTAGATATACTTTGATACACTTTGATACACTTAGATATACTTTGATATACTTTGATACACATTGATATACTTTGATATACTTTGATACACTTAGATATACTTTGATATACTTTGATACACTTAGATTTACTTTGATACACTTAGATATACTTTGATACACTTTGATATACTTTGATACACTTTGATACACTTAGATATACTTTGATACACTTATATATACTTTGACATACTTTGATGAACTTAGATATACTTTAATACACTTAGATATACTTTTATACACTTAGATATACTTTGATACACTTTGATATACTTAAATACACTTTGATACACTTAGATACACTTAGATATACTTTGATACACTTAGATATACTTTGATACATTTTGATACATTTAGATATACTTTGATACACTTAGATATACTTTGATATACTTTGATACACTTTGATACACTTAGATATACTTTGATACACTTAGATATAATTTGATATACTTTGAAACCCTTAGATATACAGTACTTTGATACACTTAGATATACTTTGATATACTTTGATACACTTAGATAAACTTTGATACACTTAGTTATACTTTGATACACTTAGATACACTTAGATATACTTTGATACATTTTGATACATTTAGATATACTTTGATACACTTAGATATACTTTGATACACTTAGATAAACTTTGATACACTTAGATATACTTTGATACACTTAGATATACTTTGATACATTTTGATACATTTAGATATACTTTGATACACTTAGATATACTTTGATATACTTAGATATACTTTGATACACTTAGATATACTTTGATATACTTTGACACCCTTAGATATACTTTGATACACTTAGATATACTTTGACACCCTGAGATATACTTTGATACACTTAGATATACTTTGACACCCTTAGATATACTTTGATACACTTAGATATACTTTGATACACTTTGATACACTTAGATATACTTTGATATACTTTGATACACTTAGATATACTTTGATACACTTAGATATACTTTGATACATTTTGATACATTTAGATATACTTTGATACACTTAGATATACTTTGACACCCTTAGATATACTTTGATACACTTAGATATACTTTGATACACTTTGATACACTTAGATATACTTTGATATACTTTGATACACTTAGATATACTTTTATACACTTAGATATACTTTTAAACACTTTGATACACTTAGATATACTTTGATACACTTATATATACTTTGACATACTTCGATGCACTTAGATATACTTTAATACACTTAGATATACTTTGATACACTTTGATACACTTAGATATACTTTGATATACTTTGATACACATTGATATACTTTGATACACTTAGATATACATTGATATACTTTGATACACTTAGATTTACTTTGATACACTTAGATTTACTTTGATACACTTAGATATACTTTGATACACTTTGATATACTTTGATACACTTTGATACACTTTGATACACTTTGATATTCTTTGATACACTGATATATACTTTGACATACTTAGATACACTTAGATATACTTTGATACACTTTGATATACTTAGATACACTTTGATACACTTAGATATACTTTGATACACTTAGATACACTTAGATATACTTTGATACACTTAGATATACTTTGATACACTTTGATACACTTAGATAAACTTTGATACACTTAGATATTAGTTGATACACTTAGATATATTTAGATATACTTTGATACTCTTAAATATACTTTGATACATTTTGATACACTTATATATACTTTGATACACTTAGATATACTTTGATACACTTAGATATACTTTGATATACTTTGATACACTTTGATACACTTAGATAAACTTTGATACACTTAGATATTAGTTGATACACTTAGATATATTTAGATATACTTTGATACTCTTAAATATACTTTGATACATTTTGATACACTTATATATACTTTGATACACTTAGATATACTTTGATACTCTTAAATATACTTTGATACATTTTGATACACTTATATATACTTTGATACACTTAGATATAATTTGATACACTTAGATACACTTCGATACACTTTAATACACTTAGATATACTTTGATATAATTTGATACACTTTGATACACTTAGATAAACTTTGATACACTTAGATATACTTTAATACACTTAGATATACTTTGATACACTTAGATATACTTTGATACACTTAGATATACTTTGATACACTTAGATATATTTAGATATACTTTGATACTCTAAAAATATACTTTGATACATTTTTAAACACTTATATATACTTTGATACACTTAGATATATTTAGATATACTTTGATACTCTTAAATATACTTTGATACATTTTGAAACACTTATATATACTTTGGTACACTTAGATATACTTTGATACACTTAGATATACTTTGATACACTTTGATATACTTTAATACACTTTGAGACACTTAGATATTAGTTGATACACTTAGATATATTTAGATATACTTTGATACTCTTAAATATACTTTGATACATTTTGTTACACTTATATATACTTTGAACACTTAGATATACTTTGATACACTTAGATATACTTTGATACACTTAGATATACTTTGATATACTTTGATACACTTAGATAAACTTTGATACACTTAGATATAATTTGATACACTTAGATACACTTAGATACACTTAGATACACTTAGATACACTATGATACACTTAGATATACTTTGATATAAATTGATACACTTTGATACACTTAGATAAACTTTGATACACTTAGATATACTTTGATACACTTAGATATACTTTGATACATTTTGATACATTTAGATAAACTTTGATACACTTAGATATACTTTGATATACTTTGATACACTTTGATACACTTAGATAAACTTTGATACACTTAGATATACTTTTATACACTTAGATATACTTTTAAACACTTTGATACACTTAGATATACTTTGATACACTTATATATACTTTGACATACTTTGATGCACTTAGATATACTTTAATACACTTAGATATACTTTGATACACTTTGATACACTTAGATATACTTTGATATACTTTGATACACATTGATATACTTTGATATACTTTGATACACTTAGATATACATTGATACACTTTGATACACTTAGATATACTTTGATATACTTTGATACACATTGATATACTTTGATATACTTTAATACACTTAGATAAACTTTGATATACTTTGATACACTTAGATTTACTTTGATACACTTAGATATACTTTGATACGGTTTTGATATACTTTGATACACTTTGATACACTTAGATATACTTTGATATACTTTGATACACTTTGATACACTAAGATAAACTTTGATACACTTAGATATACTTTGATACACTTAGATATACTTTGATATACTTTGACACCCTTAGATATACTTTGATACACTTAGATATACTTTGACACCCTTAGATATACCTTGATACACTTAGATATACTTTGATACACTTTGATACACTTAGATATACTTTGATATACTTTGATACACTTAGATATACTTTTATACACTTAGATATACTTTTAAACACTTTGATACACTTAGATATACTTTGATACACTTAAATATACTTTGACATGATTTGATGCACTTAGATATACTTTAATACACTTAGATATACTTTGATACACTTTGATACACTTAGATATACTTTGATATACTTTGATACACATTGATATACTTTGATATACTTTGATACACTTAGATAAACTTTGATATACTTTGATACACTTAGATTTACTTTGATACACTTAGATATACTTTGATACACTTTGATATACTTTGATACACTTTGATACACTTAGATATACTTTGATACACTTATATATACTTTGACATACTTTGATGAACTTAGATATACTTTGATACACTTAGATATACTTTTATACACTTAGATATACTTTGATACACTTTGATATACTTAAATACACTTTGATACACTTAGATATACTTTGATACACTTAGATACACTTAGATATACTTTGATACACTTAGATATACTTTGATACACTTTGATATACTTTAATACACTTTGATACACTTAGATATTAGTTGATACACTTAGATATATTTAGATATACTTTGATACTCTTAAATATACTTTGATACATTTTGTTACACTGATATATACTTTGAACACTTAGATATACTTTGATACACTTAGATATACTTTGATACACTTAGATATACTTTGATATACTTTGATACACTTAGATAAACTTTGATACACTTAGATATAATTTGATACACTTAGATACACTTAGATACACTTTGATACACGTAGATATACTTTGATATAAATTGATACACTTTGATACACTTAGATAAACTTTGATACACTTAGATATACTTTGATACACTTAGATATACTTTGATACATTTTGATACATTTAGATATACTTTGATACACTTAGATATACTTTGATATACTTTGATACACTTTGATACACTTAGATAAACTTTGATACACTTAGATATACTTTGATACACTTAGATATAATTTGATATACTTTGAAACCCTTAGATATACAGTACTTTGATACACTTAGATATACTTGAATATACTTTAATACACTTAGATAAACTTTGATACACTTAGTTATACTTTGATACACTTAGATACACTTAGATATACTTTGATACACTTAGATATACTTTGATACATTTTGATACATTTAGATATACTTTGATACACTTAGATATACTTTGATACACTTTGATACACTTAGATAAACTTTGATACACTTAGATATACTTTGATACACTTGGATATACTTTGATACATTTTGATACATTTAGATATACTTTGATACACTTAGATATACTTTGATATACTTAGATATACTTTGATACACTTAGATATAATTTGATATACTTTGAAACCCTTAGATATACAGTACTTTGATACACTTAGATATACTTTGATATACTTTGATACACTTAGATAAACTTTGATACACTTAGTTATACTTTGATACACTTAGATACACTTAGATATACTTTGATACACTTAGATATACTTTGATACATTTTGATACATTTAGATATACTTTGATACACTTCGATATACTTTGATACACTTAGATAAACTTTGATACACTTAGATATACTTTGATACACTTAGATATACTTTGATACATTTTGATACATTTAGATATACTTTGATACACTTAGATATACTTTGATATACTTAGATATACTTTGATACACTTAGATATACTTTGATATACTTTGACACCCTTAGATATACTTTGATACACTTAGATATACTTTGACACCCTTAGATATACTTTGATACACTTAGATATAATTTGACACCCTTAGATATACTTTGATACACTTAGATATACTTTGATACACTTTGATACACTTACATATACTTTGATATACTTTGATACACTTAGATATACTTTGATACACTTAGATATACTTTGATACATTTTGATACATTTAGATATACTTTGATACACTTAGATATACTTTGACACCCTTAGATATACTTTGATACACTTAGATATACTTTGATACACTTT
Source organism: Macrosteles quadrilineatus (assembly GCF_028750875.1). Lineage (NCBI taxonomy): Eukaryota > Metazoa > Arthropoda > Insecta > Hemiptera > Cicadellidae > Macrosteles > Macrosteles quadrilineatus. Next base: position 95,639,655 of record NW_026542597.1, on the reverse strand, counting down.
GATACACTTAGATATACTTTGATATACTTTGATACACTTAGATATACTTTTATACACTTAGATATACTTTTAAACACTTTGATACACTTAGATATACTTTGATACACTTATATATACTTTGACATACTTCGATGCACTTAGATATACTTTAATACACTTAGATATACTTTGATACACTTTGATACACTTAGATATACTTTGATATACTTTGATACACATTGATATACTTTGATATACTTTGATACACTTAGATATACATTGATATACTTTGATACACTTAGATTTACTTTGATACACTTAGATTTACTTTGATACACTTAGATATACTTTGATACACTTTGATATACTTTGATACACTTTGATACACTTTGATATTCTTTGATACACTGATATATACTTTGACATACTTAGATACACTTAGATATACTTTGATACACTTTGATATACTTAGATACACTTTGATACACTTAGATATACTTTGATACACTTAGATACACTTAGATATACTTTGATACACTTAGATATACTTTGATACACTTTGATACACTTAGATAAACTTTGATACACTTAGATATTACTTGATACACTTAGATATATTTAGATATACTTTGATACTCTTAAATATACTTTGATACATTTTGTTACACTTATATATACGTTGAACACTTAGATATACTTTGATACACTTAGATATACTTTGATACACTTAGATATACTTTGATACACTTAGATATACTTTGATATACTTTGATACACTTAGATAAACTTTGATACACTTAGATATAATTTGATACACTTAGATACACTTAGATATACTTAGATACACTTAGATACACTTTGATACACTTAGATATACTTTGATATAAATTGATACACTTTGATACACTTAGATAAACTTTGATACACTTAGATATACTTTGATACACTTAGATATACTTTGATACATTTTGATACATTTAGATAAACTTTAATACACTTAGATATCCTTTGATATACTTTGATACACTTTGATACACTTAGATAAACTTTGATACACTTAGATATACTTTTATACACTTAGATATACTTTTAAACACTTTGATACACTTAGATATACTTTGATACACTTATATATACTTTGACATACTTTGATGCACTTAGATATACTTTAATACACTTAGATATACTTTGATACACATTGATATACTTTGATATACTTTGATACACTTAGATATACATTGATACACTTTGATACACTTAGATATACTTTGATATACTTTGATACACATTGATATACTTTGATATACTTTAATACACTTAGATAAACTTTGATATACTTTGATACACTTAGATTTACTTTGATACACTTAGATATACTTTGATACACTTTGATATACTTTGATACACTTTGATACACTTAGATATACTTTGATATACTTTGATACACCTTGATACACTAAGATAAACTTTGATACACTTAGATATACTTTGATACACTTAGATATACTTTGATATACTTTGACACCCTTAGATATACTTTGATACACTTAGATATACTTTGCCACCTTAGATATACTTTGATACACTTAGATATACTTTGATACACTTTGATATACTTTGATACACTTTGATACACTTTGATATTCGTTGATACACTTATATATACTTTGATACACTTAGATATACTTTGATATACTTTGATACACTTTGATACACTTAGATAAACTTTGATACACTTAGATATACTTTGATACACTTAGATATACTTTGATATACTTTGACACCCTTAGATATACTTTGATACACTTAGATATACTTTGACACCCTTAGATATACTTTGATACACTTAGATATACTTTGATACACTTTGATACACTTAGATATACTTTGATATACTTTGATACACTTAGATATACTTTTATACACTTAGATATACTTTTAAACACTTTGATACACTTAGATATACTTTGATACACTTATATATACTTTGACATACTTTGATGCACTTAGATATACTTTAATACACTTAGATATACTTTGATACACTTTGATACACTTAGATATACTTTGATATACTTTGATACACATTGATATACTTTGATATACTTTGATACACTTAGATAAACTTTGATATACTTTGATACACTTAGATTTACTTTGATACACTTAGATATACTTTGATACACTTAGATATACTTTGATACACTTTGATACACTTAGATATACTTTGATACACTTATATATACTTTGACATACTTTGATGAACTTAGATATACTTTGATACACTTAGATATACTTTTATACACTTAGATATACTTTGATACACTTTGATATACTTAAATACACTTTGATACACTTAGATATACTTTGATACACTTAGATACACTTAGATATACTTTGATACACTTAGATATACTTTGATACACTTTAATATACTTTAATACACTTTGATACACTTAGATATTAGTTGATACACTTAGATATATTTGGATATACTTTGATACTCTTAAATATACTTTGATACATTTTGTTACACTGATATATACTTTGAACACTTAGATATACTTTGATACACTTAGATATACTTTGATACACTTAGATAAACTTTGATACACTTAGATATAATTTGATACACTTAGATACACTTAGATACACTTTGATACACTTAGATATACTTTGATATAAATTGATACACTTTGATACACTTAGATAAACTTTGATACACTTAGATATACTTTGATACACTTAGATATACTTTGATACATTTTGATACATTTAGATATACTTTGATACACTTAGATATACTTTGATATACTTTGATACACTTTGATACACTTAGATAAACTTTGATACACTTAGATATACTTTGATACACTTAGATATAATTTGATATACTTTGAAACCCTTAGATATACAGTACTTTGATACACTTAGATATACTTTGATATACTTTAATACACTTAGATAAACTTTGATACACTTAGTTATACTTTGATACACTTAGATACACTTAGATATACTTTGATACACTTAGATAAACTTTGATACATTTTGATACATTTAGATATACTTTGATACACTTAGATATACTTTGATACACTTTGATACACTTAGATAAACTTTGATACACTTAGATATACTTTGATACACTTAGATATACTTTGATACATTTTGATACATTTAGATATACTTTGATACACTTAGATATACTTTGATATACTTAGATATACTTTGATACACTTAGATATAATTTGATATACTTTGAAACCCTTAGATATACAGTACTTTGATACACTTAGATATACTTTGATATACTTTGATACACTTAGATAAACTTTGATACACTTAGTTATACTTTGATACACTTAGATACACTTAGATATACTTTGATACACTTAGATATACTTTGATACATTTTGATACATTTAGATATACTTTGATACACTTAGATATACTTTGATACACTTAGATAAACTTTGATACACTTATATATACTTTGATACACTTAGATATACTTTGATACATTTTGATACATTTAGATATACTTTGATACACTTAGATATACTTTGATATACTTAGATATACTTTGATACACTTAGATATACTTTGATATACTTTGACACCCTTAGATATACTTTGATACACTTAGATATACTTTGACACCCTTAGATATACTTTGATACACTTAGATATACTTTGACACCCTTAGATATACTTTGATACACTTAGATATACTTTGATACACTTTGATACACTTAGATATACTTTGATATACTTTGATACACTTAGATATACTTTGATACACTTAGATATACTTTGATACATTTTGATACATTTAGATATAATTTGATACACTTAGATATACTTTGACACCCTTAGATATACTTTGATACACTTAGATATACTTTGATACACTTTGATACACTTAGATATACTTTAAAATACTTTGATACACTTAGATATACTTTTATACACTTAGATATACTTTTAAACACTTTGATACACTTAGATATACTTTGATACACTTATATATACTTTGACATACTTCGATGCACTTAGATATACTTTAATACACTTAGATATACTTTGATACACTTTGATACACTTAGATATACTTTGATATACTTTGATACACATTGATATACTTTGATATACTTTGATACACTTAGATATACATTGATATACTTTGATACACTTAGATTTACTTTGATACACTTTGATTTACTTTGATACACTTAGATATACTTTGATACACTTAGATATACTTTGATACACTTTGATACACTTAGATAAACTTTGATACACTTAGATATTACTTGATACACTTAGATATATTTAGATATACTTTGATACTCTTAAATATACTTTGATACATTTTGTTACACTTATATATACGTTGAACACTTAGATATACTTTGATACACTTAGATATACTTTGATACACTTAGATATACTTTGATACACTTAGATATACTTTGATATACTTTGATACACTTAGATAAACTTTGATACACTTAGATATAATTTGATACACTTAGATACACTTAGATACACTTAGATACACTTAGATACACTTAGATACACTTTGATACACTTAGATATACTTTGATATAAATTGATACACTTTGATACACTTAGATAAACTTTGATACACTTAGATATACTTTGATACACTTAGATATACTTTGATACATTTTGATACATTTAGATAAACTTTGATACACTTAGATATCCTTTGATATACTTTGATACACTTTGATACACTTAGATAAACTTTGATACACTTAGATATACTTTTATACACTTAGATATACTTTTAAACACTTTGATACACTTAGATATACTTTGATACACTTATATATACTTTGACATACTTTGATGCACTTAGATATACTTTAATACACTTAGATATACTTTGATACACTTTGATACACTTAGATATACTTTGATATACTTTGATACACATTGATATACTTTGATATACTTTGATACACTTAGATATACATTGATACACTTTGATACACTTAGATATACTTTGATATACTTTGATACACATTGATATACTTTGATATACTTTAATACACTTAGATAAACTTTGATATACTTTGATACACTTAGATTTACTTTGATACACTTAGATATACTTTGATACACTTTGATATACTTTGATACACTTTGATACACTTAGATATACTTTGATATACTTTGATACACCTTGATACACTAAGATAAACTTTGATACACTTAGATATACTTTGATACACTTAGATATACTTTGATATACTTTGACACCCTTAGATATACTTTGATACACTTAGATATACTTTGCCACCTTAGATATACTTTGATACACTTAGATATACTTTGATACACTTTGATATACTTTGATACACTTTGATACACTTTGATATTCGTTGATACACTTATATATACTTTGATACACTTAGATATACTTTGATATACTTTGATACACTTTGATACACTTAGATAAACTTTGATACACTTAGATATACTTTGATACACTTAGATATACTTTGATATACTTTGACACCCTTAGATATACTTTGATACACTTAGATATACTTTGACACCCTAAGATATACTTTGATACACTTAGATATACTTTGATACACTTTGATACACTTAGATATACTTTTATATACTTTGATACACTTAGATATACTTTTATACACTTAGATATACTTTTAAACACTTTGATACACTTAGATATACTTTGATACACTTATATATACTTTGACATACTTTGATGCACTTAGATATACTTTAATACACTTAGATATACTTTGATACACTTTGATACACATTGATATACTTTGATATACTTTGATACACTTAGATAAACTTTGATATACTTTGATACACTTAGATTTACTTTGATACACTTTAATACACTTAGATATACTTTGATACACTTATATATACTTTGACATACTTTGATGAACTTAGATATACTTTGATACACTTAGATATACTTTTATACACTTAGATATACTTTGATACACTTTGATATACTTAAATACACTTTGATACACTTAGATATACTTTGATACACTTAGATACACTTAGATATACTTTGATACACTTAGATATCCTTTGATACACTTTGATATACTTTAATACACTTTGATACACTTAGATATTAGTTGATACACTTAGATATATTTGGATATACTTTGATACTCTTAAATATACTTTGATACATTTTGTTACACTGATATATACTTTGAACACTTAGATATACTTTGATACACTTAGATATACTTAGATACACTTTGATACACTTAGATATACTTTGATATAAATTGATACACTTTGATACACTTAGATAAACTTTGATACACTTAGATATACTTTGATACACTTAGATATACTTTGATACATTTTGATACATTTAGATATACTTTGATACACTTAGATATACTTTGATATACTTTGATACACTTTGAACACTTAGATATACTTTGATACACTTAGATAAACTTTGATACACTTAGATATAATTTGATACACTTAGATACACTTAGATACACTTTGATACACTTAGATATACTTTGATATAAATTGATACACTTTGATACACTTAGATAAACTTTGATACACTTAGATATACTTTGATACACTTAGATATACTTTGATACATTTTGATACATTTAGATATACTTTGATACACTTAGATATACTTTGATATACTTTGATACACTTTGATACACTTAGATAAACTTTGATACACTTAGATATACTTTGATACACTTAGATATAATTTGATATACTTTGAAACCCTTAGATATACAGTACTTTGATACACTTAGATATACTTTGATATACTTTAATACACTTAGATAAACTTTGATACACTTAGATACACTTAGATATACTTTGATACACTTAGATATACTTTGATACATTTTGATACATTTAGATATACTTTGATACACTTAGATATAGTTTGATACACTTTGATACACTTAGATAAACTTTGATACACTTAGATATACTTTGATACACTTAGATATACTTTGATACATTTTGATACATTTAGATATACTTTGATACACTTAGATATACTTTGATATACTTAGATATACTTTGATACACTTAGATATAATTTGATATACTTTGAAACCCTTAGATATACAGTACTTTGATACACTTAGATATACTTTGATATACTTTGATACACTTAGATAAACTTTGATACACTTAGTTATACTTTGATACACTTAGATACACTTAGATATACTTTGATACACTTAGATATACTTTGATACATTTTGATACATTTAGATATACTTTGATACACTTAGATATACTTTGATACACTTAGATAAACTTTGATACACTTAGATATACTTTGATACACTTAGATATACTTTGATACATTTTGATACATTTAGATATACTTTGATACACTTAGATATACTTTGATATACTTTGACACCCTTAGATATACTTTGATACACTTAGATATACTTTGACACCCTTAGATATACTTTGATACACTTAGATATACTTTGACACCCTTAGATATACTTTGATACACTTAGATATACTTTGACACCCTTAGATATACTTTGATACACTTAGATATACTTTGATACACTTTGATACACTTAGATATACTTTGATATACTTTGATACACTTAGATATACTTTGATACACTTAGATATACTTTGATACATTTTGATACATTTAGATATACTTTGATACACTTAGATATACTTTGACACCCTTAGATATACTTTGATACACTTAGATATACTTTGATACACTTAGATATACTTTAAAATACTTTGATACACTTAGATATACTTTTATACACTTAGATATACTTTTAAACACTTTGATACACTTAGATATACTTTGATACACTTATATATACTTTGACATACTTCGATGCACTTAGATATACTTTAATACACTTAGATATACTTTGATACACTTTGATACACTTAGATATACTTTGATATACTTTGATACACATTGATATACTTTGATATACTTTGATACACTTAGATATACATTGATATACTTTGATACACTTAGATTTACTTTGATACACTTTGATTTACTTTGATACACTTAGATATTTTTTGATACACTTTGATATACTTTGATACACTTTGATACACTTTGTTATTCTTTGATACACTGATATATACTTTAACATACTTAGATACACTTAGATATACTTTGATACACTTTGATATACTTAGATACACTTTGATACACTTAGATATACTTTGATACACTTAGATACACTTAGATATACTTTGATACACTTAGATATACTTTGATACACTTTGATCCACTTAGATAAACTTTAATACACTTAGATATTAGTTGATACACTTAGATATATTTAGATATACTTTGATACTCTTAAATATACTTTGATACATTTTGATACACTTATATATACTTTGATACACTTAGATATCCTTTGATATACTTTGATACACTTTGATACACTTAGATAAACTTTGATACACTTAGATATACTTTTATACACTTAGATATACTTTTAAACACTTTGATACACTTAGATATACTTTGATACACTTATATATACTTTGACATACTTTGATGCACTTAGATATACTTTAATACACTTAGATATACTTTGATACACTTTGATACACTTAGATATACTTTGATATACTTTGATACACATTGATATACTTTGATATACTTTGATACACTTAGATATACATTGATACACTTTGATACACTTAGATATACTTTGATATACTTTGATACACATTGATATACTTTGATATACTTTAATACACTTAGATAAACTTTGATATACTTTGATACACTTAGATTTACTTTGATACACTTAGATATACTTTGATACACTTTGATATACTTTGATACACTTTGATACACTTAGATATACTTTGATATACTTTGATACACCTTGATACACTAAGATAAACTTTGATACACTTAGATATACTTTGATACACTTAGATATACTTTGATATACTTTGACACCCTTAGATATACTTTGATACACTTAGATATACTTTGCCACCTTAGATATACTTTGATACACTTAGATATACTTTGATACACTTTGATATACTTTGATACACTTTGATACACTTTGATATTCGTTGATACACTTATATATACTTTGATACACTTAGATATACTTTGATATACTTTGATACACTTTGATACACTTAGATAAACTTTGATACACTTAGATATACTTTGATACACTTAGATATACTTTGATATACTTTGACACCCTTAGATATACTTTGATACACTTAGATATACTTTGACACCCTTAGATATACTTTGATACACTTAGATATACTTTGATACACTTTGATACACTTAGATATACTTTGATATACTTTGATACACTTAGATATACTTTTATACACTTAGATATACTTTTAAACACTTTGATACACTTAGATATACTTTGATACACTTATATATACTTTGACATACTTTGATGCACTTAGATATACTTTAATACACTTAGATATACTTTGATACACTTTGATACACTTAGATATACTTTGATATACTTTGATACACATTGATATACTTTGATATACTTTGATACACTTAGATAAACTTTGATATACTTTGATACACTTAGATTTACTTTGATACACTTAGATATACTTTGATACACTTTGATATACTTTGATACACTTTGATACACTTAGATATACTTTGATACACTTATATATACTTTGACATACTTTGATGAACTTAGATATACTTTGATACACTTAGATATACTTTTATACACTTAGATATACTTTGATACACTTTGATATACTTAAATACACTTTGATACACTTAGATATACTTTGATACACTTAGATACACTTAGATATACTTTGATTCACTTAGATATACTTTGATACACTTTGATATACTTTAATACACTTTGATACACTTAGATATTAGTTGATACACTTAGATATATTTAGATATACTTTGATACTCTTAAATATACTTTGATACATTTTGTAACACTGATATATACTTTGAAAACTTAGATATACTTTGATACACTTAGATATACTTTGATACACTTAGATATACTTTGATACACTTAGATAAACTTTGATACACTTAGATATAATTTGATACACTTAGATACACTTAGATACACTTTGATACACTTAGATATACTTTGATTTAAATTGATACACTTTGATACACTTAGATAAACTTTGATACACTTAGATATACTTTGATACACTTAGATATACTTTGATACATTTTGATACATTTAGATATACTTTGATACACTTAGATATACTTTGATATACTTTGATACACTTTGATACACTTAGATAAACTTTGATACACTTAGATATACTTTGATACACTTAGATATAATTTGATATACTTTGAAACCCTTAGATATACAGTACTTTGATACACTTAGATATACTTTGATATACTTTAATACACTTAGATAAACTTTGATACACTTAGTTATACTTTGATACACTTAGATACACTTAGATATACTTTGATACACTTAGATATACTTTGATACATTTTGATACATTTAGATATACTTTGATACACTTAGATATACTTTGATACACTTTGATACACTTAGATAAACTTTGATACACTTAGATATACTTTGATACACTTAGATATACTTTGATACATTTTGATACATTTAGATATACTTTGATACACTTAGATATACTTTGATATACTTAGATATACTTTGATACACTTAGATATAATTTGATATACTTTGAAACCCTTAGATATACAGTACTTTGATTCACTTAGATATACTTTGATATACTTTGATACACTTAGATAAACTTTGATACACTTAGTTATACTTTGATACACTTAGATACACTTAGATATACTTTGATACACTTAGATATACTTTGATACATTTTGATACATTTAGATATACTTTGATACACTTAGATATACTTTGATACACTTAGATAAACTTTGATACACTTAGATATACTTTGATACACTTAGATATACTTTGATACATTTTGATACATTTAGATATACTTTGATACACTTAGATATACTTTGATATACTTAGATATACTTTGATACACTTAGATATACTTTGATATACTTTGACACCCTTAGATATACTTTGATACACTTAGATATACTTTGACACCCTTAGATATACTTTGATACACTTAGATATACTTTGATACACTTTGATACACTTAGATATACTTTGATATACTTTGATACACTTAGATATACTTTGATACACTTAGATATACTTTGATACATTTTGATACATTTAGATATACTTTGATACACTTAGATATACTTTGACACCCTTAGATATACTTTGATACACTTAGATATACTTTGATACACTTTGATACACTTAGATATACTTTAAAATACTTTGATACACTTAGATATACTTTTATACACTTAGATATACTTTTAAACACTTTGATACACTTAGATATACTTTGATACACTTATATATACTTTGACATACTTCGATGCACTTAGATATACTTTAATACACTTAGATATACTTTGATACACTTTGATACACTTAGATATACTTTGATATACTTTGATACACATTAATATACTTTGATATACTTTGATACACTTAGATATACATTGATATACTTTGATACACTTAGATTTACTTTGATACACTTAGATTTACTTTAATACACTTAGATATACTTTGATACACTTTGATATGCTTTGATACACTTTGATACACTTAGATACACTTTGATACACTTAGATATACTTTGATACACTTAGATACACTTAGATATACTTTGATACACTTAGATATACTTTGATACACTTTGATACACTTAGATAAACTTTAATACACTTAGATATTAGTTGATACACTTAGATATATTTAGATATACTTTGATACTCTTAAATATACTTTGATACATTTTGATACACTTATATATACTTTGATACACTTAGATATACTTCGATACACTTAGATATACTTTGATATAATTTGATACACTTTGATACACTTAGATAAACTTTGATACACTTAGATATAATTTGATACACTTAGATACACTTCGATACACTTTAATACACTTAGATATACTTTGATATAATTTGATACACTTTGATACACTTAGATAAACTTTGATACACTTAGATATACTTTAATACACTTAGATACACTTAGATATACTTTGATACACTTAGATATCCTTTGATACACTTTGATATACTTTAATACACTTTGATACACTTAGATATTAGTTGATACACTTAGATATATTTGGATATACTTTGATACTCTTAAATATACTTTGATACATTTTGTTACACTGATATATACTTTGAACACTTAGATATACTTTGATACACTTAGATATACTTAGATACACTTTGATACACTTAGATATACTTTGATATAAATTGATACACTTTGATACACTTAGATAAACTTTGATACACTTAGATATACTTTGATACACTTAGATATACTTTGATACATTTTGATACATTTAGATATACTTTGATACACTTAGATATACTTTGATATACTTTGATACACTTTGAACACTTAGATATACTTTGATACACTTAGATAAACTTTGATACACTTAGATATAATTTGATACACTTAGATACACTTAGATACACTTTGATACACTTAGATATACTTTGATATAAATTGATACACTTTGATACACTTAGATAAACTTTGATACACTTAGATATACTTTGATACACTTAGATATACTTTGATACATTTTGATACATTTAGATATACTTTGATACACTTAGATATACTTTGATATACTTTGATACACTTTGATACACTTAGATAAACTTTGATACACTTAGATATACTTTGATACACTTAGATATAATTTGATATACTTTGAAACCCTTAGATATACAGTACTTTGATACACTTAGATATACTTTGATATACTTTAATACACTTAGATAAACTTTGATACACTTAGTTATACTTTGATACACTTAGATACACTTAGATATACTTTGATACACTTAGATATACTTTGATACATTTTGATACATTTAGATATACTTTGATACACTTAGATATAGTTTGATACACTTTGATACACTTAGATAAACTTTGATACACTTAGATATACTTTGATACACTTAGATATACTTTGATACATTTTGATACATTTAGATATACTTTGATACACTTAGATATACTTTGATATACTTAGATATACTTTGATACACTTAGATATAATTTGATATACTTTGAAACCCTTAGATATACAGTACTTTGATACACTTAGATATACTTTGATATACTTTGATACACTTAGATAAACTTTGATACACTTAGTTATACTTTGATACACTTAGATACACTTAGATATACTTTGATACACTTAGATATACTTTGATACATTTTGATACATTTAGATATACTTTGATACACTTAGATATACTTTGATACACTTAGATAAACTTTGATACACTTAGATATACTTTGATACACTTAGATATACTTTGATACATTTTGATACATTTAGATATACTTTGATACACTTAGATATACTTTGATATACTTAGATATACTTTGATACACTTAGATATACTTTGATATACTTTGACACCCTTAGATATACTTTGATACACTTAGATATACTTTGACACCCTTAGATATACTTTGATACACTTAGATATACTTTGACACCCTTAGATATACTTTGATACACTTAGATATACTTTGATACACTTTGATACACTTAGATATACTTTGATATACTTTGATACACTTAGATATACTTTGATACACTTAGATATACTTTGATACATTTTGATACATTTAGATATACTTTGATACACTTAGATATACTTTGACACCCTTAGATATACTTTGATACACTTAGATATACTTTGATACACTTTGATATACTTTTAAACACTTTGATACACTTAGATATACTTTGATACACTTATATATACTTTGACATACTTCGATGCACTTAGATATACTTTAATACACTTAGATATACTTTGATACACTTTGATACACTTAGATATACTTTAATACACTTAGATATACTTTGATACACTTTGATACACTTAGATATACTTTGATATACTTTGATACACATTGATATACTTTGATATACTTTGATACACTTAGATATACATTGATATACTTTGATACACTTAGATTTACTTTGATACACTTTGATTTACTTTGATACACTTAGATATTTTTTGATACACTTTGATATACTTTGATACACTTTGATACACTTTGTTATTCTTTGATACACTGATATATACTTTAACATACTTAGATACACTTAGATATACTTTGATACACTTTGATATACTTAGATACACTTTGATACACTTAGATATACTTTGATACACTTAGATACACTTAGATATACTTTGATACACTTAGATATACTTTGATACACTTTGATACACTTAGATAAACTTTAATACACTTAGATATTAGTTGATACACTTAGATATATTTAGATATACTTTGATACTCTTAAATATACTTTGATACATTTTGATACACTTATATATACTTTGATACACTTAGATATCCTTTGATATACTTTGATACACTTTGATACACTTAGATAAACTTTGATACACTTAGATATACTTTTATACACTTAGATATACTTTTAAACACTTTGATACACTTAGATATACTTTGATACACTTATATATACTTTGACATACTTTGATGCACTTAGATATACTTTAATACACTTAGATATACTTTGATACACTTTGATACACTTAGATATACTTTGATATACTTTGATACACATTGATATACTTTGATATACTTTGATACACTTAGATATACATTGATACACTTTGATACACTTAGATATACTTTGATATACTTTGATACACATTGATATACTTTGATATACTTTAATACACTTAGATAAACTTTGATATACTTTGATACACTTAGATTTACTTTGATACACTTAGATATACTTTGATACAATTTGATATACTTTGATACACTTTGATACACTTAGATATACTTTGATATACTTTGATACACCTTGATACACTAAGATAAACTTTGATACACTTAGATATACTTTGATACACTTAGATATACTTTGATATACTTTGACACCCTTAGATATACTTTGATACACTTAGATATACTTTGCCACCTTAGATATACTTTGATACACTTAGATATACTTTGATACACTTTGATATACTTTGATACACTTTGATACACTTTGATATTCGTTGATACACTTATATATACTTTGATACACTTAGATATACTTTGATATACTTAGATATACTTTGATACACTTAGATATACTTTGATATACTTTGACACCCTTAGATATACTTTGATACACTTAGATATACTTTGACACCCTTAGATATACTTTGATACACTTAGATATACTTTGATACACTTTGATACACTTAGATATACTTTGATATACTTTGATACACTTAGATATACTTTTATACACTTAGATATACTTTTAAACACTTTGATACACTTAGATATACTTTGATACACTTATATATACTTTGACATACTTTGATGCACTTAGATATACTTTAATACACTTAGATATACTTTGATACACTTTGATACACTTAGATATACTTTGATATACTTTGATACACATTGATATACTTTGATATACTTTGATACACTTAGATAAACTTTGATATACTTTGATACACTTAGATTTACTTTGATACACTTAGATATACTTTGATACACTTTGATATACTTTGATACACTTTGATACACTTAGATATACTTTGATACACTTATATATACTTTGACATACTTTGATGAACTTAGATATACTTTGATACACTTAGATATACTTTTATACACTTAGATATACTTTGATACACTTTGATATACTTAAATACACTTTGATACACTTAGATATACTTTGATACACTTAGATACACTTAGATATACTTTGATTCACTTAGATATACTTTGATACACTTTGATATACTTTAATACACTTTGATACACTTAGATATTAGTTGATACACTTAGATATATTTAGATATACTTTGATACTCTTAAATATACTTTGATACATTTTGTAACACTGATATATACTTTGAAAACTTAGATATACTTTGATACACTTAGATATACTTTGATACACTTAGATATACTTTGATACACTTAGATAAACTTTGATACACTTAGATATAATTTGATACACTTAGATACACTTAGATACACTTTGATACACTTAGATATACTTTGATATAAATTGATACACTTTGATACACTTAGATAAACTTTGATACACTTAGATATACTTTGATACACTTAGATATACTTTGATACATTTTGATACATTTAGATATACTTTGATACACTTAGATATACTTTGATATACTTTGATACACTTTGATACACTTAGATAAACTTTGATACACTTAGATATACTTTGATACACTTAGATATAATTTGATATACTTTGAAACCCTTAGATATACAGTACTTTGATACACTTAGATATACTTTGATATACTTTAATACACTTAGATAAACTTTGATACACTTAGTTATACTTTGATACACTTAGATACACTTAGATATACTTTGATACACTTAGATATACTTTGATACATTTTGATACATTTAGATATACTTTGATACACTTAGATATACTTTGATACACTTTGATACACTTAGATAAACTTTGATACACTTAGATATACTTTGATACACTTAGATATACTTTGATACATTTTGATACATTTAGATATACTTTGATACACTTAGATATACTTTGATATACTTAGATATACTTTGATACACTTAGATATAATTTGATATACTTTGAAACCCTTAGATATACAGTACTTTGATTCACTTAGATATACTTTGATATACTTTGATACACTTAGATAAACTTTGATACTCTTAGTTATACTTTGATACACTTAGATACACTTAGATATACTTTGATACACTTAGATATACTTTGATACATTTTGATACATTTAGATATACTTTGATACACTTAGATATACTTTGATACACTTAGATAAACTTTGATACACTTAGATATACTTTGATACACTTAGATATACTTTGATACATTTTGATACATTTAGATATACTTTGATACACTTAGATATACTTTGATATACTTAGATATACTTTGATACACTTAGATATACTTTGATATACTTTGACACCCTTAGATATACTTTGATACACTTAGATATACTTTGACACCCTTAGATATACTTTGATACACTTAGATATACTTTGATACACTTTGATACACTTAGATATACTTTGATATACTTTGATACACTTAGATATACTTTTATACACTTAGATATACTTTTAAACACTTTGATACACTTAGATATACTTTGATACACTTATATATACTTTGACATACTTCGATGCACTTAGATATACTTTAATACACTTAGATATACTTTGATACACTTTGATACACTTAGATATACTTTGATATACTTTGATACACATTGATATACTTTGATATACTTTGATACACTTAGATATACATTGATATACTTTGATACACTTAGATTTACTTTGATACACTTAGATTTACTTTGATACACTTAGATATACTTTGATACACTTTGATATACTTTGATACACTTTGATACACTTAGATACACTTTGATACACTTAGATATACTTTGATACACTTAGATACACTTAGATATACTTTGATACACTTAGATATACTTTGATACACTTTGATACACTTAGATAAACTTTAATACACTTAGATATTAGTTGATACACTTAGATATATTTAGATATACTTTGATACTCTTAAATATACTTTGATACATTTTGATACACTTATATATACTTTGATACACTTAGATATACTTCGATACACTTAGATATACTTTGATATAATTTGATACACTTTGATACACTTAGATAAACTTTGATACACTTAGATATAATTTGATACACTTAGATACACTTCGATACACTTTAATACACTTAGATATACTTTGATATAATTTGATACACTTTGATACACTTAGATAAACTTTGATACACTTAGATATACTTTAATACACTTAGATATACTTTGATACACTTAGATATACTTTGATACACTTAGATATACTTTGATACACTTAGATATATTTAGATATACTTTGATACTCTAAAAATATACTTTGATACATTTAAACACTTATATATACTTTGATACACTTAGATATATTTAGATATACTTTGATACTCTTAAATATACTTTGATACATTTTGATACACTTATATATACTTTGGTACACTTAGATATACTTTGATACACTTAGATATACTTTGATACACTTTGATATACTTTAATACACTTTGAGACACTTAGATATTAGTTGATACACTTAGATATATTTAGATATACTTTGATACTCTTAAATATACTTTGATACATTTTGTTACACTTATATATACTTTGAACACTTAGATATACTTTGATACACTTAGATATACTTTGATACACTTAGATATACTTTGATATACTTTGATACACTTAGATAAACTTTGATACATTTAGATATAATTTGATACACTTAGATACACTTAGATACACTTAGATACACTTAGATACACTTTGATACACTTAGATATACTTTGATATAAATTGATACACTTTGATACACTTAGATAAACTTTGATACACTTAGATATACTTTGATACACTTAGATATACTTTGATACATTTTGATACATTTAGATAAACTTTGATACACTTAGATATACTTTGATATACTTTGATACACTTTGATACACTTAGATAAACTTTGATACACTTAGATATACTTTTATACACTTAGATATACTTTTAAACACTTTGATACACTTAGATATACTTTGATACACTTATATATACTTTGACATACTTTGATGCACTTAGATATACTTTAATACACTTAGATATACTTTGATACACTTTGATACACTTAGATATACTTTGATATACTTTGATACACATTGATATACTTTGATATTATTTGATACACTTAGATATACATTGATACACTTTGATACACTTACATATACTTTGATATACTTTGATACACATTGATATACTTTGATATACTTTAATACACTTAGATAAACTTTGATATACTTTGATACACTTAGATTTACTTTGATACACTTAGATATACTTTGATACACTTTGATATACTTTGATACACTTTGATACACTTAGATATACTTTGATATACTTTGATACACTTTGATACACTAAGATAAACTTTGATACACTTAGATATACTTTGATACACTTAGATATACTTTGATATACTTTGACACCCTTAGATATACTTTGATACTTTTAGATATACTTTGCCACCTTAGATATACTTTGATACACTTAGATATACTTTGATACACTTTGATATACTTTGATACACTTTGATACACTTTGATATTCGTTGATACACTTATATATACTTTGATACACTTAGATATACTTTGATATACTTTGATACACTTTGATACACTTAGATAAACTTTGATACACTTAGATATACTTTGATACACTTAGATATACTTTGATATACTTTGACACCCTTAGATATACTTTGATACACTTAGATATACTTTGACACCCTTAGATATACTTTGATACACTTAGATATACTTTGATACACTTTGATACACTTAGATATACTTTGATATACTTTGATACACTTAGATATACTTTTATACACTTAGATATACTTTTAAACACTTTGATACACTTAGATATACTTTGATACACTTATATATACTTTGACATACTTTGATGCACTTAGATATACTTTAATACACTTAGATATACTTTGATACACTTTGATACACTTAGATATACTTTGATATACTTTGATACACATTGATATACTTTGATATACTTTGATACACTTAGATAAACTTTGATATACTTTGATACACTTAGATTTACTTTGATACATTTTGATACATTTAGATAAACTTTGATACACTTAGATATCCTTTGATATACTTTGATACACTTTGATACACTTTGATACACTTAGATAAACTTTGATACACTTAGATATACTTTTATACACTTAGATATACTTTTAAACACTTTGATACACTTAGATATACTTTGATACACTTATATATACTTTGACATACTTTGATGCACTTAGATATACTTTAATACACTTAGATATACTTTGATACACTTTGATACACTTAGATATACTTTGATATACTTTGATACACATTGATATACTTTGATATACTTTGATACACTTAGATATACATTGATACACTTTGATACACTTAGATATACTTTGATATACTTTGATACACATTGATATACTTTGATATACTTTAATACACTTAGATAAACTTTGATATACTTTGATACACTTAGATTTACTTTGATACACTTAGATATACTTTGATACACTTTGATATACTTTGATACACTTTGATACACTTAGATATACTTTGATATATTTTGATACACCTTGATACACTAAGATAAACTTTGATACACTTAGATATACTTTGATACACTTAGATATACTTTGATATACTTTGACACCCTTAGATATACTTTGATACACTTAGATATACTTTGCCACCTTAGATATACTTTGGTACACTTAGATATACTTTGATACACTTAGATATACTTTGATACACTTTGATATACTTTAATACACTTTGAGACACTTAGATATTAGTTGATACACTTAGATATATTTAGATATACTTTGATACTCTTAAATATACTTTGATACATTTTGTTACACTTATATATACTTTGAACACTTAGATATACTTTGATACACTTAGATATACTTTGATACACTTAGATATACTTTGATATACTTTGATACACTTAGATAAACTTTGATACACTTAGATATACTTTGATACACTTAGATATACTTTGATATACTTTGACACCCTTAGATATACTTTGATACACTTAGATATACTTTGACACCCTTAGATATACTTTGATACACTTAGATATACTTTGATACACTTTGATACACTTAGATATACTTTGATATACTTTGATACACTTAGATATACTTTTATACACTTAGATATACTTTTAAACACTTTGATACACTTAGATATACTTTGATACACTTATATATACTTTGACATACTTTGATGCACTTAGATATACTTTAATACACTTAGATATACTTTGATACACTTTGATACACTTAGATATACTTTGATATACTTTGATACACATTGATATACTTTGATATACTTTGATACACTTAGATAAACTTTGATATACTTTGATACACTTAGATTTACTTTGATACATTTTGATACATTTAGATAAACTTTGATACACTTAGATATCCTTTGATATACTTTGATACACTTTGATACACTTAGATAAACTTTGATACACTTAGATATACTTTTATACACTTAGATATACTTTTAAACACTTTGATACACTTAGATATACTTTGATACACTTATATATACTTTGACATACTTTGATGCACTTAGATATACTTTAATACACTTAGATATACTTTGATACACTTTGATACACTTAGATATACTTTGATATACTTTGATACACATTGATATACTTTGATATACTTTGATACACTTAGATATACATTGATACACTTTGATACACTTAGATATACTTTGATATACTTTGATACACATTGATATACTTTGATATACTTTAATACACTTAGATAAACTTTGATATACTTTGATACACTTAGATTTACTTTGATACACTTAGATATACTTTGATACACTTTGATATACTTTGATACACTTTGATAGACTTAGATATACTTTGATATACTTTGATACACCTTGATACACTAAGATAAACTTTGATACACTTAGATATACTTTGATACACTTAGATATACTTTGATATACTTTGACACCCTTAGATATACTTTGATACACTTAGATATACTTTGCCACCTTAGATATACTTTGATACACTTAGATATACTTTGATACACTTTGATATACTTTGATACACTTTGATACACTTTGATATTCGTTGATACACTTATATATACTTTGATACACTTAGATATACTTTGATATACTTTGATACACTTTGATACACTTAGATAAACTTTGATACACTTAGATATACTTTGATACACTTAGATATACTTTGATATACTTTGACACCCTTAGATATACTTTGATACACTTAGATATACTTTGACACCCTTAGATATACTTTGATACACTTAGATATACTTTGATACACTTTGATACACTTAGATATACTTTGATATACTTTGATACACTTAGATATACTTTTATACACTTAGATATACTTTTAAACACTTTGATACACTTAGATATACTTTGATACACTTATATATACTTTGACATACTTTGATGCACTTAGATATACTTTAATACACTTAGATATACTTTGATACACTTTGATACACATTGATATACTTTGATATACTTTGATACACTTAGATAAACTTTGATATACTTTGATACACTTAGATTTACTTTGATACACTTAGATATACTTTGATACACTTTGATATACTTTGATACACTTTAATACACTTAGATATACTTTGATACACTTATATATACTTTGACATACTTTGATGAACTTAGATATACTTTGATACACTTAGATATACTTTTATACACTTAGATATACTTTGATACACTTTGATATACTTAAATACACTTTGATACACTTAGATATACTTTGATACACTTAGATACACTTAGATATACTTTGATACACTTAGATATCCTTTGATACACTTTGATATACTTTAATACACTTTGATACACTTAGATATTAGTTGATACACTTAGATATATTTGGATATACTTTGATACTCTTAAATATACTTTGATACATTTTGTTACACTGATATATACTTTGAACACTTAGATATACTTTGATACACTTAGATATACTTAGATACACTTTGATACACTTAGATATACTTTGATATAAATTGATACACTTTGATACACTTAGATAAACTTTGATACACTTAGATATACTTTGATACACTTAGATATACTTTGATACATTTTGATACATTTAGATATACTTTGATACACTTAGATATACTTTGATACACTTAGATAAACTTTGATACACTTAGATATAATTTGATACACTTAGATACACTTTGATACACTTAGATATACTTTGATATAAATTGATACACTTTGATACACTTAGATAAACTTTGATACACTTAGATATACTTTGATACACTTAGATATACTTTGATACATTTTGATACATTTAGATATACTTTGATACACTTAGATATACTTTGATATACTTTGATACACTTTGATACACTTAGATAAACTTTGATACACTTAGATATACTTTGATACACTTAGATATAATTTGATATACTTTGAAACCCTTAGATATACAGTACTTTGATACACTTAGATATACTTTGATATACTTTAATACACTTAGATAAACTTTGATACACTTAGTTATACTTTGATACACTTAGATACACTTAGATATACTTTGATACACTTAGATATACTTTGATACATTTTGATACATTTAGATATACTTTGATACACTTAGATATACTTTGATATACTTAGATATACTTTGATACACTTAGATATAATTTGATATACTTTGAAACCCTTAGATATACAGTACTTTGATACACTTAGATATACTTTGATATACTTTGATACACTTAGATAAACTTTGATACACTTAGTTATACTTTGATACACTTAGATACACTTAGATATACTTTGATACACTTAGATATACTTTGATACATTTTGATACATTTAGATATACTTTGATACACTTAGATATACTTTGATACACTTAGATATACTTTGATATACTTTGACACCCTTAGATATACTTTGATACACTTTTTTACATACAAACACATCACTATTTTCAATATTTATTTATAAACACTGCACCTTATTACTTATTAAATTCAATTGATGTCTTACTGTATAAATTTTAGCGTTTTCTGTCTGGACTCCAAAATGTTGTGTGGACTCAATTCTGTATTTGTGTGTGTATGTCTATTGGTAACGCATTAATGTCCTTATTTTTCGTGGGGAAAGACAAGAGAACCATTGTTAATAAAAATTTCAACCCGAATAAAGTGTGCAGTAGTGAGGTTAAGGTAGTGTTTTAACTACAGTACTTTTAACCAGTGTGAAAAGCAACTTTCAATTACAGGCCTACCTTAGGGCTATGCCTCATAGATCTATACTGTAAAGCAATTCCTTTTATCGTTAGATACCGGTATAAAATATGGACTAACACGATCGGGTGACATTTAATTGCGAAGCATTCGTTTTGGCTTTGAAACTGTCAGATATTGTATTTGAGAAGGTTTATATGTATTCCTAAACAAGTATAGTTTTGCCATCATATCTGGAAAAATGCACACTAAATATGCAAACCAACTCCTGTTCTGAATATAAGGTTTTAACTTACTACAAGATTCCCGTACGTAGAACGGGCAAACAGCTAGATCTAAGTGTATCAAAGTGTATCAAAGTTTATCTAAGTGTATTAAAGTATATCAAAGTATATCTAAGTGTATCAAAGTACTGTATATCTAAGGGTTTCAAAGTATATCAAATTATATCTAAGTGTATCAAAGTATATCTAAGTGTATCAAAGTTTATCTAAGTGTATCAAAGTGTATCAAAGTATATCAAAGTATATCTAAGTGTATCAAAGTATATCTAAATGTATCAAAATGTATCAAAGTATATCTAAGTGTATCAAAGTATATCTAAGTGTATCAAAGTTTATCTAAGTGTATCAAAGTGTATCAATTTATATCAAAGTATATCTAAGTGTATCAAAGTGTATCTAAGTGTATCTAAGTGTATCAAATTATATCTAAGTGTATCAAAGTTTATCTAAGTGTATCAAAGTATATCTAAGTGTATCAAAGTATATCTAAGTGTATCAAAGTATATCTAAGTGTTCAAAGTATATATCAGTGTAACAAAATGTATCAAAGTATATTTAAGAGTATCAAAGTATATCCAAATATATCTAAGTGTATCAACTTATATCTAAGTGTATCAAAGTGTATTAAAGTATATCAAAGTGTATCAAAGTATATCTAAGTGTATCAAAGTATATCTAAGTGTATCTAAGTGTATCAAAGTATATCTAAGTGTATCAAAGTGTATTTAAGTATATCAAAGTGTATCAAAGTATATCTAAGTGTATAAAAGTATATCTAAGTGTATCAAAGTATATCTAAGTTCATCAAAGTATGTCAAAGTATATATAAGTGTATCAAAGTATATCTAAGTGTATCAAAGTGTATCAAAGTATATCTAAGTGTATCAAAGTGTATCAAAGTATATCTAAGTGTATTAAAGTATATCTAAGTGCATCAAAGTATGTCAAAGTATATATAAGTGTATCAAAGTATATCTAAGTGTATCAAAGTGTTTAAAAGTATATCTAAGTGTATAAAAGTATATCTAAGTGTATCAAAGTATATCAAAGTATATCTAAGTGTATCAAAGTGTATCAAAGTATATCTAAGTGTATCAAAGTATATCTAAGTGTATCAAAGTTTATCTAAGTGTATCAAAGTGTATCAAAGTATATCAAAGTATATCTAAGTGTATCAAAGTATATATAAGTGTATCAACGAATATCAAAGTGTATCAAAGTGTATCAAAGTATATCAAAGTGTATCAAAGTATATCTAAGTGTATCAAAGTATATCTAAGGTGGCAAAGTATATCTAAGTGTATCAAAGTATATCTAAGGGTGTCAAAGTATATCAAAGTATATCTAAGTGTATCAAAGTATATCTAAGTGTATCAAAGTTTATCTTAGTGTATCAAGGTGTATCAAAGTATATCAAAGTATATCTAAGTGTATCAAAGTGTATCAAAGTATATCAAAGTGTATCAAAGTATATCTAAGTGTATCAAAGTGTATCAAAGTGTATCAAAGTATATCTAAGTGTATCAAAGTATATCTAAGTTCATCAAAGTATGTCAAAGTATATATAAGTGTATTAAAGTATATCTAAGTGTATCAAAGTGTATCAAAGTGTATCAAAGTATATCAAAGTGTATCAAAGTATATCTAAGTGTATCAAAGTAAATCTAAGTGTATCAAAGTATATAAAAGTTTATCTAAGTGTATCAAAGTATATCAAAGTATATCAATGTGTATCAAAGTATATCAAAGTATATCTGAGTGTATCAAAGTGTATCTTACTGCTACCACCGGTTCTAAAGAAAAGTAGCAGTATCAAAAACTAACGTTTACATTTAAGAAAAGATGTTAACATATTAATGACAGTTTGAAGAAACCACCTCTTTATCCAAACAAAGGTTTCTTATTTAAAAGATTACGTAATCTCTAAACGATAATCGGTACATATATCTAGCAAACATTCGGAGGAAATGTGACAAAAACGCACAAATCTGGGGTTTTGTACGTTTGTAGTTTTATTACCTAAGTAGGAAATGTACCGATATCGTTGTCGAAATGTAAGTAAGTAGAAACCAAAAGTGACACATTGGATAAGCGAGTTTAGCTACATCTGTTAAGTACCTCTGTTACGGTACGATCACAGCGAAATCAGAAAGATCTTCCAAGATCGCAGCAACATCCACGATCACCCACTGCAGTTGTGATTTTTTACTTTGCACTTAACACAACTGTCCTTAAGGCGCCGTCAATGAGTGGACACCTTTTTTGTAAGCTATTGGTGACGATGATTAAAAAAATGTAAGTTTCCTTGCACTAATACAACACTGCTTCACGGTATTTTCCCTGGTTATCAAAACTCAAGAACAATCGTTGCATTTGCGATTAATTAAACCGGTAAAGTAAGGCACAATGTTTTTAATCTCACTTGGTTTGGATGTGCTAACAAAACTTGATCGGAAATGGTTGCGGTATTTGTAAACAACTTTGAATGTAAACATATCAGTCAGTGAGAGATAGAAGTGAGAACTAATCCAAACAGCTGATCGTTATTTAATAAAATGTAATAGTAAACATTGGGAGAAAATTTGACAAAAATCGAACAAAATTGGGTTTTTTGTGGTTTGTTATTTTGTTTTCAAAGAAGCGAGGCCATGTTTTTATAGCCAAAGACACTCTCACCAATTCAGTAAATACAGAAAAATGATTAGAAACTTGATCGGTACTCTAGTTTTCTAGGAGTAGGCCGCGTAAAATGGCATTTTGGCGTTACAGACCGAGTCACAGAATGGACAGACAGACATACAGACAGAAATTGAGATAAGACTCGTTTCGGCTTTCTTAGGCTATGAAACGTTGAAATAACCAAAAACTGCATGATTCTAAGCAATGTACAGACAAAACTGTAATTTTATTTATACATAAATTACATAAATTATTTATAAATAAAATTACAGTTTTGTCTGTACATTGCTTAGAATCATGTAGTTTTTGGTTATTTTTACGTTTCATAGCCTAAGAAAGCCGAAACGAGTCTTATCTCAATTTCTGTCTGTATGTCTGTCTGTCCATTCTGTGACTCCTTCTGTAACGCCAAAATGTCATTTTACGCGGCCTACTCCTAGAAAACTAGAGTACCGATCTAGGTTCTAATCATTTTTCTGTATTTACTGAATTGGTGAGAGTGTCTTTGGCTATAAAAACATGGCCTCGCTTCTTTGAAAACAAAATAACAAACCACCAAAAACCCAATTTTGTTCGATTTTTGTCAAATTTTCTCCCAATATTTACTATTACATTTTATGAAATAACGATCAGCTGTTTGGATTAGTTCTCACTTCTAGCTGTCACTGATATGTTTACATTCAAAGTTGTTTACAAATACCGCAACCATTTCCGATCAAGTTTTGTCAGCACATCCAAACCAAGTGAGATTAAAAACGTTGTGCCTTACTTAACCGGTTTAATTAATCGCAAGAGCAACGATTTTTCTTGAATTTTGATAACCGGGGAAAATATCGTGAATCAGTGTTGTATTAGTGCAAGGAAACTTACATTTTTTTAATCATCGTCACCAATACCGTAGCTTACAAAGGTTTCCACTCATTGACGGCGCTTCAAGGACAGTTGTGTTAAGTGCAAAGTAAAACATCACAACTGCAGTGGGTGATCGTGGATGTTGCTGCGATCTTGGAAGATCTTTCTGATTTCGCTGTGATCAGTGCCATAACAGAGGCTTAACTTAACCAGAAACTCGCTTATCCAATGTGTCACTTTTAGTTTCTACTTAATTACATTTCGACAACGATATCGGTACTTTTCCTACTTAGGTAATAAAACTACAAACGTACAAAACCCCAGATTTGTGAGTTTTTTGTCACATTTCCTCCGAATGTTTGCTAGATATATGTGCCGATTATCGTTTAGAGATTACGTAATCTTTTAAATAAGAAACCTTTGTTTGGATAAAGGTGGTTTCTTCAAACTGTCATTAATATGTTAACATCTTTTCTCAAATGTAAACATTGGTTTTTGATACTGCTACTTTTCTTTAGAACCAGTGGTAGCAGTAAGAATCATTTTTACATACAAACACATCACTATTTTCAATATTTATTTATAAACACTGCACCTTATTGCTTATTAAATTTAATTGATGTCTTACTGTATAATTTTTAGCGTTTTCTGTCTGGACTCCAAAATGTTGTGCGGACTCAATTCTGTATTTGTGTGTGTATGTATATTGGTAACGCATTAATGTCCTTATTTTTTGTGGAAAAGACAAGAGCACCATTGTTAATAAAAATTTCAACCCGAATAAAGTGTGCAGTAGTGAGGTTGTGGTAGTGTTTTAACTACTTTTAACCAGTGTGAAAAGTAACTTTCAATTACAGGCCTACCTTAGGGCTATGCCTCATAGATCTATACTGTAAAGCAATTCCTTTGATCGTTAGATATAAAATATGGACTAACACGATCGGGTGACATTTAATTGCGAAGCATTCGTTTTGGCTTTGAAACTGTCAGATTTGAGAAGGTTTATATGTATTCCTAAACAATTATAGTAAAATGCACACTACATATGCAAACCAACTCCTGTTCTGAATATAAGGTTTTAACTTACTACAAGATTCCCGTACGTAGAACGGGCAAACAGCTAGTGTTAGCTTGTCCACCGCCTCTTCGATCGGCGAGGATTCGCTTTCTTCTTGGCGGCAATTTGCGTGAAAGTCGTTCCTGCTTGTTATACTTCCTGTTAGAAACAGTTCTGACCGCCAAGCTGATACACAGAGGACATTTCAAACCTGTAAAATTTTAAAAATGTTCAAAGCTGTAAGACTGTGGCTAAATTCTCCGATGGCTAATTCCAGCAAGTATGGACCTTTATAGGAATTAGTAAAATATAACGAACCATCTACCTAATTTTCTATGTACTAGAAAGGCCGACCCAAACTATTAACATTAAAACTCCATTAGTATGCTAATGTAGCCTCCAAATGAAAATTGTGCTAATAGTTCCACATTTGTTATAACATTACAACTGCAAGACAACATTTTAACATTGAGAACAACGTTATTGAAAAGTCTTTCCCCGAAGGTGATCATTATTTGAGAAGATGCTTATCTAGTTTTTTATCTATCCAACATAACTGATCAAACTACGGTACAAGGACAAATGGAATTAAAAATTGTAAGGTAATAATAATTATCTGTCCATCCCACTTCATCGCTCCTCAGCATAACCAAGACGCCATCTACTTCTTCAAAGATGTATTAGAAGAAAGTTTCCTTGGGACAGGTGCAAACTGGATTGGAATTGATCTTTTCGACGTAAGACTTATTCCACTTGGAATCAAATATGCCTGACTTTGTTTAGTCTTTAACACATGCTGCCAAATTAGTTTAATGTCAGGATAGTTAGCACTTAGCATGCTTGTTAAAAGTCAATTTAAAGCTTTTCTAAATGAGCATGAGTGTCTTCTTGAAGTTTTTGAACCGGAACATGAAGCATTGGAACACACAATCAAGATTAAAGCTATCAAGCGGAAGTGATTGTTACTGACAATGGTCCTGCTGCGTTTACGACCACGCATTAATTGATTATAATCATTTGATTTCACATGCAAATTCAGTTTATATGGCTGGATTAGATAACACTTTCAGTAGTCCAATCTAATTCCTCAGCCCTCTCAGGTAAAAAGTGTGTGAAGGTACCAAAAGATTTTAAATTACCTATTTCTTTTTCTCGAAGTGGGCTACAATATTTTCTTTCATATATTTCCCATTCTTGCCACTTCTTCTTGCTAACCTTTTGGACACAAAGTAGAACTAATATGCGTGAAATAAACTTTCTCCTTAAGGAATTCTTTTATCTTCCGCAATTTATTACGATAGCCATTGTTTTCTTCTCTGCATTTTCGTGATATTCCTATTCTGGTTTTATGGCTTTATGCTATCCCAAACAAACTATACCATTCTTTAATATACCCGCTTAGGTACATCACTCCTAGAAGACTTCTTCAATAAATTTTTCATCAAATCCCGAATTCTTCTTTTTCATGCATTTTTTCTGCTACACAACCCTCTGGTAAAGCAAGCACACTAGTGCAAAAAAGAAAACACCTGACCAAAACAACCTGTCTAAGGCGGACACGGCCCACCGGAGGCAGGATCTGGAAAATAAGAAGAACAAGAGTTCAAGGACCTGCGATGTTGCCAGATCTGGCAGGCGGTGTTGCCAACCTGCAAGCAGGAATGCCATGATTACAAGTCATAAACATCCCGAGCCATAATCTGTAGTGGCCAGACTGTTGGTAATCTATTGACTAGTTTGGCAACCTAGGATTTGGTAAATCGTAGACATCGCCTGAGGTGAATTGTTTGGTGATTACAAGACTTACGACGAGATTCAATCTTTCCGCTTGAACTTCTTTTTAGGACAGATCGTAACCCTGTAATTAGCTGTATCAAGGTCACACATTGTCAAGATACTTTCAATATTGGCTAACAATTTATGCTTGAACACATCTGTCTTGTGTTGAAGAATGCTGATGTCTTCTATGTTTCTTTTATGTTTTAGAAATGTAGGCTACTATAGAATGACATATTTTAGTCGCAAAATTCTATCGTTGTGCTCAAGCACTTCTTTCTAAAATGAGGTGCAAAACTGTAGTTCCCTTGTTCATCAAAGATATATTTCTTTTCTGATTACTTTGTGTTATATTAGGATTTCTTATAATCAACATTTTCTCTTCATCTATATAAATAAAATTACAGTTTTGTCTGTACATTGCTTAGAATCATGCAGTTTTTGGTTATTCTTACGTTTCATAGCCTAAGAAAGCCGAAACGAGTCTTATCTCAATTTCTGTCTGTATGTCTGTCTGTCCATTCTGTGACTCGGTCTGTAACGCCAAAATGCCATTTTACGCGGCCTACTCCTAGAAAACTAGAGTACCGATCAAGTTTCTAATCATTTTTCTGTATTTACTGAATTGGTGAGAGTGTCTTTGGCTATAAAAACATGGCCTCGCTTCTTTGAAAACAAAATAACAAACCACCAAAAACCCAATTTTGTTCGATTTGTCAAATTTTCTCCCAATGTTTACTATTACATTTTATGAAATAACGATCAGCTGTTTGGATTAGTTCTCACTTCTAGCTCTCACTGACTGATATGTTTACATTCAAAGATGTTTACAAATACCGCAACCATTTCCGATCAAGTTTTGTTAGCACATCCAAACCAAGGAGATTACTTTACTTACTTAGATTACTTACTTTACCGGTTTAATTAATCGTAAATGCAACGATTGTTCTTGAGTTTTGATAACCGGGGAAAATAGAAAATACCGTGAAGCAGTATTGTATTAGTGCAAGGAAACATTTTTTTAAATCATCGTCACCAATAGCTTACAAAAAAGGTTTCCACTCATTGACGGCGCCTTAAGGACAGTTATGTAAAGTGCAAAGTAAAAAATCACAACTGCAGTGGGTGATCGTGTATGTTGCTGCGATCCTGGAAGATCTTTCTGATTTCGCCGTGATCGTACCGTAACAGAGGTTTAACTTAACAGATGTAGCTAAACTCGCTTATCCAACGTGTCACTTTTGGTTTCTACTTACTTACATTTCGACAACGATATCGGTACTTTTCCTACTTAGGAAATAAAACTACAAACGTACAAAACCCCAGATTTGTGCGTTTTTGTCACATTTCATCCGAATGTTTGCTAGATATATGTACCGATTATCGTTTAGAGATTACGTAATCTTTTAAATAAGAAACCTTTGTTTGGATAAAGGTGGTTTCTTCAAACTGTCATTAATATGTTAACATCTTTTCTTAAATGTAAACGTTGGTTTTTGATACTGCTACTTTTCTTTAGAACCGGTGGTAGCAGTAAGAATCATTTTTACATACAAACACATCACTATTTTCAATATTTATTTATAAACACTGCACCTTATTGCTTATTAAATTTAATTGTTGTCTTACTGTATAAATTTTAGCGTTTTCTGTCAGGACTCCAAAATGTTGTGTGGACTCAATTCTGTATTTGTGTGTGTATGTCTATTGGTAACGCATTAATGTCCTTATTTTTCGTGGAAAAGACAAGAGAACCATTGTTAATAAAAATTTCAACCCGAATAAAGTTTGCAGTAGTGAGGTTGAGGTAGTGTTTTAACTACTTTTAACACGTTGGGTGCTGATGACGGGAATTCCCGCAATTGCCTAACATTGAAATAAATGCAAATTTTATGTTCAAACATGTCGACAGCACGAATAGTCTTAACCAGTGTGAAACGCAACTTTCAATTACAGGCTCCTTTTATCGTTAGATATAAAATATGGACTAACACGATCGGGTGACATTTAATTGCGATGCATTCGTTTTGGCTTTGAAACTGTCAGATATTGTATTTGAGAAGGTTTATATGTATTCCTAAACAATTATAGTTTTGCCATCATATCTGGAAAAATGCACTCTAAATATGCAAACCAACTCCTGTTCTGAATATAAGGTTTTAACTTACTACAAGATTCCCGTACGTAGAACGGGCAAACAGCTAGTATTTAGATATACTTCGATACTCTTAAATATACTTTGATACATTTTGTTACACTTATATATACTTTGATACATTTTGATACATTTAGATATACTTTGATACACTTAGATATACTTTGATATACTTTGATACACTTTGATACACTTAGATAAACTTTGATACACTTAGATATACTTTGATACACTTAGATATAATTTGATATACTTTGACACCCTTAGATATACAGTACTTTGATACACTTAGATATACTTTGATATACTTTGATACACTTAGATAAACCTTGATACACTTAGTTATACTTTGATACACTTAGATACACTTAGATATACTTTGATACACTTAGATATACTTTGATACATTTAGATATACTTTGATACACTTAGATATACTTTTATACACTTAGATATACTTTTAAACACTTTGATACACTTAGATATACTTTGATACACTTATATATACTTTGACATACTTTGATGCACTTAGATATACTTTAATACACTTAGATATACTTTGATACACTTTGATACACTTAGATATACTTTGATATACTTTGATACACATTGATATACTTTGATATACTTTGATACACTTAGATATACATTGATACACTTTGATACACTTAGATTTACTTTGATACACTTAGATATACTTTGATACACTTTGATATACTTTGATACACTTTGATACACTTAGATATACTTTGATACACTTAGATACACTTAGATATACTTTGATATACTTTGATACACTTTGATACACTTAGATTAACTTTGATACACTTAGATATACTTTGATACACTTAGATATAATTTGATATACTTTGACACCCTTAGATATACAGTACTTTGATACACTTAGATATACTTTGATATACTTTGATACACTTAGATAAACTTTGATACACTTAGTTATACTTTGATACACTTAGATACACTTAGATATACTTTGATACACTTAGATATACTTTGATACATTTTGATACATTTAGATATACTTTGATACACTTAGATATACTTTGATATACTTTGATATACTTTGATACACTTAGATAAACTTTGATACACTTTGATATACTTTGATACACTTAGATATACTTTGATACATTTTGATACATTTAGATATACTTTGATACATTTAGATATACTTTGATATACTTTGATATACTTTGATATACTTTGATACACTTTGATACACTTAGATAAACTTTGATACACTTAGATATACTTTGATACACTTAGATATATTTTGATATACTTTGATACACATTGATATACTTTGATATACTATGATACACTTAGATATACATTGATACACTTTGATACACTTAGATTTACTTTGATACACTTAGATATACTTTGATACACTTTGATATACTTTGATACACTTAGATATTCTTTAATACACTTAGATATACTTTGATACACTTAGATATACTTTGATACACTTAGATATATTTAGATATACTTTGATACTCATAAATATACTTTGATACATTTTTAAACACTTATATATACTTTGATACACTTAGATATATTTAGATATACTTTGATACTCTTAAATATACTTTGATACATTTTGATACACTTATATATACTTTGGTACACTTAGATATACTTTGATACACTTAGATATACTTTGATACACTTTGATATACTTTAATACACTTTGATACACTTAGATATTAGTTGATACACTTAGATATATTTAGATATACTTTGATACTCTTAAATATACTTTCATACATTTTGTTACACTTATATATACTTTGAACACTTAGATATACTTTGATACACTTAGATATACTTTGATACACTTTGATACACTTAGATATACTTTGATATACTTTGATACACTTAGATATACTTTTTTACACTTAGATATACTTTTAAACACTTTGATACACTTAGATATACTTTGATACACTTATATATACTTTGACATACTTTGATGCACTTAGATATACTTTAATACACTTAGATATACTTTGATACACTTTGATACACTTAGATATACTTTGATACACATTGATATACTTTGATATACTTTGATACACTTAGATATACTTTGATATACTTTGATACACTTAGATTTACTTTGATACACTTAGATATACTTTGATACACTTTGATATACTTTGATACACTTTGATACACTTAGATATACTTTGATACACTTTGATATACTTTAATACACTTTGATACACTTAGATATATTTAGATATACTTTGATACTCTTAAATATACTTTGATACATTTTGTTACACTTATATATACTTTGATACACTTAGATATACTTTGATACACTTAGATATACTTTGATACACTTAGATATACTTTGATATACTTTGATACACTTAGATAAACTTTGATACACTTAGATATAATTTGATACACTTAGATACACTTTGATACACTTAGATATACTTTGATATAATTTGATACAATTTAATACACTTAGATATAATTTGATATACTTGAACACCCTTAGATATACAGTACTTTGATACACTTAGATATACTTTGATATACTTTGATACACTTAGATAAACTTTGATACACTTAGTTATACTTTGATACACTTAGATACACTTTGATATACTTTGATACACTTAGATATACTTTGATACATTTAGATATACTTTGATACACTTAGATATACTTTGATATACTTTGATACACTTTGATACACTTAGATAAACTTTGATACACTTTGATATACTTTGATACACTTAGGTATACTTTGATACATTTTGATACATTTAGATATACTTTGATACACTTAGATATACTTTGATACACTTTGATATACTTTAATACACTTTGATACACTTAGATATCAGTTGATACACTTAGATATATTTAGATATACTTTGATACTCTTAAATATACTTTGATACACTTAGATATACTTTGATACACTTAGATATACTTTGATACACTTAGATATACTTTGATATACTTTGATACACTTAGATAAACTTTGATACACTTTGATACACTTAGATATACTTTGATATAATTTGATACACTTTGATACACTTAGATAAACTTTGATACACTTAGATATACTTTGATACACTTAGATATACTTCGATACATTTTGATACATTTAGATATACTTTGATACACTTAGATATACTTTGATATACTTTGATACACTTTGATACACTTAGATAAACTTTGATACACTTAGATATACTTTGATACACTTAGATATAATTTGATATACTTTAACACCCTTAGATATACAGTACTTTGATACACTTAGATATACTTTGATATACTTTGATACACTTAGATAAACTTTGATACACTTAGTTATACTTTGATACACTTAGATACACTTAGATATACTTTGATACACTTAGATATACTTTGATACATTTAGATATACTTTGATACACTTAGATATACTTTGATATACTTTGATACACTTTGATACACTTAGATAAACTTTGATACATTTTGATATACTTTGATACACTTAGGTATACTTTGATACATTTTGATACATTTAGATATACTTTGATACACTTAGATATACTTTGATATACTTTGATATACTTTGATACACTTTGATACACTTAGATAAACTTTGATACACTTAGATATACTTTGATACACTTAGATATATTTTTATACATTTTGATACATTTAGATATACTTTGATACACTTAGATATACTTTGATATACTTTGATACACTTTGATACACTAAGATAAACTTTGATACACTTAGATATACTTTGATACACTTAGATATACTTTGATATACTTTGACACCCTTAGATATACTTTGATACACTTAGATATACTTTGCCACCTTAGATATACTTTGATACACTTAGATATACTTTGACACCCTTATATATACTTTGATACACTTAGATATACTTTGATACACTTTGATACACTTAGATATACTTTGATTTACTTTGATACACTTAGATATACTTTTATACACTTAGATATACTTTGATACACTTTGATACACTTAGATATACTTTGATATACTTTGATACACTTAGATATACTTTTATACACTTAGATATACTTTTAAACACTTTGATACACTTAGATATAATTTGATACACTTATATATACTTTGACATACTTTGATGCACTTAGATATACTTTAATACACTTAGATATACTTTGATACACTTTGATACACTTAGATATACTTTGATATACTTTGATACACATTGATATACTTTGATATACTTTAATACACTTAGATATACATTGATACACTTTGATACACTTAGATTTACTTTGATACACTTAGATATACTTTGATACACTTTGATATACTTTGATACACTTTGATACACTTTGATATTCGTTGATACACTTATATATACTTTGATACACTTAGATATTCTTTGATATACTTTGATACACTTTGATACACTTAGATAAACTTTGATACACTTAGATATACTTTGATACACTTAGATATACTTTGATATACTTTGACACCCTTAGATATACTTTGATACACTTAGATATACTTTGACACCCTTAGATATACTTTGATACACTTATATATACTTTGACATACTTTGATGCACTTAGATATACTTTAATACACTTAGATATACTTTGATACACTTTGATACACTTGGATATACTTTGATATACTTTGATACACATTGATATACTTTGATATACTTTGATATACTTTGATACACTTAGATATACTTTGATATACTTTGATACACTTAGATTTACTTTGATACACTTAGATATACTTTGATACACTTTGATATACTTTGATACACTTTGATACACTTAGATATACTTTGATACACTTATATATACTTTGACATACTTTGATGAACTTAGATATACTTTGATGAACTTAGATATACTTTGATACACTTAGATATACTTTGATACACTTAGATATACTTTGATACACTTAGATATACTTTGATACACTTTGATATACTTAGATACACTTTGATACACTTAGATATACTTTGATACACTTAGATACACTTAGATATACTTTGATACACTTTGATATACTTTAATACACTTTGATACACTTAGATATCAGTTGATACACTTAGATATCAGTTGATACACTTAGATATATTTAGATATACTTCGATACTCTTAAATATACTTTGATACATTTTGTTACACTTATATATACTTTGATACACTTATATATACTTTGACATACTTTGATGAACTTAGATATACTTTGATGAACTTAGATATACTTTGATACACTTAGATATACTTTGATACACTTAGATATACTTTGATACACTTAGATATACTTTGATACACTTTGATATACTTAGATACACTTTGATACACTTAGATATACTTTGATATACTTTGATACACTTAGATAAGTTTTGATACACTTAGATATAATTTGATACACTTAGATACACTTTGATACACTTAGATATACTTTGATATAATTTGATACACTTTGATACACTTAGATAAACTTTGATACACTTAGATATACTTTGATACACTTAGATATACTTTGATACATTTTGATACATTTAGATATACTTTGATACACTTAGATATACTTTGATATACTTTGATACACTTTGATACACTTAGATTAACTTTGATACACTTAGATATACTTTGATACACTTAGATATAATTTGATATACTTTGACACCCTTAGATATACAGTACTTTGATACACTAAGATATACTTTGATATACTTTGATACACTTAGATAAACTTTGATACACTTAGTTATACTTTGATACACTTAGATACACTTAGATATACTTTGATACACTTAGATATACTTTGATACATTTTGATACATTTAGATATACTTTGATACACTTAGATATACTTTGATATACTTTGATACACTTTGATACACTTAGATAAACTTTGATACACTTTGATATACTTTGATACACTTAGATATACTTTGATACATTTTGATACATTTAGATATACTTTGATACACTTAGATATACTTTGATATACTTTGATATACTTTGATATACTTTGATACACTTTGATACACTTAGATAAACTTTGATACACTTAGATATACTTTGATACACTTAGATATATTTTGATATACTTTGATACACATTGATATACTTTGATATACTTTGATACACTTAGATATACATTGATACACTTTGATACACTTAGATTTACTTTGATACACTTAGATATACTTTGATACACTTTGATATACTTTGATACACTTAGATATACTTTAATACACTTAGATATACTTTGATACACTTAGATATACTTTGATACACTTAGATATATTTAGATATACTTTGATACTCTTAAATATACTTTGATACATTTTTAAACACTTATATATACTTTGATACACTTAGATATATTTAGATATACTTTGATACTCTTAAATATACTTTGATACATTTTGATACACTTATATATACTTTGGTACACTTAGATATACTTTGATACACTTAGATATACTTTGATACACTTTGATATACTTTAATACACTTTGATACACTTAGATATTAGTTGATACACTTAGATATATTTAGATATACTTTGATACTCTTAAATATACTTTCATACATTTTGTTACACTTATATATACTTTGAACACTTAGATATACTTTGATACACTTAGATATACTTTGATACACTTTGATACACTTAGATATACTTTGATATACTTTGATACACTTAGATATACTTTTTTACACTTAGATATACTTTTAAACACTTTGATACACTTAGATATACTTTGATACACTTATATATACTTTGACATACTTTGATGCACTTAGATATACTTTAATACACTTAGATATACTTTGATACACTTTGATACACTTAGATATACTTTAATACACATTGATATACTTTGATATACATTGATACACTTAGATATACTTTGATATACTTTGATACACTTAGATTTACTTTGATACACTTAGATATACTTTGATACACTTTGATATACTTTGATACACTTTGATACACTTAGATATACTTTGATACACTTTGATATACTTTAATACACTTTGATACACTTAGATATCAGTTGATACACTTAGATATATTTAGATATACTTTGATACTCTTAAATATACTTTGATACATTTTGTTACACTTATATATACTTTGATACACTTAGATATACTTTGATACACTTAGATATACTTTGATATACTTTGATACACTTAGATAAACTTTGATACACTTAGATATTATTTGATACACTTAGATACACTTAGATACACTTTGATACACTTAGATATACTTTGATATAATTTGATACACTTTGATACACTTAGATAAACTTTGATACACTTAGATATACTTTGATACACTTAGATATACTTTGATACATTTTGATACATTTAGATATACTTTGATACACTTAGATATACTTTGATATACTTTGATACACTTTGATACACTTAGATAAACTTTGATACACTTAGATATACTTTGATACACTTAGATATAATTTGATATACTTTAACACCCTTAGATATACAGTACTTTGATACACTTAGATATACTTTGATATACTTTGATACACTTAGATAAACTTTGATACACTTAGTTATACTTTGATACACTTAGATTTACTTTGATACACTTAGATATACTTTGATACACTTTGATATACGTTGATACACTTTGATACACTTAGATATACTTTGATACACTTTGATATACTTTAATACACTTTGATACACTTAGATATCAGTTGATACACTTAGATATATTTAGATATACTTTGATACTCTTAAATATACTTTGATACATTTTGTTACACTTATATATACTTTGATACACTTAGATATACTTTGATACACTTAGATATACTTTGATACACTTAGATATACTTTGATATACTTTGATACACTTAGATAAACTTTGATACACTTAGATATTATTTGATACACTTAGATACACTTAGATACACTTTGATACACTTAGATATACTTTGATATAATTTGATACACTTTGATACACTTAGATAAACTTTGATACACTTAGATATACTTTGATACACTTAGATATACTTTGATACATTTTGATACATTTAGATATACTTTGATACACTTAGATATACTTTGATATACTTTGATACACTTTGATACACTTAGATAAACTTTGATACACTTAGATATACTTTGATATACTTTGATACACTTAGATAAACTTTGATACACTTAGTTATACTTTGATACACTTAGATACACTTAGATATACTTTGATACACTTAGATATACTTTGATACATTTAGATATACTTTGATACACTTAGATATACTTTGATATACTTTGATACACTTTGATACACTTAGATAAACTTTGATACACTTTGATATACTTTGATACACTTAGGTATACTTTGATACATTTTGATACATTTAGATATACTTTGATACACTTATATATACTTTGACATACTTTGATGCACTTTGATACACTTTGATACACTTAGATAAACTTTGATACACTTAGATATACTTTGATACACTTAGATATATTTTGATACATTTAGATATACTTTGATACACTTAGATATACTTTGATATACTTTGATAAACTTTGATACACTTAGATATACTTTGATACACTTAGATATACTTTGATATACTTTGACACCCTTAGATATACTTTGATACACTTAGATATACTTTGCCACCTTAGATATACTTTGATACACTTTGATATACTTTAATACACTTTGATACACTTAGATATCAGTTGATACACTTAGATATATTTAGATATACTTCGATACTCTTAAATATACTTTGATACATTTTGTTACACTTATATATACTTTGATACACTTAGATATACTTTAAAACACTTAGATATACTTTGATACACTTAGATATACTTTGATATACTTTGATACACTTAGATAAACTTTGATACACTTAGATATAATTTGATACACTTAGATACACTTTGATACACTTAGATATACTTTGATATAATTTGATACACTTTGATACACTTAGATAAACTTTGATACACTTAGATATACTTTGATACATTTTGATACATTTAGATATACTTTGATACACTTAGATATACTTTGATATACTTTGATACACTTTGATACTCTTAGATTAACTTTGATACACTTAGATATACTTTGATACACTTAGATATAATTTGATATACTTTGACACCCTTAGATATACAGTACTTTGATACACTTAGATATACTTTGATATACTTTGATACACTTAGATAAACTTTGATACACTTAGTTATACATTGATACACTTAGATACACTTAGATATACTTTGATACACTTAGATATACTTTGATACATTTTGATACATTTAGATATACTTTGATACACTTAGATATACTTTGATATACTTTGATACACTTTGATACACTTAGATAAACTTTGATACACTTTGATATACTTTGATACACTTAGATATACTTTGATACATTTTGATACATTTAGATATACTTTGATACACTTAGATATACTTTGATATACTTTGATATACTTTGATATACTTTGATACACTTTGATACACTTAGATAAACTTTGATACACTTAGATATACTTTGATACACTTAGATATATTTTGATATACTTTGATACACATTGATATATTTTGATATACTTTGATACACTTAGATATACATTGATACACTTTGATACACTTAGATTTACTTTGATACACTTAGATATACTTTGATATACTTTGATACACTTTGATACACTTAGATAAACTTTGATACACTTTGATATACTTTGATACACTTAGATATACTTTGATACATTTTGATACATTTAGATATACTTTGATACACTTAGATATACTTTGATATACTTTGATATACTTTGATATACTTTGATACACTTTGATACACTTAGATAAACTTTGATACACTTAGATATACTTTAATACACTTAGATATATTTTGATATACTTTGATACACATTGATATACTTTGATATACTTTGATACACTTAGATATACATTGATACACTTAGATATACTTTGATACACTTAGATATATTTAGATATACTTTGATACTCTTAAATATACTTTGATACATTTTTAAACACTTATATATACTTTGAAACACTTAGATATATTTAGATATACTTTGATACTCTTAAATATACTTTGATACATTTTGATACACTTATATTTACTTTGGTACACTTAGATATACTTTGATATACTTTGATATACTTTGATATACTTTGATACACTTTGATACACTTAGATTTACTTTGATACACTTAGATATACTTTGATACACTTTGATATACTTTGATACACTTAGATATACTTTAATACACTTAGATATACTTTGATACACTTAGATATACTTTGATACACTTAGATATACTTTGATACACTTAGATATATTTAGATATACTTTGATACTCTTAAATATACTTTGATACATTTTTAAACACTTATATATACTTTGAAACACTTAGATATATTTAGATATACTTTGATACTCTTAAATATACTTTGATACATTTTGATACACTTATATTTACTTTGGTACACTTAGATATACTTTGATACACTTAGATATACTTTGATATACTTTGATACACTTTGATATTCGTTGATAAACTTATATATACTTTGATACACTTAGATATACTTTGATATACTTTGATACACTTTGATACACTTAGATAAACTTTGATACACTTAGATATACTTTGATACACTTAGATATACTTTGATATACTTTGACACCCTTAGATATACTTTGATACACTTAGATATACTTTGACACCCTTAGATATACTTTGATACACTTAGATATACTTTGATACACTTTGATACACTTAGATATACTTTGATATACTTTGATACACATAGATATACTTTTATACACTTAGATATACTTTTAAACACTTTGATACACTTAGATATACTTTGATACACTTATATATACTTTGACATACTTTGATGCACTTAGATATACTTTGATACACTTAGATATACTTTGATATACTTTGATACACTTTGATACACTTAGATAAACTTTGATACACTTAGATATACTTTGATACACTTAGATATATTTTGATACATTTTGATACATTTAGATATACTTTGATACACTTAGATATACTTTGATATACTTTGATACACTTTGATACACTAAGATAAACTTTGATACACTTAGATATACTTTGATACACTTAGATATTCTTTGATATACTTTGACACCCTTAGATATACTTTGATACACTTAGATATACTTTGCCACCTTAGATATACTTTGATACACTTAGATATACTTTGACACCCTTAGATATACTTTGATACACTTAGATATACTTTGATACACTTTGATACACTTAGATATACTTTGATATACTTTGATACACTTAGATATACTTTTATACACTTAGATATACTTTGATACACTTTG
This sequence comes from Macrosteles quadrilineatus, assembly GCF_028750875.1. Lineage (NCBI taxonomy): Eukaryota > Metazoa > Arthropoda > Insecta > Hemiptera > Cicadellidae > Macrosteles > Macrosteles quadrilineatus. The sequence goes on along the minus strand of NW_026542597.1, from coordinate 95,595,171 downwards.
ATACACTTAGATATACTTTGACATACTTTGATGCACTTAGATATACTTTAATACACTTAGATATACTTTGATACACTTTGATACACTTAGATATACTTTGATACACATTGATATACTTTGATATACTTTGATACACTTAGATATACATTGATACACTTTGATACACTTAGATTTACTTTGATACACTTAGATATACTTTGATACACTTTGATATACTTTGATACACTTTGATACACTTTGATATTCGTTGATACACTTATATATACTTTGATACACTTAGATATACTTTGATATACTTTGATACACTTTGATACACTTAGATAAACTTTGATACACTTAGATATACTTTGATACACTTAGATATACTTTGATATACTTTGACACCCTTAGATATACTTTGATACACTTAGATATACTTTGACACCCTTAGATATACTTTGATACACTTAGATATACTTTGATACACTTTGATACACTTAGATATACTTTGATATACTTTGATACACTTAGATATACTTTTATACACTTAGATATACTTTTAAACACTTTGATACACTTAGATATACTTTGATACACTTATATATACTTTGACATACTTTGATGCACTTAGATATACTTTAATACACTTAGATATACTTTGATACAATTTGATACACTTAGATATACTTTGATATACTTTGATACACATTGATATACTTTGATATACTTTGATACACTTAGATATACTTTGATACACTTAGATATACTTTGATACACTTAGATATACTTTGATATACTTTGATACACTTAGATAAACTTTGATACACTTAGATATTATTTGATACACTTAGATACACTTAGATACACTTTGATACACTTAGATATACTTTGATATAATTTGATACACTTTGATACACTTAGATAAACTTTGATACACTTAGATATACTTTGATACACTTAGATATACTTTGATACATTTTGATACATTTAGATATACTTTGATACACTTAGATATACTTTGATATACTTTGATACACTTTGATACACTTAGATAAACTTTGATACACTTAGATATACTTTGATACACTTAGATATAATTTGATATACTTTAACACCCTTAGATATACAGTACTTTGATACACTTAGATATACTTTGATATACTTTGATACACTTAGATAAACTTTGATACACTTAGTTATACTTTGATATACTTTGATACACTTAGATTTACTTTGATACACTTAGATATACTTTGATACACTTTGATATACTTTGATACACTTTGATACACTTAGATATACTTTGATACACTTTGATATACTTTAATACACTTTGATACACTTAGATATCAGTTGATACACTTAGATATATTTAGATATACTTTGATACTCTTAAATATACTTTGATACATTTTGTTACACTTATATATACTTTGATACACTTAGATATACTTTGATACACTTAGATATACTTTGATACACTTAGATATACTTTGATATACTTTGATACACTTAGATAAACTTTGATACACTTAGATATTATTTGATACACTTAGATACACTTAGATACACTTTGATACACTTAGATATACTTTGATATAATTTGATACACTTTGATACACTTAGATAAACTTTGATACACTTAGATATACTTTGATACACTTAGATATACTTTGATACATTTTGATACATTTAGATATACTTTGATACACTTAGATATACTTTGATATACTTTGATACACTTTGATACACTTAGATAAACTTTGATACACTTAGATATACTTTGATACACTTAGATATAATTTGATATACTTTAACACCCTTAGATATACAGTACTTTGATACACTTAGATATACTTTGATATACTTTGATACACTTAGATAAACTTTGATACACTTAGTTATACTTAGATACACTTAGATACACTTAGATATACTTTGATACACTTAGATATACTTTGATACATTTAGATATACTTTGATACACTTAGATATACTTTGATATACTTTGATACACTTTGATACACTTAGATAAACTTTGATACACTTTGATATACTTTGATACACTTAGGTATACTTTGATACATTTTGATACATTTAGATATACTTTGATACACTTATATATACTTTGACATACTTTGATGCACTTTGATACACTTTGATACACTTAGATAAACTTTGATACACTTAGATATACTTTGATACACTTAGATATATTTTGATACATTTAGATATACTTTGATACACTTAGATATACTTTGATATACTTTGATAAACTTTGATACACTTAGATATATTTTGATACACTTAGATATACTTTGATATACTTTGACACCCTTAGATATACTTTGATACACTTTGATATACTTTAATACACTTTGATACACTTAGATATCAGTTGATACACTTAGATATATTTAGATATACTTCGATACTCTTAAATATACTTTGATACATTTTGTTACACTTATATATACTTTGATACACTTAGATATACTTTAAAACACTTAGATATACTTTGATACACTTAGATATACTTTGATATACTTTGATACACTTAGATAAACTTTGATACACTTAGATATAATTTGATACACTTAGATACACTTTGATACACTTAGATATACTTTGATATAATTTGATACACTTTGATACACTTAGATAAACTTTGATACACTTAGATATACTTTGATACATTTTGATACATTTAGATATACTTTGATACACTTAGATATACTTTGATATACTTTGATACACTTTGATACTCTTAGATTAACTTTGATACACTTAGATATACTTTGATACACTTAGATATAATTTGATATACTTTGACACCCTTAGATATACAGTACTTTGATACACTTAGATATACTTTGATATACTTTGATACACTTAGATAAACTTTGATACACTTAGTTATACTTTGATACACTTAGATACACTTAGATATACTTTGATACACTTAGATATACTTTGATACATTTTGATACATTTAGATATACTTTGATACACTTAGATATACTTTGATATACTTTGATACACTTTGATACACTTAGATAAACTTTGATACACTTTGATATACTTTGATACACTTAGATATACTTTGATACATTTTGATACATTTAGATATACTTTGATACACTTAGATATACTTTGATATACTTTGATATACTTTGATATACTTTGATACACTTTGATACACTTAGATAAACTTTGATACACTTAGATATACTTTGATACACTTAGATATATTTTGATATACTTTGATACACATTGATATATTTTGATATACTTTGATACACTTAGATATACATTAATACACTTAGATATACATTAATACACTTTGATACACTTAGATTTACTTTGATACACTTAGATATACTTTGATATACTTTGATACACTTTGATACACTTAGATAAACTTTGATACACTTTGATATACTTTGATACACTTAGATATACTTTGATACATTTTGATACATTTAGATATACTTTGATACACTTAGATATACTTTGATATACTTTGATATACTTTGATATACTTTGATACACTTTGATACACTTAGATAAACTTTGATACACTTAGATATACTTTAATACACTTAGATATATTTTGATATACTTTGATACACATTGATATACTTTGATATACTTTGATACACTTAGATATACATTGATACACTTTGATACACTTAGATTTACTTTGATACACTTAGATATACTTTGATACACTTTGATATACTTTGATACACTTAGATAATATACTTTAATACACTTAGATATACTTTGATACACTTAGATATACTTTGATACACTTAGATATACTTTGATACACTTAGATATATTTAGATATACTTTGATACTCTTAAATATACTTTGATACATTTTTAAACACTTATATATACTTTGAAACACTTAGATATATTTAGATATACTTTGATACTCTTAAATATACTTTGATACATTTTGATACACTTATATTTACTTTGGTACACTTAGATATACTTTGATACACTTAGATATACTTTGATATACTTTGATACACATTGATATACTTTGATATACTTTGATACACTTAGATATACATTGATACACTTTGATACACTTAGATTTACTTTGATACACTTAGATATACTTTGATACACTTTGATATACTTTGATACACTTTGATACACTTTGATATTCGTTGATACACTTATATATACTTTGATACACTTAGATATACTTTGATATACTTTGATACACTTTGATACACTTAGATAAACTTTGATACACTTAGATATACTTTGATACACTTAGCTATAATTTGATATACTTTAACACCCTTAGATATACAGTACTTTGATACACTTAGATATACTTTGATACACTTTGATACACTTAGATAAACTTTGATACACTTTGATATACTTTGATACACTAAGATATACTTTGATACATTTTGATACATTTAGATATACTTTGATACACTTAGATATACTTTGATATACTTTGATATACTTTGATATACTTTGATACACTTTGATACACTTAGATAAACTTTGATACACTTAGATATACTTTGATACACTTAGATATATTTTGATATACTTTGATACACATTGATATATTTTGATATACTTTGATACACTTAGATATACATTGATACACTTTGATACACTTAGATTTACTTTGATACACTTAGATATACTTTGATATACTTTGATACACTTTGATACACTTAGATAAACTTTGATACACTTTGATATACTTTGATACACTTAGATATACTTTGATACATTTTGATACATTTAGATATACTTTGATACACTTAGATATACTTTGATATACTTTGATATACTTTGATATACTTTGATACACTTTGATACACTTAGATATACTTTGATACATTTAGATATACTTTGATACACTTAGATATACTTTGATATACTTTGATACACTTTGATACACTTAGATAAACTTTGATACACTTTGATATACTTTGATACACTTAGGTATACTTTGATACATTTTGATACATTTAGATATACTTTGATACACTTAGATATACTTTGATACACTTTGATATACTTTAATACACTTTGATACACTTAGATATCAGTTGATACACTTAGATATATTTAGATATACTTTGATACTCTTAAATATACTTTGATACACTTAGATATACTTTGATACACTTAGATATACTTTGATACACTTAGATATACTTTGATATACTTTGATACACTTAGATAAACTTTGATACACTTTGATACACTTAGATATACTTTGATATAATTTGATACACTTTGATACACTTAGATAAACTTTGATACACTTAGATATACTTTGATACACTTAGATATACTTCGATACATTTTGATACATTTAGATATACTTTGATACACTTAGATATACTTTGATATACTTTGATACACTTTGATACACTTAGATAAACTTTGATACACTTAGATATACTTTGATACACTTAGATATAATTTGATATACTTTAACACCCTTAGATATACAGTACTTTGATACACTTAGATATACTTTGATATACTTTGATACACTTAGATAAACTTTGATACACTTAGTTATACTTTGATACACTTAGATACACTTAGATATACTTTGATACACTTAGATATACTTTGATACATTTAGATATACTTTGATACACTTAGATATACTTTGATATACTTTGATACACTTTGATACACTTAGATAAACTTTGATACATTTTGATATACTTTGATACACTTAGGTATACTTTGATACATTTTGATACATTTAGATATACTTTGATACACTTAGATATACTTTGATATACTTTGATATACTTTGATACACTTTGATACACTTAGATAAACTTTGATACACTTAGATATACTTTGATACACTTAGATATATTTTTATACATTTTGATACATTTAGATATACTTTGATACACTTAGATATACTTTGATATACTTTGATACACTTTGATACACTAAGATAAACTTTGATACACTTAGATATACTTTGATACACTTAGATATACTTTGATATACTTTGACACCCTTAGATATACTTTGATACACTTAGATATACTTTGCCACCTTAGATATACTTTGATACACTTAGATATACTTTGACACCCTTATATATACTTTGATACACTTAGATATACTTTGATACACTTTGATACACTTAGATATACTTTGATTTACTTTGATACACTTAGATATACTTTTATACACTTAGATATACTTTGATACACTTTGATACACTTAGATATACTTTGATATACTTTGATACACTTAGATATACTTTTATACACTTAGATATACTTTTAAACACTTTGATACACTTAGATATAATTTGATACACTTATATATACTTTGACATACTTTGATGCACTTAGATATACTTTAATACACTTAGATATACTTTGATACACTTTGATACACTTAGATATACTTTGATATACTTTGATACACATTGATATACTTTGATATACTTTAATACACTTAGATATACATTGATACACTTTGATACACTTAGATTTACTTTGATACACTTAGATATACTTTGATACACTTTGATATACTTTGATACACTTTGATACACTTTGATATTCGTTGATACACTTATATATACTTTGATACACTTAGATATTCTTTGATATACTTTGATACACTTTGATACACTTAGATAAACTTTGATACACTTAGATATACTTTGATACACTTAGATATACTTTGATATACTTTGACACCCTTAGATATACTTTGATACACTTAGATATACTTTGACACCCTTAGATATACTTTGATACACTTATATATACTTTGACATACTTTGATGCACTTAGATATACTTTAATACACTTAGATATACTTTGATACACTTTGATACACTTGGATATACTTTGATATACTTTGATACACATTGATATACTTTGATATACTTTGATATACTTTGATACACTTAGATATACTTTGATATACTTTGATACACTTAGATTTACTTTGATACACTTAGATATACTTTGATACACTTTGATATACTTTGATACACTTTGATACACTTAGATATACTTTGATACACTTATATATACTTTGACATACTTTGATGAACTTAGATATACTTTGATGAACTTAGATATACTTTGATACACTTAGATATACTTTGATACACTTAGATATACTTTGATACACTTAGATATACTTTGATACACTTTGATATACTTAGATACACTTTGATACACTTAGATATACTTTGATACACTTAGATACACTTAGATATACTTTGATACACTTTGATATACTTTAATACACTTTGATACACTTAGATATCAGTTGATACACTTAGATATCAGTTGATACACTTAGATATATTTAGATATACTTCGATACTCTTAAATATACTTTGATACATTTTGTTACACTTATATATACTTTGATACACTTATATATACTTTGACATACTTTGATGAACTTAGATATACTTTGATGAACTTAGATATACTTTGATACACTTAGATATACTTTGATACACTTAGATATACTTTGATACACTTAGATATACTTTGATACACTTTGATATACTTAGATACACTTTGATACACTTAGATATACTTTGATATACTTTGATACACTTAGATAAGTTTTGATACACTTAGATATAATTTGATACACTTAGATACACTTTGATACACTTAGATATACTTTGATATAATTTGATACACTTTGATACACTTAGATAAACTTTGATACACTTAGATATACTTTGATACACTTAGATATACTTTGATACATTTTGATACATTTAGATATACTTTGATACACTTAGATATACTTTGATATACTTTGATACACTTTGATACACTTAGATTAACTTTGATACACTTAGATATACTTTGATACACTTAGATATAATTTGATATACTTTGACACCCTTAGATATACAGTACTTTGATACACTAAGATATACTTTGATATACTTTGATACACTTAGATAAACTTTGATACACTTAGTTATACTTTGATACACTTAGATACACTTAGATATACTTTGATACACTTAGATATACTTTGATACATTTTGATACATTTAGATATACTTTGATACACTTAGATATACTTTGATATACTTTGATACACTTTGATACACTTAGATAAACTTTGATACACTTTGATATACTTTGATACACTTAGATATACTTTGATACATTTTGATACATTTAGATATACTTTGATACACTTAGATATACTTTGATATACTTTGATATACTTTGATATACTTTGATACACTTTGATACACTTAGATAAACTTTGATACACTTAGATATACTTTGATACACTTAGATATATTTTGATATACTTTGATACACATTGATATACTTTGATATACTTTGATACACTTAGATATACATTGATACACTTTGATACACTTAGATTTACTTTGATACACTTAGATATACTTTGATACACTTTGATATACTTTGATACACTTAGATATACTTTAATACACTTAGATATACTTTGATACACTTAGATATACTTTGATACACTTAGATATATTTAGATATACTTTGATACTCTTAAATATACTTTGATACATTTTTAAACACTTATATATACTTTGATACACTTAGATATATTTAGATATACTTTGATACTCTTAAATATACTTTGATACATTTTGATACACTTATATATACTTTGGTACACTTAGATATACTTTGATACACTTAGATATACTTTGATACACTTTGATATACTTTAATACACTTTGATACACTTAGATATTAGTTGATACACTTAGATATATTTAGATATACTTTGATACTCTTAAATATACTTTCATACATTTTGTTACACTTATATATACTTTGAACACTTAGATATACTTTGATACACTTAGATATACTTTGATACACTTTGATACACTTAGATATACTTTGATATACTTTGATACACTTAGATATACTTTTTTACACTTAGATATACTTTTAAACACTTTGATACACTTAGATATACTTTGATACACTTATATATACTTTGACATACTTTGATGCACTTAGATATACTTTAATACACTTAGATATACTTTGATACACTTTGATACACTTAGATATACTTTAATACACATTGATATACTTTGATATACATTGATACACTTAGATATACTTTGATATACTTTGATACACTTAGATTTACTTTGATACACTTAGATATACTTTGATACACTTTGATATACTTTGATACACTTTGATACACTTAGATATACTTTGATACACTTTGATATACTTTAATACACTTTGATACACTTAGATATCAGTTGATACACTTAGATATATTTAGATATACTTTGATACTCTTAAATATACTTTGATACATTTTGTTACACTTATATATACTTTGATACACTTAGATATACTTTGATACACTTAGATATACTTTGATATACTTTGATACACTTAGATAAACTTTGATACACTTAGATATTATTTGATACACTTAGATACACTTAGATACACTTTGATACACTTAGATATACTTTGATATAATTTGATACACTTTGATACACTTAGATAAACTTTGATACACTTAGATATACTTTGATACACTTAGATATACTTTGATACATTTTGATACATTTAGATATACTTTGATACACTTAGATATACTTTGATATACTTTGATACACTTTGATACACTTAGATAAACTTTGATACACTTAGATATACTTTGATACACTTAGATATAATTTGATATACTTTAACACCCTTAGATATACAGTACTTTGATACACTTAGATATACTTTGATATACTTTGATACACTTAGATAAACTTTGATACACTTAGTTATACTTTGATACACTTAGATTTACTTTGATACACTTAGATATACTTTGATACACTTTGATATACGTTGATACACTTTGATACACTTAGATATACTTTGATACACTTTGATATACTTTAATACACTTTGATACACTTAGATATCAGTTGATACACTTAGATATATTTAGATATACTTTGATACTCTTAAATATACTTTGATACATTTTGTTACACTTATATATACTTTGATACACTTAGATATACTTTGATACACTTAGATATACTTTGATACACTTAGATATACTTTGATATACTTTGATACACTTAGATAAACTTTGATACACTTAGATATTATTTGATACACTTAGATACACTTAGATACACTTTGATACACTTAGATATACTTTGATATAATTTGATACACTTTGATACACTTAGATAAACTTTGATACACTTAGATATACTTTGATACACTTAGATATACTTTGATACATTTTGATACATTTAGATATACTTTGATACACTTAGATATACTTTGATATACTTTGATACACTTTGATACACTTAGATAAACTTTGATACACTTAGATATACTTTGATATACTTTGATACACTTAGATAAACTTTGATACACTTAGTTATACTTTGATACACTTAGATACACTTAGATATACTTTGATACACTTAGATATACTTTGATACATTTAGATATACTTTGATACACTTAGATATACTTTGATATACTTTGATACACTTTGATACACTTAGATAAACTTTGATACACTTTGATATACTTTGATACACTTAGGTATACTTTGATACATTTTGATACATTTAGATATACTTTGATACACTTATATATACTTTGACATACTTTGATGCACTTTGATACACTTTGATACACTTAGATAAACTTTGATACACTTAGATATACTTTGATACACTTAGATATATTTTGATACATTTAGATATACTTTGATACACTTAGATATACTTTGATATACTTTGATAAACTTTGATACACTTAGATATACTTTGATACACTTAGATATACTTTGATATACTTTGACACCCTTAGATATACTTTGATACACTTAGATATACTTTGCCACCTTAGATATACTTTGATACACTTTGATATACTTTAATACACTTTGATACACTTAGATATCAGTTGATACACTTAGATATATTTAGATATACTTCGATACTCTTAAATATACTTTGATACATTTTGTTACACTTATATATACTTTGATACACTTAGATATACTTTAAAACACTTAGATATACTTTGATACACTTAGATATACTTTGATATACTTTGATACACTTAGATAAACTTTGATACACTTAGATATAATTTGATACACTTAGATACACTTTGATACACTTAGATATACTTTGATATAATTTGATACACTTTGATACACTTAGATAAACTTTGATACACTTAGATATACTTTGATACATTTTGATACATTTAGATATACTTTGATACACTTAGATATACTTTGATATACTTTGATACACTTTGATACTCTTAGATTAACTTTGATACACTTAGATATACTTTGATACACTTAGATATAATTTGATATACTTTGACACCCTTAGATATACAGTACTTTGATACACTTAGATATACTTTGATATACTTTGATACACTTAGATAAACTTTGATACACTTAGTTATACATTGATACACTTAGATACACTTAGATATACTTTGATACACTTAGATATACTTTGATACATTTTGATACATTTAGATATACTTTGATACACTTAGATATACTTTGATATACTTTGATACACTTTGATACACTTAGATAAACTTTGATACACTTTGATATACTTTGATACACTTAGATATACTTTGATACATTTTGATACATTTAGATATACTTTGATACACTTAGATATACTTTGATATACTTTGATATACTTTGATATACTTTGATACACTTTGATACACTTAGATAAACTTTGATACACTTAGATATACTTTGATACACTTAGATATATTTTGATATACTTTGATACACATTGATATATTTTGATATACTTTGATACACTTAGATATACATTGATACACTTTGATACACTTAGATTTACTTTGATACACTTAGATATACTTTGATATACTTTGATACACTTTGATACACTTAGATAAACTTTGATACACTTTGATATACTTTGATACACTTAGATATACTTTGATACATTTTGATACATTTAGATATACTTTGATACACTTAGATATACTTTGATATACTTTGATATACTTTGATATACTTTGATACACTTTGATACACTTAGATAAACTTTGATACACTTAGATATACTTTAATACACTTAGATATATTTTGATATACTTTGATACACATTGATATACTTTGATATACTTTGATACACTTAGATATACATTGATACACTTAGATATACTTTGATACACTTAGATATATTTAGATATACTTTGATACTCTTAAATATACTTTGATACATTTTTAAACACTTATATATACTTTGAAACACTTAGATATATTTAGATATACTTTGATACTCTTAAATATACTTTGATACATTTTGATACACTTATATTTACTTTGGTACACTTAGATATACTTTGATATACTTTGATATACTTTGATATACTTTGATACACTTTGATACACTTAGATTTACTTTGATACACTTAGATATACTTTGATACACTTTGATATACTTTGATACACTTAGATATACTTTAATACACTTAGATATACTTTGATACACTTAGATATACTTTGATACACTTAGATATACTTTGATACACTTAGATATATTTAGATATACTTTGATACTCTTAAATATACTTTGATACATTTTTAAACACTTATATATACTTTGAAACACTTAGATATATTTAGATATACTTTGATACTCTTAAATATACTTTGATACATTTTGATACACTTATATTTACTTTGGTACACTTAGATATACTTTGATACACTTAGATATACTTTGATATACTTTGATACACTTTGATATTCGTTGATAAACTTATATATACTTTGATACACTTAGATATACTTTGATATACTTTGATACACTTTGATACACTTAGATAAACTTTGATACACTTAGATATACTTTGATACACTTAGATATACTTTGATATACTTTGACACCCTTAGATATACTTTGATACACTTAGATATACTTTGACACCCTTAGATATACTTTGATACACTTAGATATACTTTGATACACTTTGATACACTTAGATATACTTTGATATACTTTGATACACATAGATATACTTTTATACACTTAGATATACTTTTAAACACTTTGATACACTTAGATATACTTTGATACACTTATATATACTTTGACATACTTTGATGCACTTAGATATACTTTGATACACTTAGATATACTTTGATATACTTTGATACACTTTGATACACTTAGATAAACTTTGATACACTTAGATATACTTTGATACACTTAGATATATTTTGATACATTTTGATACATTTAGATATACTTTGATACACTTAGATATACTTTGATATACTTTGATACACTTTGATACACTAAGATAAACTTTGATACACTTAGATATACTTTGATACACTTAGATATTCTTTGATATACTTTGACACCCTTAGATATACTTTGATACACTTAGATATACTTTGCCACCTTAGATATACTTTGATACACTTAGATATACTTTGACACCCTTAGATATACTTTGATACACTTAGATATACTTTGATACACTTTGATACACTTAGATATACTTTGATATACTTTGATACACTTAGATATACTTTTATACACTTAGATATACTTTGATACACTTTGATACACTTAGATATACTTTGACATACTTTGATGCACTTAGATATACTTTAATACACTTAGATATACTTTGATACACTTTGATACACTTAGATATACTTTGATACACATTGATATACTTTGATATACTTTGATACACTTAGATATACATTGATACACTTTGATACACTTAGATTTACTTTGATACACTTAGATATACTTTGATACACTTTGATATACTTTGATACACTTTGATACACTTTGATATTCGTTGATACACTTATATATACTTTGATACACTTAGATATACTTTGATATACTTTGATACACTTTGATACACTTAGATAAACTTTGATACACTTAGATATACTTTGATACACTTAGATATACTTTGATATACTTTGACACCCTTAGATATACTTTGATACACTTAGATATACTTTGACACCCTTAGATATACTTTGATACACTTAGATATACTTTGATACACTTTGATACACTTAGATATACTTTGATATACTTTGATACACTTAGATATACTTTTATACACTTAGATATACTTTTAAACACTTTGATACACTTAGATATACTTTGATACACTTATATATACTTTGACATACTTTGATGCACTTAGATATACTTTAATACACTTAGATATACTTTGATACAATTTGATACACTTAGATATACTTTGATATACTTTGATACACATTGATATACTTTGATATACTTTGATACACTTAGATATACTTTGATACACTTAGATATACTTTGATACACTTAGATATACTTTGATATACTTTGATACACTTAGATAAACTTTGATACACTTAGATATTATTTGATACACTTAGATACACTTAGATACACTTTGATACACTTAGATATACTTTGATATAATTTGATACACTTTGATACACTTAGATAAACTTTGATACACTTAGATATACTTTGATACACTTAGATATACTTTGATACATTTTGATACATTTAGATATACTTTGATACACTTAGATATACTTTGATATACTTTGATACACTTTGATACACTTAGATAAACTTTGATACACTTAGATATACTTTGATACACTTAGATATAATTTGATATACTTTAACACCCTTAGATATACAGTACTTTGATACACTTAGATATACTTTGATATACTTTGATACACTTAGATAAACTTTGATACACTTAGTTATACTTTGATATACTTTGATACACTTAGATTTACTTTGATACACTTAGATATACTTTGATACACTTTGATATACTTTGATACACTTTGATACACTTAGATATACTTTGATACACTTTGATATACTTTAATACACTTTGATACACTTAGATATCAGTTGATACACTTAGATATATTTAGATATACTTTGATACTCTTAAATATACTTTGATACATTTTGTTACACTTATATATACTTTGATACACTTAGATATACTTTGATACACTTAGATATACTTTGATACACTTAGATATACTTTGATATACTTTGATACACTTAGATAAACTTTGATACACTTAGATATTATTTGATACACTTAGATACACTTAGATACACTTTGATACACTTAGATATACTTTGATATAATTTGATACACTTTGATACACTTAGATAAACTTTGATACACTTAGATATACTTTGATACACTTAGATATACTTTGATACATTTTGATACATTTAGATATACTTTGATACACTTAGATATACTTTGATATACTTTGATACACTTTGATACACTTAGATAAACTTTGATACACTTAGATATACTTTGATACACTTAGATATAATTTGATATACTTTAACACCCTTAGATATACAGTACTTTGATACACTTAGATATACTTTGATATACTTTGATACACTTAGATAAACTTTGATACACTTAGTTATACTTAGATACACTTAGATACACTTAGATATACTTTGATACACTTAGATATACTTTGATACATTTAGATATACTTTGATACACTTAGATATACTTTGATATACTTTGATACACTTTGATACACTTAGATAAACTTTGATACACTTTGATATACTTTGATACACTTAGGTATACTTTGATACATTTTGATACATTTAGATATACTTTGATACACTTATATATACTTTGACATACTTTGATGCACTTTGATACACTTTGATACACTTAGATAAACTTTGATACACTTAGATATACTTTGATACACTTAGATATATTTTGATACATTTAGATATACTTTGATACACTTAGATATACTTTGATATACTTTGATAAACTTTGATACACTTAGATATATTTTGATACACTTAGATATACTTTGATATACTTTGACACCCTTAGATATACTTTGATACACTTTGATATACTTTAATACACTTTGATACACTTAGATATCAGTTGATACACTTAGATATATTTAGATATACTTCGATACTCTTAAATATACTTTGATACATTTTGTTACACTTATATATACTTTGATACACTTAGATATACTTTAAAACACTTAGATATACTTTGATACACTTAGATATACTTTGATATACTTTGATACACTTAGATAAACTTTGATACACTTAGATATAATTTGATACACTTAGATACACTTTGATACACTTAGATATACTTTGATATAATTTGATACACTTTGATACACTTAGATAAACTTTGATACACTTAGATATACTTTGATACATTTTGATACATTTAGATATACTTTGATACACTTAGATATACTTTGATATACTTTGATACACTTTGATACTCTTAGATTAACTTTGATACACTTAGATATACTTTGATACACTTAGATATAATTTGATATACTTTGACACCCTTAGATATACAGTACTTTGATACACTTAGATATACTTTGATATACTTTGATACACTTAGATAAACTTTGATACACTTAGTTATACTTTGATACACTTAGATACACTTAGATATACTTTGATACACTTAGATATACTTTGATACATTTTGATACATTTAGATATACTTTGATACACTTAGATATACTTTGATATACTTTGATACACTTTGATACACTTAGATAAACTTTGATACACTTTGATATACTTTGATACACTTAGATATACTTTGATACATTTTGATACATTTAGATATACTTTGATACACTTAGATATACTTTGATATACTTTGATATACTTTGATATACTTTGATACACTTTGATACACTTAGATAAACTTTGATACACTTAGATATACTTTGATACACTTAGATATATTTTGATATACTTTGATACACATTGATATATTTTGATATACTTTGATACACTTAGATATACATTAATACACTTAGATATACATTAATACACTTTGATACACTTAGATTTACTTTGATACACTTAGATATACTTTGATATACTTTGATACACTTTGATACACTTAGATAAACTTTGATACACTTTGATATACTTTGATACACTTAGATATACTTTGATACATTTTGATACATTTAGATATACTTTGATACACTTAGATATACTTTGATATACTTTGATATACTTTGATATACTTTGATACACTTTGATACACTTAGATAAACTTTGATACACTTAGATATACTTTAATACACTTAGATATATTTTGATATACTTTGATACACATTGATATACTTTGATATACTTTGATACACTTAGATATACATTGATACACTTTGATACACTTAGATTTACTTTGATACACTTAGATATACTTTGATACACTTTGATATACTTTGATACACTTAGATAATATACTTTAATACACTTAGATATACTTTGATACACTTAGATATACTTTGATACACTTAGATATACTTTGATACACTTAGATATATTTAGATATACTTTGATACTCTTAAATATACTTTGATACATTTTTAAACACTTATATATACTTTGAAACACTTAGATATATTTAGATATACTTTGATACTCTTAAATATACTTTGATACATTTTGATACACTTATATTTACTTTGGTACACTTAGATATACTTTGATACACTTAGATATACTTTGATATACTTTGATACACATTGATATACTTTGATATACTTTGATACACTTAGATATACATTGATACACTTTGATACACTTAGATTTACTTTGATACACTTAGATATACTTTGATACACTTTGATATACTTTGATACACTTTGATACACTTTGATATTCGTTGATACACTTATATATACTTTGATACACTTAGATATACTTTGATATACTTTGATACACTTTGATACACTTAGATAAACTTTGATACACTTAGATATACTTTGATACACTTAGCTATAATTTGATATACTTTAACACCCTTAGATATACAGTACTTTGATACACTTAGATATACTTTGATACACTTTGATACACTTAGATAAACTTTGATACACTTTGATATACTTTGATACACTAAGATATACTTTGATACATTTTGATACATTTAGATATACTTTGATACACTTAGATATACTTTGATATACTTTGATATACTTTGATATACTTTGATACACTTTGATACACTTAGATAAACTTTGATACACTTAGATATACTTTGATACACTTAGATATATTTTGATATACTTTGATACACATTGATATATTTTGATATACTTTGATACACTTAGATATACATTGATACACTTTGATACACTTAGATTTACTTTGATACACTTAGATATACTTTGATATACTTTGATACACTTTGATACACTTAGATAAACTTTGATACACTTTGATATACTTTGATACACTTAGATATACTTTGATACATTTTGATACATTTAGATATACTTTGATACACTTAGATATACTTTGATATACTTTGATATACTTTGATATACTTTGATACACTTTGATACACTTAGATAAACTTTGATACACTTAGATATACTTTAATACACTTAGATATATTTTGATATACTTTGATACACATTGATATACTTTGATATACTTTGATACACTTAGATATACATTGATACACTTTGATACACTTAGATTTACTTTGATACACTTAGATATACTTTGATACACTTTGATATACTTTGATACACTTAGATATACTTTAATACACTTAGATATACTTTGATACACTTAGATATACTTTGATACACTTAGATATACTTTGATACACTTAGATATATTTAGATATACTTTGATACTCTTAAATATACTTTGATACATTTTGATACACTTATATTTACTTTGGTACACTTAGATATACTTTGATACACTTAGATATACTTTGATATACTTTGATACACATTGATATACTTTGATATACTTTGATACACTTAGATATACATTGATAAACTTTGATACACTTAGATTTACTTTGATACACTTAGATATACTTTGATACACTTTGATATACTTTGATACACTTTGATACACTTTGATATTCGTTGATACACTTATATATACTTTGATACACTTAGATATACTTTGATATACTTTGATACACTTTGATACACTTAGATAAACTTTGATACACTTAGATATACTTTGATACACTTAGATATACTTTGATATACTTTGACACCCTTAGATATACTTTGATACACTTAGATATACTTTGACACCCTTAGATATACTTTGATACACTTAGATATACTTTGATACACTTTGATACACTTAGATATACTTTGATATACTTTGATACACTTAGATATACTTTTATACACTTAGATATACTTTTAAACACTTTGATACACTTAGATATACTTTGATACACTTATATATACTTTGACATAATTTGATGCACTTAGATATACTTTGATACACTTAGATATACTTTGATATACTTTGATACACTTTGATACACTTAGATAAACTTTGATACACTTAGATATACTTTGATACACTTAGATATATTTTGATACATTTTGATACATTTAGATATACTTTGATACACTTAGATATACTTTGATATACTTTGATACACTTTGATACACTAAGATAAACTTTGATACACTTAGATATACTTTGATACACTTAGATATTCTTTGATATACTTTGACACCCTTAGATATACTTTGATACACTTAGATATACTTTGCCACCTTAGATATACTTTGATACACTTAGATATACTTTGACACCCTTAGATATACTTTGATACACTTAGATATACTTTGATACACTTTGATACACTTAGATATACTTTGATATACTTTGATACACTTAGATATACTTTTATACACTTAGATATACTTTGATACACTTTGATACACTTAGATACACTTAGATATACTTTGACATACTTTGATGCACTTAGATATACTTTAATACACTTAGATATACTTTGATACACTTTGATACACTTAGATATACTTTGATACACATTGATATACTTTGATATACTTTGATACACTTAGATATACATTGATACACTTTGATACACTTAGATTTACTTTGATACACTTAGATATACTTTGATACACTTTGATATACTTTGATACACTTTGATACACTTTGATATTCGTTGATACACTTATATATACTTTGATACACTTAGATATACTTTGATATACTTTGATACACTTTGATACACTTAGATAAATTTTGATACACTTAGATATACTTTGATACACTTAGATATACTTTGATATACTTTGACACCCTTAGATATACTTTGATACACTTAGATATACTTTGACACCCTTAGATATACTTTGATACACTTAGATATACTTTGATACACTTTGATACACTTAGATATACTTTGATATACTTTGATACACTTAGATATACTTTTATACACTTAGATATACTTTTAAACACTTTGATACACTTAGATATACTTTGATACACTTAGATATACTTTGATACATTTTGATACATTTAGATATACTTTGATACACTTAGATATACTTTGATATACTTTGATATACTTTGATATACTTTGATACACTTTGATACACTTAGATAAACTTTGATACACTTAGATATACTTTGATACACTTAGATATATTTTGATATACTTTGATACACATTGATATATTTTGATATACTTTGATACACTTAGATATACATTAATACACTTAGATATACATTAATACACTTTGATACACTTAGATTTACTTTGATACACTTAGATATACTTTGATATACTTTGATACACTTTGATACACTTAGATAAACTTTGATACACTTTGATATACTTTGATACACTTAGATATACTTTGATACATTTTGATACATTTAGATATACTTTGATACACTTAGATATACTTTGATATACTTTGATATACTTTGATATACTTTGATACACTTTGATACACTTAGATAAACTTTGATACACTTAGATATACTTTAATACACTGAGATATATTTTGATATACTTTGATACACATTGATATACTTTGATATACTTTGATACACTTAGATATACATTGATACACTTTGATACACTTAGATTTACTTTGATACACTTAGATATACTTTGATATACTTTGATACACTTAGATATACTTTAATACACTTAGATATACTTTGATACACTTAGATATACTTTGATACACTTAGATATACTTTGATACACTTAGATATATTTAGATATACTTTGATACTCTTAAATATACTTTGATACATTTTTAAACACTTATATATACTTTGAAACACTTAGATATATTTAGATATACTTTGATACTCTTAAATATACTTTGATACATTTTGATACACTTATATTTACTTTGGTACACTTAGATATACTTTGATACACTTAGATATACTTTGATATACTTTGATACACATTGATATACTTTGATATACTTTGATACACTTAGATATACATTGATACACTTTGATACACTTAGATTTACTTTGATACACTTAGATATACTTTGATACACTTTGATATACTTTGATACACTTTGATACACTTTGATATTCGTTGATACACTTATATATACTTTGATACACTTAGATATACTTTGATATACTTTGATACACTTTGATACACTTAGATAAACTTTGATACACTTAGATATACTTTGATACACTTAGCTATAATTTGATATACTTTAACACCCTTAGATATACAGTACTTTGATACACTTAGATATACTTTGATACACTTTGATACACTTAGATAAACTTTGATACACTTTGATATACTTTGATACACTTAGATATATTTTGATATACTTTGATACACATTGATATATTTTGATATACTTTGATACACTTAGATATACATTAATACACTTAGATATACATTAATACACTTTGATACACTTAGATTTACTTTGATACACTTAGATATACTTTGATATACTTTGATACACTTTGATACACTTAGATAAACTTTGATACACTTTGATATACTTTGATACACTTAGATATACTTTGATACATTTTGATACATTTAGATATACTTTGATACACTTAGATATACTTTGATATACTTTGATATACTTTGATATACTTTGATACACTTTGATACACTTAGATAAACTTTGATACACTTAGATATACTTTAATACACTGAGATATATTTTGATATACTTTGATACACATTGATATACTTTGATATACTTTGATACACTTAGATATACATTGATACACTTTGATACACTTAGATTTACTTTGATACACTTAGATATACTTTGATATACTTTGATACACTTAGATATACTTTAATACACTTAGATATACTTTGATACACTTAGATATACTTTGATACACTTAGATATACTTTGATACACTTAGATATATTTAGATATACTTTGATACTCTTAAATATACTTTGATACATTTTTAAACACTTATATATACTTTGAAACACTTAGATATATTTAGATATACTTTGATACTCTTAAATATACTTTGATACATTTTGATACACTTATATTTACTTTGGTACACTTAGATATACTTTGATACACTTAGATATACTTTGATATACTTTGATACACATTGATATACTTTGATATACTTTGATACACTTAGATATACATTGATACACTTTGATACACTTAGATTTACTTTGATACACTTAGATATACTTTGATACACTTTGATATACTTTGATACACTTTGATACACTTTGATATTCGTTGATACACTTATATATACTTTGATACACTTAGATATACTTTGATATACTTTGATACACTTTGATACACTTAGATAAACTTTGATACACTTAGATATACTTTGATACACTTAGCTATAATTTGATATACTTTAACACCCTTAGATATACAGTACTTTGATACACTTAGATATACTTTGATACACTTTGATACACTTAGATAAACTTTGATACACTTTGATATACTTTGATACACTTAGATATACTTTGATACATTTTGATACATTTAGATATACTTTGATACACTTAGATATACTTTGATATACTTTGATATACTTTGATATACTTTGATACACTTTGATACACTTAGATAAACTTTGATACACTTAGATATACTTTGATACACTTAGATATATTTTGATATACTTTGATACACATTGATATATTTTGATATACTTTGATACACTTAGATATACATTGATACACTTTGATACACTTAGATTTACTTTGATACACTTAGATATACTTTGATATACTTTGATACACTTTGATACACTTAGATAAACTTTGATACACTTTGATATACTTTGATACACTTAGATATACTTTGATACATTTTGATACATTTAGATATACTTTGATACACTTAGATATACTTTGATATACTTTGATATACTTTGATATACTTTGATACACTTTGATACACTTAGATAAACTTTGATACACTTAGATATACTTTAATACACTTAGATATATTTTGATATACTTTGATACACATTGATATACTTTGATATACTTTGATACACTTAGATATACATTGATACACTTTGATACACTTAGATTTACTTTGATACACTTAGATATACTTTGATACACTTTGATATACTTTGATACACTTTGATACACTTTGATATTCGTTGATACACTTATATATACTTTGATACACTTAGATATACTTTGATATACTTTGATACACTTTGATACACTTAGATAAACTTTGATACACTTAGATATACTTTGATACACTTAGATATACTTTGATATACTTTGACACCCTTAGATATACTTTGATACACTTAGATATACTTTGACACCCTTAGATATACTTTGATACACTTAGATATACTTTGATACACTTTGATACACTTAGATATACTTTGATATACTTTGATACACTTAGATATACTTTTATACACTTAGATATACTTTTAAACACTTTGATACACTTAGATATACTTTGATACACTTATATATACTTTGACATAATTTGATGCACTTAGATATACTTTGATACACTTAGATATACTTTGATATACTTTGATACACTTTGATACACTTAGATAAACTTTGATACACTTAGATATACTTTGATACACTTAGATATATTTTGATACATTTTGATACATTTAGATATACTTTGATACACTTAGATATACTTTGATATACTTTGATACACTTTGATACACTAAGATAAACTTTGATACACTTAGATATACTTTGATACACTTAGATATTCTTTGATATACTTTGACACCCTTAGATATACTTTGATACACTTAGATATACTTTGCCACCTTAGATATACTTTGATACACTTAGATATACTTTGACACCCTTAGATATACTTTGATACACTTAGATATACTTTGATACACTTTGATACACTTAGATATACTTTGATATACTTTGATACACTTAGATATACTTTTATACACTTAGATATACTTTGATACACTTTGATACACTTAGATACACTTAGATATACTTTGACATACTTTGATGCACTTAGATATACTTTAATACACTTAGATATACTTTGATACACTTTGATACACTTAGATATACTTTGATACACATTGATATACTTTGATATACTTTGATACACTTAGATATACATTGATACACTTTGATACACTTAGATTTACTTTGATACACTTAGATATACTTTGATACACTTTGATATACTTTGATACACTTTGATACACTTTGATATTCGTTGATACACTTATATATACTTTGATACACTTAGATATACTTTGATATACTTTGATACACTTTGATACACTTAGATAAATTTTGATACACTTAGATATACTTTGATACACTTAGATATACTTTGATATACTTTGACACCCTTAGATATACTTTGATACACTTAGATATACTTTGACACCCTTAGATATACTTTGATACACTTAGATATACTTTGATACACTTTGATACACTTAGATATACTTTGATATACTTTGATACACTTAGATATACTTTTATACACTTAGATATACTTTTAAACACTTTGATACACTTAGATATACTTTGATACACTTAGATATACTTTGATACATTTTGATACATTTAGATATACTTTGATACACTTAGATATACTTTGATATACTTTGATATACTTTGATATACTTTGATACACTTTGATACACTTAGATAAACTTTGATACACTTAGATATACTTTGATACACTTAGATATATTTTGATATACTTTGATACACATTGATATATTTTGATATACTTTGATACACTTAGATATACATTAATACACTTAGATATACATTAATACACTTTGATACACTTAGATTTACTTTGATACACTTAGATATACTTTGATATACTTTGATACACTTTGATACACTTAGATAAACTTTGATACACTTTGATATACTTTGATACACTTAGATATACTTTGATACATTTTGATACATTTAGATATACTTTGATACACTTAGATATACTTTGATATACTTTGATATACTTTGATATACTTTGATACACTTTGATACACTTAGATAAACTTTGATACACTTAGATATACTTTAATACACTGAGATATATTTTGATATACTTTGATACACTTTGATATACTTTGATACACTTAGATAATATACTTTAATACACTTAGATATACTTTGATACACTTAGATATACTTTGATACACTTAGATATACTTTGATACACTTAGATATATTTAGATATACTTTGATACTCTTAAATATACTTTGATACATTTTGATACACTTATATTTACTTTGGTACACTTAGATATACTTTGATACACTTAGATATACTTTGATACACTTTGATACACTTAGATATACTTTGATATACTTTGATACACTTAGATATACTTTTATACACTTAGATATACTTTTAAACACTTTGATACACTTAGATATACTTTGATACACTTAGATATACTTTGATACATTTTGATACATTTAGATATACTTTGATACACTTAGATATACTTTGATATACTTTGATATACTTTGATATACTTTGATACACTTTGATACACTTAGATAAACTTTGATACACTTAGATATACTTTGATACACTTAGATATATTTTGATATACTTTGATACACATTGATATATTTTGATATACTTTGATACACTTAGATATACATTAATACACTTAGATATACATTAATACACTTTGATACACTTAGATTTACTTTGATACACTTAGATATACTTTGATATACTTTGATACACTTTGATACACTTAGATAAACTTTGATACACTTTGATATACTTTGATACACTTAGATATACTTTGATACATTTTGATACATTTAGATATACTTTGATACACTTAGATATACTTTGATATACTTTGATATACTTTGATATACTTTGATACACTTTGATACACTTAGATAAACTTTGATACACTTAGATATACTTTAATACACTGAGATATATTTTGATATACTTTGATACACTTTGATATACTTTGATACACTTAGATAATATACTTTAATACACTTAGATATACTTTGATACACTTAGATATACTTTGATACACTTAGATATACTTTGATACACTTAGATATATTTAGATATACTTTGATACTCTTAAATATACTTTGATACATTTTGATACACTTATATTTACTTTGGTACACTTAGATATACTTTGATACACTTAGATATACTTTGATATACTTTGATACACATTGATATACTTTGATATACTTTGATACACTTAGATATACATTGATACACTTTGATACACTTAGATTTACTTTGATACACTTAGATATACTTTGATACACTTTGATATACTTTGATACACTTTGATACACTTTGATATTCGTTGATACACTTATATATACTTTGATACACTTAGATATACTTTGATATACTTTGATACACTTTGATACACTTAGATAAACTTTGATACACTTAGATATACTTTGATACACTTAGCTATAATTTGATATACTTTAACACCCTTAGATATACAGTACTTTGATACACTTAGATATACTTTGATACACTTTGATACACTTAGATAAACTTTGATACACTTTGATATACTTTGATACACTAAGATATACTTTGATACATTTTGATACATTTAGATATACTTTGATACACTTAGATATACTTTGATATACTTTGATATACTTTGATATACTTTGATACACTTTGATACACTTAGATAAACTTTGATACACTTAGATATACTTTGATACACTTAGATATATTTTGATATACTTTGATACACATTGATATATTTTGATATACTTTGATACACTTAGATATACATTGATACACTTTGATACACTTAGATTTACTTTGATACACTTAGATATACTTTGATATACTTTGATACACTTTGATACACTTAGATAAACTTTGATACACTTTGATATACTTTGATACACTTAGATATACTTTGATACATTTTGATACATTTAGATATACTTTGATACACTTAGATATACTTTGATACACTTAGATATACTTTAATACACTTAGATATACTTTGATACACTTAGATATACTTTGATACACTTAGATATACTTTGATACACTTAGATATATTTAGATATACTTTGATACTCTTAAATATACTTTGATACATTTTGATACACTTATATTTACTTTGGTACACTTAGATATACTTTGATACACTTAGATATACTTTGATATACTTTGATACACATTGATATACTTTGATATACTTTGATACACTTAGATATACATTGATAAACTTTGATACACTTAGATTTACTTTGATACACTTAGATATACTTTGATACACTTTGATATACTTTGATACACTTTGATACACTTTGATATTCGTTGATACACTTATATATACTTTGATACACTTAGATATACTTTGATATACTTTGATACACTTTGATACACTTAGATAAACTTTGATACACTTAGATATACTTTGATACACTTAGATATACTTTGATATACTTTGACACCCTTAGATATACTTTGATACACTTAGATATACTTTGACACCCTTAGATATACTTTGATACACTTAGATATACTTTGATACACTTTGATACACTTAGATATACTTTGATATACTTTGATACACTTAGATATACTTTTATACACTTAGATATACTTTTAAACACTTTGATACACTTAGATATACTTTGATACACTTATATATACTTTGACATAATTTGATGCACTTAGATATACTTTGATACACTTAGATATGATTTGATATACTTTGATACACTTTGATACACTTAGATAAACTTTGATACACTTAGATATACTTTGATACACTTAGATATATTTTGATACATTTTGATACATTTAGATATACTTTGATACACTTAGATATACTTTGATATACTTTGATACACTTTGATACACTAAGATAAACTTTGATACACTTAGATATACTTTGATACACTTAGATATTCTTTGATATACTTTGACACCCTTAGATATACTTTGATACACTTAGATATACTTTGCCACCTTAGATATACTTTGATACACTTAGATATACTTTGACACCCTTAGATATACTTTGATACACTTAGATATACTTTGATACACTTTGATACACTTAGATATACTTTGATATACTTTGATACACTTAGATATACTTTTATACACTTAGATATACTTTGATACACTTTGATACACTTAGATACACTTAGATATACTTTGACATACTTTGATGCACTTAGATATACTTTAATACACTTAGATATACTTTGATACACTTTGATACACTTAGATATACTTTGATACACATTGATATACTTTGATATACTTTGATACACTTAGATATACATTGATACACTTTGATACACTTAGATTTACTTTGATACACTTAGATATACTTTGATACACTTTGATATACTTTGATACACTTTGATACACTTTGATATTCGTTGATACACTTATATATACTTTGATACACTTAGATATACTTTGATATACTTTGATACACTTTGATACACTTAGATAAATTTTGATACACTTAGATATACTTTGATACACTTAGATATACTTTGATATACTTTGACACCCTTAGATATACTTTGATACACTTAGATATACTTTGACACCCTTAGATATACTTTGATACACTTAGATATACTTTGATACACTTTGATACACTTAGATATACTTTGATATACTTTGATACACTTAGATATACTTTTATACACTTAGATATACTTTTAAACACTTTGATACACTTAGATATACTTTGATACACTTAGATATACTTTGATACATTTTGATACATTTAGATATACTTTGATACACTTAGATATACTTTGATATACTTTGATATACTTTGATATACTTTGATACACTTTGATACACTTAGATAAACTTTGATACACTTAGATATACTTTGATACACTTAGATATATTTTGATATACTTTGATACACATTGATATATTTTGATATACTTTGATACACTTAGATATACATTAATACACTTAGATATACATTAATACACTTTGATACACTTAGATTTACTTTGATACACTTAGATATACTTTGATATACTTTGATACACTTTGATACACTTAGATAAACTTTGATACACTTTGATATACTTTGATACACTTAGATATACTTTGATACATTTTGATACATTTAGATATACTTTGATACACTTAGATATACTTTGATATACTTTGATATACTTTGATATACTTTGATACACTTTGATACACTTAGATAAACTTTGATACACTTAGATATACTTTAATACACTGAGATATATTTTGATATACTTTGATACACATTGATATACTTTGATATACTTTGATACACTTAGATATACATTGATACACTTTGATACACTTAGATTTACTTTGATACACTTAGATATACTTTGATACACTTTGATATACTTTGATACACTTAGATATACTTTAATACACTTAGATATACTTTGATACACTTAGATATACTTTGATACACTTAGATATACTTTGATACACTTAGATATATTTAGATATACTTTGATACTCTTAAATATACTTTGATACATTTTTAAACACTTATATATACTTTGAAACACTTAGATATATTTAGATATACTTTGATACTCTTAAATATACTTTGATACATTTTGATACACTTATATTTACTTTGGTACACTTAGATATACTTTGATACACTTAGATATACTTTGATATACTTTGATACACATTGATATACTTTGATATACTTTGATACACTTAGATATACATTGATACACTTTGATACACTTAGATTTACTTTGATACACTTAGATATACTTTGATACACTTTGATATACTTTGATACACTTTGATACACTTTGATATTCGTTGATACACTTATATATACTTTGATACACTTAGATATACTTTGATATACTTTGATACACTTTGATACACTTAGATAAACTTTGATACACTTAGATATACTTTGATACACTTAGCTATAATTTGATATACTTTAACACCCTTAGATATACAGTACTTTGATACACTTAGATATACTTTGATACACTTTGATACACTTAGATAAACTTTGATACACTTTGATATACTTTGATACACTTAGATATACTTTGATACATTTTGATACATTTAGATATACTTTGATACACTTAGATATACTTTGATATACTTTGATATACTTTGATATACTTTGATACACTTTGATACACTTAGATAAACTTTGATACACTTAGATATACTTTGATACACTTAGATATATTTTGATATACTTTGATACACATTGATATATTTTGATATACTTTGATACACTTAGATATACATTGATACACTTTGATACACTTAGATTTACTTTGATACACTTAGATATACTTTGATATACTTTGATACACTTTGATACACTTAGATACACTTTGATACACTTTGATATACTTTGATACACTTAGATATACTTTGATACATTTTGATACATTTAGATATACTTTGATACACTTAGATATACTTTGATATACTTTGATATACTTTGATATACTTTGATACACTTTGATACACTTAGATAAACTTTGATACACTTAGATATACTTTAATACACTTAGATATATTTTGATATACTTTGATACACATTGATATACTTTGATATACTTTGATACACTTAGATATACATTGATACACTTTGATACACTTAGATTTACTTTGATACACTTAGATATACTTTGATACACTTTGATATACTTTGATACACTTAGATATACTTTAATACACTTAGATATACTTTGATACACTTAGATATACTTTGATACACTTAGATATACTTTGATACACTTAGATATATTTAGATATACTTTGATACTCTTAAATATACTTTGATACATTTTGATACACTTATATTTACTTTGGTACACTTAGATATACTTTGATACACTTAGATATACTTTGATATACTTTGATACACATTGATATACTTTGATATACTTTGATACACTTAGATATACATTGATAAACTTTGATACACTTAGATTTACTTTGATACACTTAGATATACTTTGATACACTTTGATATACTTTGATACACTTTGATACACTTTGATATTCGTTGATACACTTATATATACTTTGATACACTTAGATATACTTTGATATACTTTGATACACTTTGATACACTTAGATAAACTTTGATACACTTAGATATACTTTGATACACTTAGATATACTTTGATATACTTTGACACCCTTAGATATACTTTGATACACTTAGATATACTTTGACACCCTTAGATATACTTTGATACACTTAGATATACTTTGATACACTTTGATACACTTAGATATACTTTGATATACTTTGATACACTTAGATATACTTTTATACACTTAGATATACTTTTAAACACTTTGATACACTTAGATATACTTTGATACACTTATATATACTTTGACATAATTTGATGCACTTAGATATACTTTGATACACTTAGATATACTTTGATATACTTTGATACACTTTGATACACTTAGATAAACTTTGATACACTTAGATATACTTTGATACACTTAGATATATTTTGATACATTTTGATACATTTAGATATACTTTGATACACTTAGATATACTTTGATATACTTTGATACACTTTGATACACTAAGATAAACTTTGATACACTTAGATATACTTTGATACACTTAGATATTCTTTGATATACTTCGACACCCTTAGATATACTTTGATACACTTAGATATACTTTGCCACCTTAGATATACTTTGATACACTTAGATATACTTTGACACCCTTAGATATACTTTGATACACTTAGATATACTTTGATACACTTTGATACACTTAGATATACTTTGATATACTTTGATACACTTAGATATACTTTTATACACTTAGATATACTTTGATACACTTTGATACACTTAGATATACTTTGACATACTTTGATGCACTTAGATATACTTTAATACACTTAGATATACTTTGATACACTTTGATACACTTAGATATACTTTGATACACATTGATATACATTGATACACTTTGATACACTTAGATTTACTTTGATACACTTAGATATACTTTGATACACTTTGATATACTTTGATACACTTTGATACACTTTGATATTCGTTGATACACTTATATATACTTTGATACACTTAGATATACTTTGATATACTTTGATACACTTTGATACACTTAGATAAATTTTGATACACTTAGATATACTTTGATACACTTAGATATACTTTGATATACTTTGACACCCTTAGATATACTTTGATACACTTAGATATACTTTGACACCCTTAGATATACTTTGATACACTTAGATATACTTTGATACACTTTGATACACTTAGATATACTTTGATATACTTTGATACACTTAGATATACTTTTATACACTTAGATATACTTTTAAACACTTTGATACACTTAGATATACTTTGATACACTTATATATACTTTGACATACTTTGATGCACTTAGATATTCTTTAATACACTTAGATATACTTTGATACAATTTGATACACTTAGATATACTTTGATATACTTTGATACACATTGATATACTTTGATATACTTTGATACACTTAGATATACTTTGATATACTTTGATACACTTAGATTTACTTTGATACACCTAGATATACTTTGATACACTTTGATATACTTTGATACACTTTGATACACTTAGATATACTTTGATACACTTATATATACTTTGACATACTTTGATGAACTTAGATATACTTTGATACACTTAGATATACTTTTATACACTTATATATACTTTGATACACTTTGATATACTTAAATACACTTTGATACACTTAGATATACTTTGATACACTTAGATACACTTAGATATACTTTGATACACTTAGATATACTTTGATACACTTTGATATACTTTAATACACTTTGATACACTTAGATATATTTAGATATACTTTGATACTCTTAAATATACTTTGATACATTTTGTTACACTGATATATACTTTGAACACTTAGATATACTTTGATACTCTTAGATATACTTTGATACACTTAGATATACTTTGATATACTTTGATAAACTTAGATAAACTTTGATACACTTAGATATAATTTGATACACTTAGATACACTTTGATACACTTAGATATACTTTGATATAAATTGATACACTTTGATACACTTAGATAAACTTTGATACACTTAGATATACTTTGATACACTTAGATATACTTTGATACATTTTGATACATTTAGATATACTTTGATACACTTAGATATACTTTGATATACTTTGATACACTTTGATACACTTAGATAAACTTTGATACACTTTGATATACTTTGATACACTTAGATATACTTTGATACATTTTGATACATTTAGATATGCTTTGATACACTTAGATATACTTTGATATACTTTGATATACTTTGATATACTTTGATACACTTTGATACACTTAGATAAACTTTGATACACTTAGATATACTTTGATACACTTAGATATATTTTGATATACTTTGATACACATTGATATATTTTGATATACTTTGATACACTTAGATATACATTGATACACTTTGATACACTTAGATTTACTTTGATACACTTAGATATACTTTGATATACTTTGATACACTTTAATACACTTAGATAAACTTTGATACACTTTGATATACTTTGATACACTTAGATATACTTTGATACATTTTGATACATTTAGATATACTTTGATACACTTAGATATACTTTGATATACTTTGATATACTTTGATATACTTTGATACACTTTGATACACTTAGATAAACTTTGATACACTTAGATATACTTTAATACACTTAGATATATTTTGATATACTTTGATACACATTGATATACTTTGATATACTTTGATACACTTAGATATACATTGATACACTTTGATACACTTAGATTTACTTTGATACACTTAGATATACTTTGATACACTTTGATATACTTTGATACACTTAGATATACTTTAATACACTTAGATATACTTTGATACACTTAGATATACTTTGATACACTTAGATATACTTTGATACACTTAGATATATTTAGATATACTTTGATACTCTTAAATATACTTTGATACATTTTTAAACACTTATATATACTTTGAAACACTTAGATATATTTAGATATACTTTGATACTCTTAAATATACTTTGATACATTTTGATACACTTATATTTACTTTGGTACACTTAGATATACTTTGATACACTTAGATATACTTTGATATACTTTGATACACATTGATATACTTTGATATACTTTGATACACTTAGATATACATTGATACACTTTGATACACTTAGATTTACTTTGATACACTTAGATATACTTTGATACACTTTGATATACTTTGATACACTTTGATACACTTTGATATTCGTTGATACACTTATATATACTTTGATACACTTAGATATACTTTGATATACTTTGATACACTTTGATACACTTAGATAAACTTTGATACACTTAGATATACTTTGATACACTTAGATATACTTTGATATACTTTGACACCCTTAGATATACTTTGATACACTTAGATATACTTTGACACCCTTAGATATACTTTGATACACTTAGATATACTTTGATACACTTTGATACACTTAGATATACTTTGATACACTTAGATATACTTTTATACACTTAGATATACTTTTAAACACTTTGATACACTTAGATATACTTTGATACACTTAGATATACTTTGATACACTTAGATATATTTTGATACATTTTGATACATTTAGATATACTTTGATACACTTAGATATACTTTGATATACTTTGATACACTTTGATACACTAAGATAAACTTTGATACACTTAGATATACTTTGATACACTTAGATATTCTTTGATATACTTTGACACCCTTAGATATACTTTGATACACTTAGATATACTTTGCCACCTTAGATATACTTTGATACACTTAGATATACTTTGACACCCTTAGATATACTTTGATACACTTAGATAAACTTTGATACACTTTGATACACTTAGATATACTTTGATATACTTTGATACACTTAGATATACTTTTATACACTTAGATATACTTTGATACACTTTGATACACTTAGATATACTTTGACATACTTTGATACACTTAGATATACTTTGATACACTTTGATATACTTTGATACACTTTGATACACTTTGATATTCGTTGATACACTTATATATACTTTGATACACTTAGATATACTTTGATATACTTTGATACACTTTGATACACTTAGATAAACTTTGATACACTTAGATATACTTTGATACACTTAGATATACTTTGATATACTTTGACACCCTTAGATATACTTTGATACACTTAGATATACTTTGACACCCTTAGATATACTTTGATACACTTAGATATACTTTGATACACTTTGATACACTTAGATATACTTTGATATACTTTGATACACTTAGATATACTTTTATACACTTAGATATACTTTTAAACACTTTGATACACTTAGATATACTTTGATACACTTATATATACTTTGACATACTTTGATGCACTTAGATATACTTTAATACACTTAGATATACTTTGATACAATTTGATACACTTAGATATACTTTGATATACTTTGGTACACATTGATATACTTTGATATACTTTGATACACTTAGATATACTTTGATATACTTTGATACACTTAGATTTACTTTGATACACCTAGATATACTTTGATACACTTTGATATACTTTGATACACTTTGATACACTTAGATATACTTTGATACACTTATATATACTTTGACATACTTTGATGAACTTAGATATACTTTGATACACTTAGATATACTTTTATACACTTAGATATACTTTGATACACTTTGATATACTTAAATACACTTTGATACACTTAGATATACTTTGATACACTTAGATACACTTAGATATACTTTGATACACTTAGATATACTTTGATACACTTTGATATACTTTAATACACTTTGATACACTTAGATATATTTAGATATACTTTGATACTCTTAAATATACTTTGATACATTTTGTTACACTGATATATACTTTGAACACTTAGATATACTTTGATACACTTAGATATACTTTGATACACTTAGATATACTTTGATATACTTTGATAAACTTAGATAAACTTTGATACACTTAGATATAATTTGATACACTTAGATACAATTTGATACACTTAGATATACTTTGATATAAATTGATACACTTTGATACACTTAGATATACTTTGATATAAATTGATACACTTTGATACACTTAGATAAACTTTGATACACTTAGATATACTTTGATACACTTAGATATACTTTGATACATTTTGATACATTTAGATATACTTTGATACACTTAGATATACTTTGATACACTTTGATACACTTAAATAAACTTTGATACACTTAGATATACTTTGATACACTTAGATATAATTTGATATACTTTGAAACCCTTAGATATACAGTACTTTGATACACTTAGATATACTTTGATATACTTTGATACACTTAGATAAACTTTGATACACTTAGTTATACTTTGATACACTTAGATACACTTAGATATACTTTGATACACTTAGATATACTTTGATACATTTTGATATACTTTGATACACTTTGATACACTTAGATATACTTTGATACACTTATATATACTTTGACATACTTTGATGAACTTAGATATACTTTGATACACTTAGATATACTTTTATACACTTAGATATACTTTGATACACTTTGATATACTTAAATACACTTTGATACACTTAGATATACTTTGATACACTTAGATACACTTAGATATACTTTGATACACTTAGATATACTTTGATACACTTTGATATACTTTAATACACTTTGATACACTTAGATATATTTAGATATACTTTGATACTCTTAAATATACTTTGATACATTTTGTTACACTGATATATACTTTGAACACTTAGATATACTTTGATACACTTAGATATACTTTGATACACTTAGATATACTTTGATATACTTTGATAAACTTAGATAAACTTTGATACACTTAGATATAATTTGATACACTTAGATACAATTTGATACACTTAGATATACTTTGATATAAATTGATACACTTTGATACACTTAGAT
This sequence comes from Macrosteles quadrilineatus, assembly GCF_028750875.1. NCBI lineage: Eukaryota > Metazoa > Arthropoda > Insecta > Hemiptera > Cicadellidae > Macrosteles > Macrosteles quadrilineatus. The sequence goes on along the minus strand of NW_026542597.1, from coordinate 95,557,564 downwards.
ATACTTTGATATAAATTGATACACTTTGATACACTTAGATAAACTTTGATACACTTAGATATACTTTGATACACTTAGATATACTTTGATACATTTTGATACATTTAGATATACTTTGATACACTTAGATATACTTTGATATACTTTGATACACTTTGATACACTTAGATAAACTTTGATACACTTAGATATACTTTGATACACTTAGATATAATTTGATATACTTTGAAACCCTTAGATATACAGTACTTTGATACACTTAGATATACTTTGATACACTTAGATACACTTAGATACACTTAGATACACTTTGATACACTTAGATATACTTTGATATAAATTGATACACTTTGATACACTTAGATAAACTTTGATACACTTAGATATACTTTGATACACTTAGATATACTTTGATACATTTTGATACATTTAGATATACTTTGATACACTTAGATATACTTTGATATACTTTGATACACTTTGATACACTTAAATAAACTTTGATACACTTAGATATACTTTGATACACTTAGATATAATTTGATATACTTTGAAACCCTTAGATATACAGTACTTTGATACACTTAGATATACTTTGATATACTTTGATACACTTAGATAAACTTTGATACACTTAGTTATACTTTGATACACTTAGATACACTTAGATATACTTTGATACACTTAGATATACTTTGATACATTTTGATACATTTAGATATACTTTGATACACTTAGATATACTTTGATACACTTTGATACATTTAGATAAACTTTGATACACTTAGATATACTTTGATACACTTAGATATACTTTGATACATTTTGATACATTTAGATATACTTTGATACACTTAGATATACTTTGATATACTTAGATATACTTTGATACACTTAGATATACTTTGATATACTTTGACACCCTTAGATATACTTTGATACACTTAAATATGATTTGACACCCTTAGATATACTTTGATACACTTAGATATACTTTGATACACTTTGATACACTTAGATATACTTTGATATACTTTGATACACTTAGATATACTTTGATACACTTAGATATACTTTGATACATTTTGATACATTTAGATATAATTTGATACACTTAGATATACTTATATACTTTGATACACTTTGATACACTTAGATATACTTTGATATACTTTGATACACTTAGATATACTTTTATACACTTAGATATACTTTTAAACACTTTGATACACTTAGATATACTTTGATACACTTATATATACTTTGACATACTTCGATGCACTTAGATATACTTTAATACACTTAGATATACTTTGAAACACTTTGATACACTTAGATATACTTTGATATACTTTGATACACATTGATATACTTTGATATACGTTGATACACTTAGATATACATTGATATACTTTGATACACTTAGATTTACTTTGATACACTTAGATTTACTTTGATACACTTAGATATACTTTGATACACTTAGATATAATTTGATATACTTTAACACCCTTAGATATACAGTACTTTGATACACTTAGATATACTTTGATATACTTTGATACACTTAGATAAACTTTGATACACTTAGTTATACTTTGATACACTTAGATACACTTAGATATACTTTGATACACTTAGATATACTTTGATACATTTAGATATACTTTGATACACTTAGATATACTTTGATATACTTTGATACACTTTGATACACTTAGATAAACTTTGATACACTTTGATATACTTTGATACACTTAGGTATACTTTGATACATTTTGATACATTTAGATATACTTTGATACACTTATATATACTTTGACATACTTTGATGCACTTTGATACACTTTGATACACTTAGATAAATTTTGATACACTTAGATATACTTTGATACACTTAGATATATTTTGATACATTTAGATATACTTTGAAACACTTAGATATACTTTGATATACTTTGATAAACTTTGATACACTTAGATATACTTTGATACACTTAGATATACTTTGATATACTTTGACACCCTTAGATATACTTTGATACACTTAGATATACTTTGCCACCTTAGATATACTTTGATACACTTTGATATACTTTTATACACTTAGATATACTTTGATACACTTTGATATACTTTAATACACTTTGATACACTTAGATATCAGTTGATACACTTAGATATATTTAGATATACTTCGATACTCTTAAATATACTTTGATACATTTTGTTACACTTATATATACTTTGATACACTTAGATATACTTTAAAACACTTAGATATACTTTGATACACTTAGATATACTTTGATATACTTTGATACACTTAGATAAACTTTGATACACTTAGATATAATTTGATACACTTAGATACACTTTGATACACTTAGATATACTTTGATATAATTTGATACACTTTGATACACTTAGATAAACTTTGATACACTTAGATATACTTTGATACATTTTGATACATTTAGATATACTTTGATACACTTAGATATACTTTGATATACTTTGATACACTTTGATACTCTTAGATTAACTTTGATACACTTAGATATACTTTGATACACTTAGATATAATTTGATATACTTTGACACCCTTAGATATACAGTACTTTGATACACTTAGATATACTTTGATATACTTTGATACACTTAGATAAACTTTGATACACTTAGTTATACTTTGATACACTTAGATACACTTAGATATACTTTGATACACTTAGATATACTTTGATACATTTTGATACATTTAGATATACTTTGATACACTTAGATATACTTTGATACATTTTGATACATTTAGATATACTTTGATACACTTAGATATACTTTGATATACTTTGATATACTTTGATATACTTTGATACACTTTGATACACTTAGATAAACTTTGATACACTTAGATATACTTTGATACACTTAGATATATTTTGATATACTTTGATACACATTGATATATTTTGATATACTTTGATACACTTAGATATACATTGATACACTTTGATACACTTAGATTTACTTTGATACACTTAGATATACTTTGATATACTTTGATACACTTTGATACACTTAGATAAACTTTGATACACTTTGATATACTTTGATACACTTAGATATACTTTGATACATTTTGATACATTTAGATATACTTTGATACACTTAGATATACTTTGATATACTTTGATATACTTTGATATACTTTGATACACTTTGATACACTTAGATAAACTTTGATACACTTAGATATACTTTAATACAATTAGATATATTTTGATATACTTTGATACACATTGATATACTTTGATATACTTTGATACACTTAGATATACATTGATACACTTTGATACACTTAGATTTACTTTGATACACTTAGATATACTTTGATACACTTTGATATACTTTGATACACTTAGATATACTTTAATACACTTAGATATACTTTGATACACTTAGATATACTTTGATACACTTAGATATACTTTGATACACTTAGATATATTTAGATATACTTTGATACTCTTAAATATACTTTGATACATTTTTAAACACTTATATATACTTTGAAACACTTAGATATATTTAGATATACTTTGATACTCTTAAATATACTTTGATACATTTTGATACACTTATATTTACTTTGGTACACTTAGATATACTTTGATACACTTAGATATACTTTGATATACTTTGATACACATTGATATACTTTGATATACTTTGATACACTTAGATATACATTGATACACTTTGATACACTTAGATTTACTTTGATACACTTAGATATACTTTGATACACTTTGATCTACTTTGATACACTTTGATACACTTTGATATTCGTTGATACACTTATATATACTTTGATACACTTAGATATACTTTGATATACTTTGATACACTTTGATACACTTAGATAAACTTTGATACACTTAGATATACTTTGATACACTTAGATATACTTTGATATACTTTGACACCCTTAGATATACTTTGATACACTTAGATATACTTTGACACCCTTAGATATACTTTGATACACTTAGATATACTTTGATACACTTTGATACACTTAGATATACTTTGATATACTTTGATACACTTAGATATACTTTTATACACTTAGATATACTTTTAAACACTTTGATACACTTAGATATACTTTGATACACTTATATATACTTTGACATACTTTGATGCACTTAGATATACTTTGATACACTTAGATATACTTTGATATACTTTGATACACTTTGATACACTTAGATAAACTTTGATACACTTAGATATACTTTGATACACTTAGATATACTTTGATATACTTTGATACACTTTGATACACTAAGATAAACTTTGATACACTTAGATATACTTTGATACACTTAGATATTCTTTGATATACTTTGACACCCTTAGATATACTTTGATACACTTAGATATACTTTGCCACCTTAGATATACTTTGATACACTTAGATATACTTTGACACCCTTAGATATACTTTGATACACTTAGATATACTTTGATACACTTTGATACACTTAGATATACTTTGATATACTTTGATACACTTAGATATACTTTTATACACTTAGATATACTTTGATACACTTTGATACACTTAGATATACTTTGACATACTTTGATGCACTTAGATATATTTTAATACACTTAGATATACTTTGATACACTTTGATACACTTAGATATACTTTGATACACATTGATATACTTTGATATACTTTGATACACTTAGATATACATTGATACACTTTGATACACTTAGATTTACTTTGATACACTTAGATATACTTTGATACACTTTGATATACTTTGATACACTTTGATACACTTTGATATTCGTTGATACACTTATATATACTTTGATACACTTAGATATACTTTGATATACTTTGATACACTTTGATACACATTTAGATAAACTTTGATACACTTAGATATACTTTGATACACTTAGATATACTTTGATATACTTTGACACCCTTAGATATACTTTGATACACTTAGATATACTTTGACACCCTTAGATATACTTTGATACACTTAGATATACTTTGATACACTTTGATACACTTAGATATACTTTGATATACTTTGATACACTTAGATATACTTTTATACACTTAGATATACTTTTAAACACTTTGATACACTTAGATATACTTTGATACACTTATATATACTTTGACATACTTTGATGCACTTAGATATACTTTAATACACTTAGATATACTTTGATACAATTTGATACACTTAGATATACTTTGATATACTTTGATACACATTGATATACTTTGATATACTTTGATACACTTAGATATACTTTGATATACTTTGATACACTTAGATTTACTTTGATACACCTAGATATACTTTGATACACTTTGATATACTTTGATACACTTTGATACACTTAGATATACTTTGATACACTTATATATACTTTGACATACTTTGATGAACTTAGATATACTTTGATACACTTAGATATACTTTTATACACTTAGATATACTTTGATACACTTTGATATACTTAAATACACTTTGATACACTTAGATATACTTTGATACACTTAGATACACTTAGATATACTTTGATACACTTAGATATACTTTGATACACTTTGATATACTTTAATACACTTTGATACACTTAGATATATTTAGATATACTTTGATACTCTTAAATATACTTTGATACATTTTGTTACACTGATATATACTTTGAACACTTAGATATACTTTGATACACTTAGATATACTTTGATACACTTAGATATACTTTGATATACTTTGATAAACTTAGATAAACTTTGATACACTTAGATATAATTTGATACACTTAGATACACTTTGATACACTTAGATATACTTTGATATAAATTGATACACTTTGATACACTTAGATAAACTTTGATACACTTAGATATACTTTGATACACTTAGATATACTTTGATACATTTTGATACATTTAGATATACTTTGATACACTTAGATATACTTTGATATACTTTGATACACTTTGATACACTTAGATAAACTTTGATACACTTAGATATACTTTGATACACTTAGATATAATTTGATATACTTTGAAACCCTTAGATATACAGTACTTTGATACACTTAGATATACTTTGATACACTTAGATACACTTAGATACACTTAGATACACTTTGATACACTTAGATATACTTTGATATAAATTGATACACTTTGATACACTTAGATAAACTTTGATACACTTAGATATACTTTGATACACTTAGATATACTTTGATACATTTTGATACATTTAGATATACTTTGATACACTTAGATATACTTTGATATACTTTGATACACTTTGATATACATTGATACACTTTGATACACTTAGATTTACTTTGATACACTTAGATATACTTTGATACACTTTAAAATACTTTGATACACTTTGATACACTTAGATATACTTTTAAACACTTTGATACACTTAGATATACTTTGATACACTTATATATACTTTGACATACTTTGATGCACTTAGATATACTTTAATACACTTAGATATACTTTGATACACTTTGATACACTTAGATATACTTTGATATACTTTGATACACTTAGATATACATTGATACACTTTGATACACTTAGATTTACTTTGACCCACTTAGATATACTTTGATACACTTTGAAATACTTTGATACACTTTGATACACTTTGATATTCGTTGATACACTTATATATACTTTGATACACTTAGATATACTTTGATATACTTTGATACACTTTGATACACTTAGATAAACTTTGATACACTTAGATATACTTTGATACACTTAGATATACTTAGATATACTTTGACACCCTTAGATATACTTTGATACACTTAGATATACTTTGACACCCTTAGATATACTTTGATACACTTAGATATACTTTGATACACTTTGATACACTTAGATATACTTTGATATACTTTGATACACTTAGATATACTTTTATACACTTAGATATACTTTTAAACACTTTGATACACTTAGATATACTTTGATACACTTATATATACTTTGACATACTTTGTTGCACTTAGATATACTTTAATACACTTAGATATACTTTGATACACTTTGATACACTTAGATATACTTTGATATACTTTGATACACATTGATATACTTTAATATACTTTGATACACTTAGATAAACTTTGATATACTTTGATACACTTAGATTTACTTTGATACACTTAGATATACTTTGATACATTTTGATACATTTAGATATACTTTGATACACTTAGATATACTTTGATATACTTTGATACACTTTGATACACTTAGATAAACTTTGATACACTTAGATATACTTTGATACACTTAGATATAATTTGATATACTTTGACACCCTTAGATATACAGTACTTTGATACACTTAGATATACTTTGATATACTTTGATACACTTAGATAAACTTTGATACACTTAGTTATACTTTGATACACTTAGATACACTTAGATATACTTTGATACATTTTGATACATTTAGATATACTTTGATACACTTAGATATACTTTGATATACTATGATACACTTAGATACACTTAGATAAACTTTGATACACTTAGATATACTTTGATACACTTAGATATACTTTGATATACTTTGACACCCTTAGATATACTTTGATACACTTAGATATACTTTGCCACCTTAGATATACTTTAAAAACACTTAGATATACTTTGACACCCTTAGATATACTTTGATACACTTAGATATACTTTGATACACTTTGATACACTTAGATATACTTTGATATACTTTGACACCCTTAGATATACTTTGATACACTTAGATATACTTTGATACACTTTGATACACTTAGATATACTTTGATATACTTTGATACACTTTGATACACTTAGATAAACTTTGATACACTTAGATATACTTTGATACACTTAGATATAATTTGATATACTTTGACACCCTTAGATATACAGTACTTTGATACACTTAGATATACTTTGATATACTTTGATACACTTTATAAACATATGGAAACTTAAAATTTAATTTATTAAATTAATTCTCTTTACGAACAATAGGAAACGTTCGCTGACCCCTCATAGAAATAAAAAGTAAAGATGATCGCAAGATCTCAGGTTCAAGTCACGTTCTCATGGGCAAAGACCTGGCTGAGAACAAGCCAGGCATAGATTGAATTTCGATCTGGAATGCATCGTAGAAGAAATTGTAACCGATGGGAACAATCGACGAGAAACAATATTGTTCCCATCGATTCCAAGAAAATTTACATGCATAAAGAAATTATTTTACTTACGGTCAGCACCACGCCCTCTGGAGGCTGGACATGAGGGGAGAAGCCAATGAGGACGATGATCGGAGATATTCCACCGATGATTGGAGGGTAGGCGTTTCCCGAAGACATCGGGGGAAGAACCAAACATCGGAGGAGGGAAAGGAGGTCTTGGGGACGAAAATTGTTCATCAGTCTTGGAGAGGTCTGAAGAAGTAACACTTCAAAGAAGAAACCGTCGGGAGTCCCGGATCGAGTAGGGACAGTGACTTAGCGGGTTAGTCTGAAGCGCCTGTTAAGATCCCGACCAGACTCGAGACCACGAGGACACCACAACCCCACGGCTATTCTCTAAGACCCAAGGCCACCAGGACACTACCACGCTACCAAGGACCAAAGCGACCCGAAGAGGACAGCCAAGGACGAGCGACCGACGACGAGAGGAAGGACTACGCCTGGACCAACCCTTGTGTCTCGAGCGAACAACCCCGGAGTCTACGCCCGCACCCAAGGAACGCCCCGGGGAACCTTTCAATCGTTGCCCAACTGCCTCGTCTTGTGGTATGTCCAAATATCTTCACTCAATTGGTCATAGTGTGCACAACTTAAATGTTAGGGAGAAACTCCATAAAATATAAAAAATCTACATATATAAATGAAATAAATAAACTATAAGAAAGATAAAGTAAATATATAAAAATAGGGCAAATTAAGGAGAGTTACTTTAAAATTCATATAAATACTAACCCTCAATTAAACTAAAAGAGGTCTACCAAAACAAGAGCAATTTAGAAGTTTGATAATATAGGATTCAAAACGAATCCGGATAAATAAACCTGTTAGTTAAACTATAAATATAGACGTGTAAATAGGGACAATTTCAAATATGTATAAATAATTTAAAATCAGGGTGTTAAACACGTATTTTAAATGTTTGTTTAGTTTGTAGATATTATCAGAGGGAAGAACTAACTTGTATATAAATATTGGTTTTGATTTTAGGATAGGATATTGCAAGTGTTTACAACTTATATATTTAAATACAATTCAAGTGTTAAGGAAAATTTTCTTTAAATATCTTTGTATAAGAAACAAGAGCATAAGAACAAAATAGGGTGTAAATATTCAATTTTATTATCTCAATTTATGTGTCATTTTGCTATTCTCAATTATTATTATATCGCTGTGTAACAATTATTTAGTCTTTATTAACTCTTTATTTTATGTACTTATTTTATATGTGCACATTTAGTTACACTCATTAAATCATAGTATTTTACTGCATTGGTGTTCACTTATTCCACGATCCTAGAGGTCCTCCATTTAGTGAGTACTCTACCCTAGCTACATTTGTCCCCCTTTGAAGTAAGTTTTTGTTTAGTGAAAGTTTCGTAAGTTTCCTTTACCTCTACGGAGGAGTAGAGGCTAGAGAGCTTTACATGGTGGTTTGCGCCGTTTTGATTTAATTATCAAGGAATAAGTGGACTCAGTGATAGTGTTAGTCTTATGAGGGTTGTATGCTATATTAATATAAGATATCTATTACTATAAATGGTTATTTAAGATTATCAAATGTGTATGTTTATCTAAATATTTCAACAAAGTGTTAGGGCCAAATTAGGGTCAACTTACATAAAACGCTTTTTTACTAATTAATTAATTAACTTCCCCAAATTATTAAATTCGCAAAGTCTATACCCAATAATAAATATTTTACCATTAAAATGACATGAGTGAAGATAGGGCAATAACCTTGACATTACAAAAGGACGTTTACCGACTCAGCAAAGAAGAACTTCAAAACACTTTAACTAAATTCAACATAAAATATAGGGATAGTGACACCGTAGCTGATCTTAGACCAATAATTGCCGACTTAAAATCCTACATAAAACACAACCTAACCGAAGAAAAAAAACACATACTTAGGAAACTATTAGGAAGACAATATCTCACGAACGTAGAATTAATCAAATACCCAGGTCTACTCCGAGTACAAAATTTTATAGAGGATAGGGACAATTTATACGACACCGCTGAAGATCAAACCGAAGAAGCAGAGTACGAGGAAATTCACTTCCAATTAGGACCGGAACAAGCAAAAATGGCAGATAGGAAAGAAAAACTCCCCCTAATATCCGCGGGAACATATCACGGGTTACCAACTGAAAATCCTAACGAATTTTTAGACCGATATGAACTTGCGGCTCTGTCGAATCACTGGCAGGAAGAGACTAAACTTAATCTATTTCCGGCCCATTTAACCGGCACAGCCCTTTCGTGGTACAAACATCAGATCAGAAACAACGCACCGGTAAATTGGAACAATCTCAAAGAAACATTTGTATCTACATTCACCCCGGCAGCGCAGGCAACAAATTTACAAAACATATTAGATAAAAAAATTCAAGGGAAAGATCAACCAGTTATTGCTTATTATTTCGAAATTTTAACCTTGTGTAGGCGGTACGACCCCGAAATCACAGACAAACGTATCGCGCAATACATAATCCAAGGATTAAAGCCGGAATTTTGTGACAAGATCGTTACCGAACCCTGTGACACGCTCGAAGACCTCGAGAAAAGCCTAAAGAAGGTCGAGTTACAGCTAGAAATTAAGGCAGCAAATAGGGAAAAGCACAGTAGATTAGATGCCCATGCCCCAAGCCAAAGCAATATTAGCGTAGGTAACAGGACGGAAGAAATACATCTTCTCCAAGAAGAAATTAAAAGCCTAAAGGAGCAAATCAACAACATGGCCATCCACAACCCTCAACAACAAAGGCAGCCATCAACTAGCTACCAACAACAGAGGGTCAACAGCGACAGGGGAATGCGGAACTACACACACTCAGCACCTCCACCCACGCATCGCGGCCCAGCTGGCAGCACGGCACCCTGGCAAGGTCGTAGGTACAACACCAACATGCAGACACACTACAGGGGTAGGAACATGTTCTGCCAAATCTGCAAGAGAAACAACCATGACACCCACCAATGCAGATTCAGATCCTACGCACCAGTCCACACCAACACCAGGAAATACTGCGACCACTGCAAGATGACCAACCACTTGAGAGAAGAATGCTTCCGACTAAAACCTAAAACGTACAAAAATGACCGAACCCAACAAAAAAACTAATTAGAAGGGGGCCTTTCCATACTAACAACACAGGAAGGTCTCCTCAACCATTCAGTATTAGGCCACAAAATACCCAAAATACATATTTTGAAATTACGAATTACGAACAAGAATTCCCTACCATACAAACTTCTAAACACATGAAACAACATAAAAGACAGATAAAAATTGAGGATGAGAAGAAAGAGGATAGATCGGGACACTACACTAGAACAGAAGAAAATTCTAGAGAAAGTAGAGGATCGAAGATAGACCAAAGAAATTGGAGAACTCGTTCGACCGTAGAACCATTGTTTACTAGAACAACACATTGTTAACGGTTGTGAGATGCAACGTATAGCTCCCGACAGAATACACAAGTCAAGGAAGAATCGAAGATCAGAAGATAAGGAGATATACGAAACACTATTCAAGATGGGAAAGCAGGAAAATAATACGGTTCCAGTTTTGACGTTAAATGCTAAGTTAACAAACCATCACAACGAAGTAATACAGTGCATAGTAGATACGGGATGTAATATTAGCTTAATAAATTCAAAACTAGTAAATGAAGGGAACATTATTAAAAGTCAAACACCTAATGTGTTATCAGCAAATAGTACACCAATAAACATTTTAGGGACAACAGAAATCATGTTGGAAATAGATAACATAATTATTAGAGAGACACTTTACGTGTCACCAGATATAATTAATGACATAATTTTAGGCAACCGATTCTTAAACAAGAACAAACTTGAGCTAAATTACAACACAAAAGAAATCATTTTCAATTTAGGTGACTACAAACACAAGATTAAAATTAACAAGAAGTGGTTATTTCAAATCGAAAATGTAAACTGTCATTTCACAACTCAATCTGACAAACAAAACATTATCGATATTAAATGTGATAGGGACCTGATTATTGCTCCACATCAACACATAAGGGTAGAACTAAAGGTAAATGTTAGTAAGGAAGCAGTTTTTGAACAAGAAAAATCTTTAAAAGAAAAGAAGAAATGTCATATTTATCTCATAGAGGGAAATAAATATTTAAATATCTACAATGCTTCAAATACCCACAAACATATAAATGCCAACACAACATTAGGTTACTGCACAAATGAAATTACTGTTAGCGTGCATCACACAAATAAACATACCCAGGAGATAATTCGTCCAAGAAATCCAAACAAACAAATCCTTAAGGATAAAGATAACGTTAACTTCAACATCTCTCCACACTTAACAACAGATCAACACAATCAGGTCGTTAAAATGTTAAAAAAATATTCCGATATGTTCACTACAAATATCAAGGATCTAACTCCAGCAAATTTACCACCAGTATCGCTAGAAACAATTCCCAACGCCCAACCAGTAAATTCACCTCCGTATAAGCAAAATAAACAAGAGCGAGATGAACTAAATAAATTATTAGATGAACTGTTAGAAGCCGATATTTTAGAAGAATGCCCGGATTTCTGTGAATACGCAAGCCCAGTATTTATAACACGAAATAAGGACAAATCTCCACGTCTTGTTGGCGACATGAGGAAAGTAAACCAAATTTTAAAACCATGTATTTATCCCACTCCATCCGTAAACTTGGTACTAAACAGCTTAAATAATGCCAACACGTTCACTAAATTAGATTTAAAGGGAGCATACCACCAATTATTGGTAAGAGAACAAGATAGACAATTATTAACGATTAAAACTCAGGACAGACTACTTAGATACAAAAGGCTTACCATGGGATTAAAAGTATCTTCAGCATTATTTAGTAAAGCGATCCTAGCTTTATTAAACAAACACCTATACAATAAAGTCGTTTGCTACATTGACGATGTTATTGTCTACGGGAAATCGTTTGAACAAGATTTACAAAATTTGGAAACAGTCTTAAAAATTCTACACGAAGCTAACTTGAAATTAAATACACAAAAATGTAAATTTTTATATGAACAAGTGGACATCTTGGGATACACAGTAACAAATCAGGGAATATTACCTCAAAAATCTACAGTCACAGCCATTCAAGACTTTAAAAGGCCAAATTGTATTAGAAAAGTTAGGCAATTTTTAGGCTCATCATCATTTTTCCGAAAACATATAAAAAATTATGCTGACATAACCTTACCTCTTACAAACTTAATTAAAGACTCAAACAAAAACATAGCATTCACGTGGACAGAGGACTGTGAAAAAGCATTCACAAAAATTAAGGAGATTCTAACAAACCCACCCCTATTAAAACATTGGAATGATGATTGGGAAGCATCAATATATGTAGACTCAAGTTTAAGCGCACTTGGTGCTTGTCTTACTCAAACAAATCCGGACACGGGCAAGCAACATCCGATCGCTTATTTATCAAAAAAGTATACGGACACACAACAACGGTATTCAAACGCCGAAAGAGAAATGATGAGTTTAGTTTATGCAGTAAATTATTGGAGAGAATTCACATTAGGACGGAAAACTACCATTTACACAGACTGTCAAGCTTTAGTACACTACAAAAATTTCAAACACACGTCTTCTCGTCTAAACAGATTAGCGTTATCACTGGTCGATTATGACATTGATGTAAAGTACAAAACGGGTACAAGTAACTCATTAGCCGACAGTCTCTCAAGAAACCCACCTCAAGACATGCTTGACGAAGACCCCTTTGAAATTATTCTAAACTTAGAAGAAATCAAGACAGAAAACTTTGAAGAATTACAATCTAATGACCCATATTTAAAAGAAATAAAATTAGCAAAAATTTCACCTGAAGCAGTTCCTAAAAAGATTAGAAACCAAAGTAGGAAATATGAAGAAAGAGATGGCTTATTATACTACAAACAGTTGAACGGCAAGACAAATGACTATTTACTTGCAATACCACGTGAAAAGGTGAATGACATTTTAAAAATCTTCCATGACAATGTCTATTCAGGAGGACATTTTTCAAGCTTCAAAACAACAAAAAAGATTAAGCAACGTTATCACTGGCCGGAGATGACAAAAGACATTCAAAATTATACAGACACATGTGTACAGTGCCAATTAAAACGAACTCCCACTTATAAACAATCCACAAGTTCCCCCCACCACCCCTTTTGAAAGACTAATAATCGATTATATGGGACCAATCACCCAAAGTAGAGGTTACAAGTATATTTTAATGATTACTTGCCCAACCACGAGAATGGTTTTTGCAAAATGTACCCGATCTGCCGATGCGAAAACAACTGCAAATGTTTTACTCGATTTATTTTGTCAATACGGCTGTCCTAAAGTCATAACGCACGATCAAGGAACCCATTTCATGGGAAATGTACTCAAGGAACTTTTATTAAGTTTAGGCATAGCTCAACGCGCCAGCCCACCATATATGTACAGAATACAAGGGTTGACCGAGAGAATGAACTTAATTTTCAAAAAAACAATCAGTCACTATATTGAAAATGACCCAAATAAATGGTCAGATTATGTGCGCTACGCTACATTTAGCTACAACACTACTGTAAACAAAAGTACTGGATATTCACCGTTTTATTTAATGTACGGCCGTGAAGCAAATCTCCCATCAGACTACATGTATATTCATAAAGATCAAGACCCAGATATCGTCAAAGAGATAAGAAATATTCAAAAGGTACGCAAGGAAATTCCACAAATTCTTCAAAAGGCTCAAGAAACCCAGAAAAAATATTTTGACGCCGCAAAACGAGATTTACAACTACAAATCGGAGATGAAGTACTTGTACAAAATCCCCCAGACTTTAAAGGCGAATACAACAAATTTAACAACATTTATAGAGGACCATACTTCATTACGGAAAAAATTAATGACACAACTGATATGGTGTTACTTGAAAGGAGAGGTAAAATGGTGAATCAACCTGTACATATTACAAGAATGAAACCATTTCACCGTAGATAATTTAAAAATTCTTATACGTGTAAAAATATTCCTCCAGATCTCACGCACACAATCACTTTCTCACACCTTAAAATTAAAGCGTATAAATACGCCGGAATAGAATTCCTTGACTTATAGTATTCATAACTATAGAAACCTGCGCCAGCGGTTAAATTACGACCAAAGTCGTAAAAAGCAGCTTAACTAGGGTTGGTTGGCGAGGAAAAGATGGGCAGCCACCTTTTTATCCCTAACTTAAAAATAATTATAACTAATAACAAATACCACTCGCACGATTGGAAAGGCCTTTACCTGAAGAAATACCTTTGTCACGTATAAGTTCATCTAATTTACCAAGAATCAAGAATACTATTTATATTAAAACAAACTCCCAAAACATAAATTTATTAAATACAATTAAAAATGGAAAGAAACAGCTTGGGAATTAAAAACACGGATACAAGGAAATATTGCCGAATTGAACAGGAACTCTACAACTCTACGCTACTCTTAAATAACGCTACCTCCCCCAAGATTTTCTCAACATCATCTAGCATTAAAATATACCTTGTAAAAGTATAACCCAAAGAATTTACAAGAATGACGCACCCAACGAAATTTGAACGGACTAACGCAACTATTGATGCTTACAATAATATAAAATACTAGTCATTATATCTCTGTGACAGTCAATAGTTACCTACTCAACTAATAATTGAGTATCATATATAGTGGACGAGGCAACAGAGAAATAAATTTCTTCATCCAAATACTTAAGAAAAATAAATTGTATTATATGGAACGCTATATTTTACACGCCTACGCAAATAAAGAAGATTTTAAACCTTATGACGGAAATATTCCTAAATTTAAGGACATCCCGATTCAAAATACCTTCACAATGTTATTCCAATTTATTCCAAGAATTTTAGGAACCAACACTAAATTCGTCACTGCCCCTACCGCAAACCGACACAAAACATAACATACATAACTACGGACCGAAACTCACACACTGAGCAGTTAGAAACTAGAACAAGAGTGGGTGTATAATACAAGATGGCCGAATACTAAGAACATACGTGCATTCCACCAACATCTGTACATATTATAAGATAAGAGCACCGAGAAACGCAACGTTACAGCCTGGACTCAGCAGATCCCACGTGCTAGTCCGCAACACTTCCAGGGAAACTGGACAAAGTTAGAATATTCATCTCAACTCTTCAGAATACTTCTAGAACATTTACATAAAAAACACCATTTACTGTCATTTAAAGCCATATTACGGACTGATCACCCGTGTTATGCCTATAAACCCACAGTAATAGTTATCACGAACAAATAAAATAACCCACCAATAAATTATCATCAAATTTACGATTTTAGATAGAAAGAATAATATCCTTATAACCAGGAAATCATATTCTTAATTACAAGCATGAACTAATCTAATTCAGTATCACAATGTCCAAATATTGAATATTACTAATACAATTTTGCGGTCCAGATATCCTACGGCCTAGAAATGAAGTATCGAAAGCTACTACTGTTATTGATGTTAATAAGTGCAGCCAAGACGGTGACGGCTCAATCACAAGACAACTCAACACGATTCCAAATTTTCTCAGGACATCACTTTCAAGAAAGAACAGACTACATTCCTTACGAAGCTGTAATACCGGCAATATTCACCACAACTATCCTTACTAAACCTAAAGTAGACCCTTGGACAACTGAATCAAATTTTTCGGACTGCAGCGAAACTCAAGATTTGTGTACAATTCAAAATAATCTTGCTACATTACATAATCTAATCATAGACCAGATAAACTCAAATTACCTTAATACTGAACTTTCCAACCAATCTTTCTCGGAAACTAGAAGCAAGAGGGGACTATTATTTCTACAAAATTTCTTTGAATGGTGTTGCGACCTCGCAAATAAACAACAAATCTCAAACATTTACGAAAACCAAAAAGGTATCGAAGAGCATACTAACAAAATTATCGATTCCGTAGGAACTCAGTATCAAGATTTAGTTAGAACAACAACTAACCTAAACAACTTTACAAAAAATGTTGAAAACCTAGCCGTAAAGGTACATAAGGGATTTACAATTGTTAAGAATAACCTAAACGAAATCAAATCTCAGCACAATAAAAACATTTTACAACACATCTATGCTACAATACAACAGTCGTGGAGCCACATTTTATACAACTACATTCAAGATAAGCAGCGGGAGATAATAGAAAAATGCAATCAAAATTTACTCTCACAAAATCTTGTCAACCCACAAAATTTAACTACAACGCTAAAACAGCTCCAAGAAGACGCAAAACTCAAACAGCTTAAACTTGCTATTCCCCTATCGAAATTACATCTGTACTATAAACTTAAAGTTACCCATTGTACTATATTTGGAAGTACACTAGTTGCTAAAGTACACATTCCTTTAATTAACTCCAATATCGAAGGAGAGGTTTTCAGAACTATAAACACCCCATTGATTTGGAAAAACAAAATATGTTCACTACACATGGAAGAAAACATAATTTTCAAAACTTCAAAATACACCAAAGTAATAAGCACTTCAGACAAGAACTGCAATGAACATTCATATCCTTTATGCAAAATTCCACGTATAACAATAACTGCAAACAACATGCAATTATGTCTTCACATGATTCTTTCTTCAGCTTCTTTTGACAAACTACAACAAAATTGCCATTTTATATGTGAAAATCAACCAAAATATCCAATAATCACAGAACTATTACCAAATAAATATCTAATTACGAACATACAGCAAGGCCTAAATTTAGTTTGCCCAGATGACACATCTTCGAAATTATTGCCAGCCTCAGCTATTGGAACTATTCAAATCAACATCCCATGTGACTGCCAACTAAAATTGGAAAATTTAATCCTCATCACTACAGTGAGACCATGCGGTAAAGAAGATAACGGAACAACTAACATCATAAACCTAATCCCAGCATCTTGGACTAAATTAAAAACAATCAAATTATTTCCCTTACGCAAAGGAATCAAACATGAATTTGACAACCTTTCAGAGATACTTGATTCAAACTGGACTTTCAATAATCCAACCTTTGAGGTCACCAAATTAAAGAAAATGGAACACCTCGTCTTACCAAATACCGACTTTGACCTTTTTGGAAACACTAAATTATTATTTTATATTTTGCTAGGATGGTCCACAGTTCTAACTATAACATGTCTCGTTTTAATATATTGTCTGAGCCTTCAAGCAATACAAATAAAAATGCTATTACCAAATAGAGACTATAATCAGCGCCAAGAAACCCACTAAGAAAATATCATTCACGAAAGAAGGATGATAAAAACTTTGTTCTAAAGTACATGTAAATATCTGTAAATATTTTATATGCTCACAAAATACAATAAATATATATTATTCAATAGAATTATAATCATAAAGAAAACATAATCTCTACTCTACTTGAATCTACACAACAGTCGACACAGTGACATACAGTAGCAAGGTCTGTTTACAAACACTACGATAGCGCACAGCTGACTCGTCACAACAATCCACAGCTGCGCGTTGAGGAAGGAGAGCTCCGTCCCACCTCAGCGCCACAGCGTTCTACACAACCACCTACCACCTCCTACAACAAAAACTGACAGAAAAATTAATTTTAAGAAACTTGAACAGGAAACTTGGGGACCAAGTTAAAAGGCAGCGGGGGAGTATAAACATATGGAAACTTAAAATTTAATTTATTAAATTAATTCTCTTTACGAACAATAGGAAACGTTCGCTGACCCCTCATAGAAATAAAAAGTAAAGATGATCGCAAGATCTCAGGTTCAAGTCACGTTCTCATGGGCAAAGACCTGGCTGAGAACAAGCCAGGCATAGATTGAATTTCGATCTGGAATGCATCGTAGAAGAAATTGTAACCGATGGGAACAATCGACGAGAAACAATATTGTTCCCATCGATTCCAAGAAAATTTACATGCATAAAGAAATTATTTTACTTACGGTCAGCACCACGCCCTCTGGAGGCTGGACATGAGGGGAGAAGCCAATGAGGACGATGATCGGAGATATTCCACCGATGATTGGAGGGTAGGCGTTTCCCGAAGACATCGGGGGAAGAACCAAACATCGGAGGAGGGAAAGGAGGTCTTGGGGACGAAAATTGTTCATCAGTCTTGGAGAGGTCTGAAGAAGTAACACTTCAAAGAAGAAACCGTCGGGAGTCCCGGATCGAGTAGGGACAGTGACTTAGCGGGTTAGTCTGAAGCGCCTGTTAAGATCCCGACCAGACTCGAGACCACGAGGACACCACAACCCCACGGCTATTCTTCAAGACCCAAGGCCACCAGGACACTACCACGCTACCAAGGACCAAAGCGACCCGAAGAGGACAGCCAAGGACGAGCGACCGACGACGAGAGGAAGGACTACGCCTGGACCAACCCTTGTGTCTCGAGCGAGCAACCCCGGAGTCTACGCCCGCACCCAAGGAACGCCCCGGGGAACCTTTCAATCGTTGCCCAACTGCCTCGTCTTGTGGTATGTCCAAATATCTTCACTCAATTGGTCATAGTGTGCACAACTTAAATGTTAGGGAGAAACTCCATAAAATATAAAAAATCTACATATATAAATGAAATAAATAAACTATAAGAAAGATAAAGTAAATATATAAAAATAGGGCAAATTAAGGAGAGTTACTTTAAAATTCATATAAATACTAACCCTCAATTAAACTAAAAGAGGTCTACCAAAACAAGAGCAATTTAGAAGTTTGATAATATAGGATTCAAAACGAATCCGGATAAATAAACCTGTTAGTTAAACTATAAATATAGACGTGTAAATAGGGACAATTTCAAATATGTATAAATAATTTAAAATCAGGGTGTTAAACACGTATTTTAAATGTTTGTTTAGTTTGTAGATATTATCAGAGGGAAGAACTATTTTGTATATAAATATTGGTTTTGATTTTAGGATAGGATATTGCAAGTGTTTACAACTTATATATTTAAATACAATTCAAGTGTTAAGGGAAATTTTCTTTAAATATCTTTGTATAAGAAACAAGAGCATAAGAACAAAATAGGGTGTAAATATTCAATTTTATTATCTCAATTTATGTGTCATTTTGCTATTCTCAATTATTATTATATCGCTGTGTAACAATTATTTACTCTTTATTAACTCTTTATTTTATGTACTTATTTTATATGTGCACATTTAGTTACACTCATTAAATCATAGTATTTTACTGCATTGGTGTTCACTTATTCCACGATCCTAGAGGTCCTCCATTTAGTGAGTACTCTACCCTAGCTACATTTGTCCCCCTTTAAGGTAAGTTTTTGTTTAGTGAAAGTTTCGTAAGTTTCCTTTACCTCTACGGAGGAGTAGACGCTAGAGAGCTTTACATGGTGGTTTGCGCCGTTTTGATTTAATTTGATACATTTAGATATACTTTGATACACTTAGATATACTTTGATATACTTTGATACACTTTGATACACTAAGATAAACTTTGATACACTTAGATATACTTTGATACACTTAGATATACTTTGATATACTTTGACACCCTTAGATATACTTTGATACACTTAGATAAACTTTGATACACTTAGATATAATTTGATACACTTAGATACACTTATATAAACTTTGATACACTTAGTTATACTTTGATACACTTAGATACACTTTGATACATTTTGATACATTTAGATATACTTTGATACACTTGGATATACTTTGATATACTTTGATACACTTAGATAAACTTTGATACACTTTGATACACTTAGATATACTTTGATACACTTCGATATACTTTGCTACATTTTGATACATTTAGATATATTTTGATACGCTTAGATATACTTTGATATACTTTGATACACTTAGATTTACTTTGATACACTTAGATTTACTTTGATACACTTAGATATACTTTGATACACTTTGATACACTTTGATACACATAGATATACTTTGACACACTTAGATATACTTTGATACACTTAGATATACTTTGACACCCTTAGATATACTTTGATACACTTAGATATACTTTGATACACTTTGATACACTTAGATATACTTTGATATACTTTGATACACTTAGATATACTTTTATACACTTAGATATACTTTTAAACACTTTGATACACTTAGATATACTTTGATTAACTTATATATACTTTGACATACTTTGATGCACTTAGATATACTTTAATACACTTAGATATACTTTGATACACTTTGATACACTTAGATATACTTTGATATACTTTGATACACATTGATATACTTTGATATACTTTGATACACTTAGATATACATTGATATACTTTGATACACTTAGATTTACTTTGATACACTTAGATTTACTTTAATACACTTAGATATACTTTGATACACTTTGATATACTTTGATACACTTTGATACACTTTGATATTCGTTGATACACTTATATATACTTTGATACACTTAGATATACTTTGATGCACTTTGATACACTTAGATAAACTTTAATACACTTAGATATACTTTGATACACTTAGATATACTTTGATATACTTTGACACCCTTAGATATACTTTGATACACTTAGATATACTTAGACACCCTTAGATATACTTTGATACACTTAGATATACTTTGATACACTTTGATACACTTAGATATACTTTGATATACTTTGATACACTTAGATATACTTTTTTACACTTAGATATACTTTTAAACACTTTGATACACTTAGATATACTTTGATACACTTATATATACTTTGACATACTTTGATGCACTTAGATATACTTTAATACACTTAGATATACTTTGATACACTTTGATACACTTAGATATACTTTGATACACATTGATATACTTTGATATACTTTGATACACTTAGATATACTTTGATATACTTTGATACACTTAGATTTACTTTGATACACTTAGATATACTTTGATACACTTTGATATACTTTGATATACTTTGATACACTTAGATATACTTTGATACACTTATATATACTTTGACATACTTTGATGAACTTAGATATACTTTGATACACTTAGATATACTTTGATACACTTAGATATACTTTGATACACTTTGATATACTTAGATACACTTTGATACACTTAGATATACTTTGATACACTTAGATACACTTAGATATACTTTGATACACTTTGATATACTTTAATACACTTTGATACACTTAGATATCAGTTAATACACTTAGATATATTTAGATATACTTTGATACTCTTAAATATACTTTGATACATTTTGTTACACTTATATATACTTTGATACACTTAGATATACTTTGATACACTTAGATATACTTTGATACACTTAGATATACTTTGATACACTTAGATATACTTTGATATACTTTGATACACTTAGATAAACTTTGATACACTTAGATATAATTTGATACACTTAGATACACTTTGATACACTTAGATATACTTTGATATAATTTGATACACTTTGATACACTTAGATAAACTTTGATACACTTAGATATACTTTGATACACTTAGATATACTTTGATACATTTTGATACATTTAGATATACTTTGATACACTTAGATATACTTTGATATACTTTGATACACTTTGATACACTTAGATAAACTTTAAAACACTTAGATATACTTTGATACACTTAGATATAATTTGATATACTTTGACACCCTTAGATATACAGTACTTTGATACACTTAGATATACTTTGATATACTTTGATACACTTAGATAAACCTTGATACACTTAGTTATACTTTGATACACTTAGATACACTTAGATATACTTTGATACACTTAGATATACTTTGATACATTTAGATATACTTTAATACACTTAGATATACTTTGATATACTTTGATACACTTTGATACACTTAGATAAACTTTGATACACTTTGATATACTTTGATACACTTAGATATACTTTGATACATTTTGATACATTTAGATATACTTTGATACACTTAGATATACTTTGATATACTTTGATATACTTTGATACACTTTGATACACTTAGATAAACTTTGATACACTTAGATATACTTTGATACACTTAGATATATTTTGATACATTTTGATAAATTTAGATATACTTTGATACACTTAGATATACTTTGCCACCTTAGATATACTTTGATACACTTAGATATACTTTGAAACTTTTAGATATACTTTGATACACTTAGATATACTTTGATACACTTTGATACACTTAGATATACTTTGATATACTTTGATACACTTAGATATACTTTAAAACACTTAGATATACTTTGATACACTTAGATATACTTTGATATACTTTGATACACTTAGATAAACTTTGATACACTTAGATATAATTTGATACACTTAGATACACTTAGATACACTTTGATACACTTAGATATACTTTGATATAATTTGATACACTTTGATACACTTAGATAAACTTTGATACACTTAAATATACTTCGATACTCTTAAATATAATTTGATACATTTTGTTACACTTATATATACTTTGATACACTTAGATATACTTTAAAACACTTAGATATACTTTGATACACTTAGATATACTTTGATATACTTTGATACACTTAGATAAACTTTGATACACTTAGATATAATTTGATACACTTAGATACACTTAGATACACTTTGATACACTTAGATATACTTTGATATAATTTGATACACTTTGATACACTTAGATAAACTTTGATACACTTAGATATACTTTGATACACTTAGATATACTTTGATACATTTTGATACATTTAGATATACTTTGATACACTTAGATATACTTTGATACACTTTGATACACTTAGATAAACTTTGATACACTTAGATATACTTTGATACACTTAGATATAATTTGATATACTTTGACACCCTTAGATATACAGTACTTTGATACACTTAGATATACTTTGATATACTTTGATACACTTAGATAAACTTTGATACACTTAGTTATACTTTGATACACTTAGATACACTTAGATATACTTTGATACACTTAGATATACTTTGATACATTTTGATACATTTAGATATACTTTGATACACTTAGATATACTTTGATATACTTTGATATACTTTGATACACTTTGATACACTTAGATAAACTTTGATACACTTTGATATACTTTGATACACTTAGATATACTTTGATATACTTTGATACACTTAGATATACTTTGATATACTTTGATATACTTTGATATACTTTGATACACTTTGATACACTTAGATAAACTTTGATACACTTAGATATACTTTGATACACTTAGATATATTTTGATATACTTTGATACACATTGATATACTTTGATATACTTTGAGACACTTAGATATACATTGATACACTTTGATACACTTAGATTTACTTTGATACACTTAGATATACTTTGATACACTTTGATATACTTTGATACACTTAGATATACTTTAATACACTTAGATATACTTTGATACACTTAGATATACTTTGATACACTTAGATCTACTTTGATACACTTAGATATATTTAGATATACTTTGATACTCTTAAATATACTTTGATACATTTTTAAACACTTATATATACTTTGATACACTTAGATATATTTAGATATACTTTGATACTCTTAAATATACTTTGATACATTTTGATACTCTTAAATATACTTTCATACATTTTGTTACACTTATATATACTTTGAACACTTAGATATACTTTGATACACTTAGATATACTTTGATACACTTTGATACACTTAGATATACTTTGATATACTTTGATACACTTAGATATACTTTTTTAAACTTAGATATACTTTTAAACACTTTGATACACTTAGATATACTTTGATACACTTATATATACTTTGACATACTTTGATGCACTTAGATATACTTTAATACACTTAGATATACTTTGATACACTTTGATACACTTAGATATACTTTGATACACATTGATACACTTTGATATACTTTAATACACTTTGATACACTTAGATATCAGTTAATACACTTAGATATATTTAGATATACTTTGATACTCTTAAATATACTTTGATACATTTTGTTACACTTATATATACTTTGATACACTTAGATATACTTTGATACACTTAGATATACTTTGATACACTTAGATATACTTTGATACACTTAGATATACTTTGATATACTTTGATACACTTAGATAAACTTTGATACACTTAGATATAATTTGATACACTTAGATACACTTAGATACACTTTGATACACTTAGATATACTTTGATATAATTTGATACACTTTGATACACTTAGATAAACTTTGATACATTTTGATACATTTAGATATACTTTGATACACTTAGATTTACTTTGATATACTTTGATACACTTTGATACACTTAGATAAACTTTGATACACTTAGATATACTTTGATACACTTAGATATAATTTGATATACTTTAACACCCTTAGATATACAGTACTTTGATACACTTAGATATACTTTGATATACTTTGATACACTAAGATAAACTTTGATACACTTAGTTATACTTTGATACACTTAGATACACTTAGATATACTTTGATACACTTAGATATACTTTGATACATTTAGATATACTTTGATACACTTAGATATACTTTGATATACTTTGATACACTTTGATACACTTAGATAAACTTTGATACACTTTGATATACTTTGATACACTTAGGTATACTTTGATACATTTTGATACATTTAGATATACTTTGATACACTTAGATATACTTTGATATACTTTGATACACTTTGATATACTTTGATACACTTTGATACACTTAGATAAACTTTGATACACTTAGATATACTTTGATACACTTAGATATATTTTGATACATTTTGATACATTTAGATATACTTTGATACACTTAGATATACTTTGATATACTTTGATACACTTTGATACACTAAGATAAACTTTGATACACTTAGATATACTTTGATACACTTAGATATACTTTGATATACTTTGACACCCTTAGATATACTTTGATACACTTAGATATACTTTGCCACCTTAGATATACTTTGATACACTTAGATATACTTTGACACCCTTAGATATACTTTGATACACTTAGATATACTTTGATACACTTTGATACACTTAGATATACTTTGATTTACTTTGATACACTTAGATATACTTTTATACACTTAGATATACTTTGATACACTTTGATACACTTAGATATACTTTGATATACTTTGATACACTTAGATATACTTTTATACACTTAGATATACTTTTAAACACTTTGATACACTTAGATATACTTTAATGCACTTATATATACTTTGACATACTTTGATGCACTTAGATATACTTTAATACACTTAGATATACTTTGATACACTTTGATACACTTAGATATACTTTGATATACTTTGATACACATTGATATACTTTGATATACTTTGATACACTTAGATATACATTGATACACTTTGATACACTTAGATATACTTTGATACACTTTGATATACTTTGATACACTTTGATACACTTTGATATTCGTTGATACACTTATATATACTTTGATACACTTAGATATTCTTTGATATACTTTGATACACTTTGATACACTTAGATAAACTTTGATACACTTAGATATACTTTGATACACTTAGATATACTTTGATATACTTTGACACCCTTAGATATACTTTGATACACTTAGATATACTTTGACACCCTTAGATATACTTTGATACACTTATATATACTTTGACATACTTTGATGCACTTAGATATACTTTAATACACTTAGATATACTTTGATACACTTTGATACACTTGGATATACTTTGATATACTTTGATACACATTGATATACTTTGATATACTTTGATATACTTTGATACACTTAGATATACTTTGATATACTTTGATACATTTAGATATACTTTGATACACTTAGATATACTTTGATATACTTTGATACACTTTGATACACTTAGATATACTTAGATATACTTTGATACATTTAGATATACTTTGATACACTTAGATATACTTTGATATACTTTGATACACTTTGATACACTTAGATAAACTTTGATACACTTTGATATACTTTGATACACTTAGGTATACTTTGATACATTTTGATACATTTAGATATACTTTGATACACTTAGATATACTTTGATATACTTTGATACACTTTGATATACTTTGATACACTTTGATACACTTAGATAAACTTTGATACACTTAGATATACTTTGATACACTTAGATATATTTTGATACATTTTGATACATTTAGATATACTTTGATACACTTAGATATACTTTGATATACTTTGATACACTTTGATACACTAAGATAAACTTTGATACACTTAGATATACTTTGATACACTTAGATATACTTTGATATACTTTGACACCCTTAGATATACTTTGATACACTTAGATATACTTTGCCACCTTAGATATACTTTGATACACTTAGATATACTTTGACACCCTTAGATATACTTTGATACACTTAGATATACTTTGATACACTTTGATACACTTAGATATACTTTGATTTACTTTGATACACTTAGATATACTTTTATACACTTAGATATACTTTGATACACTTTGATACACTTAGATATACT
Source organism: Macrosteles quadrilineatus (assembly GCF_028750875.1). Lineage (NCBI taxonomy): Eukaryota > Metazoa > Arthropoda > Insecta > Hemiptera > Cicadellidae > Macrosteles > Macrosteles quadrilineatus. Next base: position 95,529,452 of record NW_026542597.1, on the reverse strand, counting down.
TTGATATACTTTGATACACTTAGATATACTTTTATACACTTAGATATACTTTTAAACACTTTGATACACTTAGATATACTTTGATGCACTTATATATACTTTGACATACTTTGATGCACTTAGATATACTTTAATACACTTAGATATACTTTGATACACTTTGATACACTTAGATATACTTTGATATACTTTGATACACATTGATATACTTTGATATACTTTGATACACTTAGATATACATTGATACACTTTGATACACTTAGATATACTTTGATACACTTTGATATACTTTGATACACTGTGATACACTTTGATATTCGTTGATACACTTATATATATACTTTGATACACTTAGATATTCTTTGATATACTTTGATACACTTTGATACACTTAGATAAACTTTGATACACTTAAATATACTTTGATACACTTAGATATACTTTGATATACTTTGACACCCTTAGATATACTTTGATACACTTAGATATACTTTGACACCCTTAGATATACTTTGATACACTTATATATACTTTGACATACTTTGATGCACTTAGATATACTTTAATACACTTAGATATACTTTGATACACTTTGATACACTTGGATATACTTTGATATACTTTGATACACATTGATATACTTTGATATACTTTGATATACTTTGATACACTTAGATATACTTTGATATACTTTGATACACTTAGATTTACTTTGATACACTTAGATATACTTTGATACACTTTGATATACTTTGATACACTTTGATACACTTAGATATACTTTGATACACTTATATATACTTTGACATACTTTGATACACTTAGATATACTTTGATATACTTTGATACACTAAGATAAACTTTGATACACTTAGTTATACTTTGATACACTTAGATACACTTAGATATACTTTGATACACTTAGATATACTTTGATACATTTAGATATACTTTGATACACTTAGATATACTTTGATATACTTTGATACACTTTGATACACTTAGATAAACTTTGATACACTTTGATATACTTTGATACACTTAGGTATACTTTGATACATTTTAATACATTTAGATATACTTTGATACACTTAGATATACTTTGATATACTTTGATATACTTTGATACACTTTGATACACTTAGATACACTTTGATACACTTAGATATACTTTGATACACTTAGATATATTTTGATACATTTTGATACATTTAGATATACTTTGATACACTTAGATATACTTTGATATACTTTGATACACTTTGATACACTAAGATAAACTTTGATACACTTAGATATACTTTGATACACTTAGATATACTTTGATATACTTTGACACCCTTAGATATACTTTGATACACTTAGATATACTTTGCCACCTTAGATATACTTTGATACACTTAGATATACTTTGACACCCTTAGATATACTTTGATACACTTAGATATACTTTGATACACTTTGATACACTTAGATATACTTTGATTTACTTTGATACACTTAGATATACTTTTATACACTTAGATATACTTTGATACACTTTGATACACTTAGATATACTTTGATATACTTTGATACACTTAGATATACTTTTATACACTTAGATATACTTTTAAACACTTTGATACACTTAGATATACTTTGATGCACTTATATATACTTTGACATACTTTGATGCACTTAGATATACTTTAATACACTTAGATATACTTTGATACACTTTGATACACTTAGATATACTTTGATATACTTTGATACACATTGATATACTTTAATATACTTTGATACACTTAGATATACATTGATACACTTTGATACACTTAGATTTACTTTGATACACTTAGATATACTTTGATACACTTTGATATACTTTGATACACTTTGATACACTTTGATATTCGTTGATACACTTATATATACTTTGATACACTTAGATATTCTTTGATATACTTTGATACACTTTGATACACTTAGATAAACTTTGATACACTTAGATATACTTTGATACACTTAGATATACTTTGATATACTTTGACACCCTTAGATATACTTTGATACACTTAGATATACTTTGACACCCTTAGATATACTTTGATACACTTATATATACTTTGACATACTTTGATGCACTTAGATATACTTTAATACACTTAGATATACTTTGATACACTTTGATACACTTGGATATACTTTGATATACTTTGATACACATTGATATACTTTGATATACTTTGATATACTTTGATACACTTAGATATACTTTGATATACTTTGATACACTTAGATTTACTTTGATACACTTAGATACACTTAGATATACTTTGATACACTTTGATATACTTTAATACACTTTGATACACTTAGATATCAGTTGATACACTTAGATATATTTAGATATACTTCGATACTCTTAAATATACTTTGATACATTTTGTTACACTTATATATACTTTGATACACTTAGATATACTTTAAAACACTTAGATATACTTTGATACACTTAGATATACTTTGATATACTTTGATACACTTAGATAAACTTTGATACACTTAGATATACTTTGATACACTTTGATATACTTTGATACACTTAGATATCTTTTGATACACTTAGATATACTTTGATACACTTAGATATACTTTGATACACTTTGATATACTTAGATACACTTTGATACACTTAGATATACTTTGATACACTTAGATACACTTAGATATACTTTGATACACTTTGATATACTTTAATACACTTTGATACACTTAGATATCAGTTGATACACTTAGATATATTTAGATATACTTCGATACTCTTAAATATACTTTGATACATTTTGTTACACTTATATATACTTTGATACACTTAGATATACTTTAAAACACTTAGATATACTTTGATACACTTAGATATACTTTGATATACTTTGATACACTTAGATAAACTTTGATACACTTAGATATAATTTGATACACTTAGATACACTTTGATACACTTAGATATACTTTGATATAATTTGATACACTTTGATACACTTAGATAAACTTTGATACACTTAGATATACTTTGATACACTTAGATATACTTTGATACATTTTGATACATTTAGATATACTTTGATACACTTAGATATTCTTTGATATACTTTGATACACTTTGATACACTTAGATAAACTTTGATACACTTAGATATACTTTGATACACTTAGATATAATTTGATATACTTTGACACCCTTAGATATACAGTACTTTGATACACTTAGATATACTTTGATATACTTTGATACACTTAGATAAACTTTGATACACTTAGTTATACTTTGATACACTTAGATACACTTAGATATACTTTGATACACTTAGATATACTTTGATACATTTTGATACATTTAGATATACTTTGATACATTTAGATATACTTTGATATACTTTGATACACTTTAATACACTTTGATACACTTTGATATACTTTGATACACTTAGATATACTTTGATACATTTTGATACATTTAGATTTACTTTGATACACTTAGATATACTTTGATACACTTAGATATACTTTGATATACTTTGACATCCTTAGATATACTTTGATACACTTAGATATACTTTGATACACTTAGATATACTTTGATACACTTAGATATATTTTGATATACTTTGATACACATTGATATACTTTGATATACTTTGATACACTTAGATATACATTGATACACTTTGATACACTTACATTTACTTTGATACACTTAGATATACTTTGATACACTTAGATATACTTTGATATACTTTGACATCCTTAGATATACTTTGATACACTTAGATATACTTTGCCACCTTAGATATACTTTGATACACTTAGATATACTTTGAAACTTTTAGATATACTTTGATACACTTAGATATACTTTGATACACTTTGATACACTTAGATATACTTTGATATACTTTGATACACTTAGATATACTTTAAAACACTTAGATATACTTTATACACTTAGATATACTTTGATATACTTTGATACACTTAGATAAACTTTGATACACTTAGATATAATTTGATACACTTAGATACACTTATATACACTTTGATACACTTAGATATACTTTGATATAATTTGATACACTTTGATACACTTAGATAAACTTTGATACACTTAGATATACTTCGATACTCTTAAATATACTTTGATACATTTTGTTACACTTATATATATTTTGATACACTTAGATATACTTTCAAACACTTAGATATACTTTGATACACTTAGATATACTTTGATATACTTTGATACACTTAGATAAACTTTGATACACTTAGATATAATTTGATACACTTAGATACACTTAGATACACTTTGATACACTTAGATATACTTTGATATAATTTGATACACTTTGATACACTTAGATAAACTTTGATACACTTAGATATACTTTGACACATTTAGATATACTTTGATACATTTTGATACATTTAGATATACTTTGATACACTTAGATATACTTTGATACACTTTGATACACTTAGATAAACTTTGATACACTTAGATATACTTTGATACACTTAGATATAATTTGATATACTTTGACACCCTTAGATATACAGTACTTTGATACACTTAGATATACTTTGATATACTTTGATACACTTAGATAAACTTTGATACACTTAGTTATACTTTGATACACTTAGATACACTTAGATATACTTTGATACACTTAGATATACTTTGATACATTTTGATACATTTAGATATACTTTGATACACTTAGATATACTTTGATATACTTTGATACACTTTGATACACTTAGATAAACTTTGATACACTTTGATATACTTTGATACACTTAGATATACTTTGATATACTTTGATACACTTAGATATACTTTGATATACTTTGATATACTTTGATATACTTTGATACACTTTGATACACTTAGATAAACTTTGATATACTTTGATACACTTAGATTTACTTTGATACACTTAGATACACTTAGATATACTTTGATATACTTTGATATACTTTGATACACTTAGATATACTTTGATATACTTTGATACACTTAGATTTACTTTGATACACTTAGATACACTTAGATATACTTTGATACACTTTGATATACTTTAATACACTTTGATACACTTAGATATCAGTTGATACACTTAGATATATTTAGATATACTTCGATACTCTTAAATATACTTTGATACATTTTGTTACACTTATATATACTTTGATACACTTAGATATACTTTAAAACACTTAGATATACTTTGATACACTTAGATATACTTTGATATACTTTGATACACTTAGATAAACTTTGATACACTTAGATATACTTTGATACACTTTGATATACTTTGATACACTTAGATATACTTTGATACACTTAGATATACTTTGATACACTTAGATATACTTTGATACACTTTGATATACTTAGATACACTTTGATACACTTAGATATACTTTGATACACTTAGATACACTTAGATATACTTTGATACACTTTGATATACTTTAATACACTTTGATACACTTAGATATCAGTTGATACACTTAGATATATTTAGATATACTTCGATACTCTTAAATATACTTTGATACATTTTGTTACACTTATATATACTTTGATACACTTAGATATACTTTAAAACACTTAGATATACTTTGATACACTTAGATATACTTTGATATACTTTGATACACTTAGATAAACTTTGATACACTTAGATATAATTTGATACACTTAGATACACTTTGATACACTTAGATATACTTTGATATAATTTGATACACTTTGATACACTTAGATAAACTTTGATACACTTAGATATACTTTGATACACTTAGATATACTTTGATACATTTTGATACATTTAGATATACTTTGATACACTTAGATATTCTTTGATATACTTTGATACACTTTGATACACTTAGATAAACTTTGATACACTTAGATATACTTTGATACACTTAGATATAATTTGATATACTTTGACACCCTTAGATATACAGTACTTTGATACACTTAGATATACTTTGATATACTTTGATACACTTAGATAAACTTTGATACACTTAGTTATACTTTGATACACTTAGATACACTTAGATATACTTTGATACACTTAGATATACTTTGATACATTTTGATACATTTAGATATACTTTGATACATTTAGATATACTTTGATATACTTTGATACACTTTAATACACTTAGATAAACTTTGATACACTTTGATATACTTTGATACACTTAGATATACTTTGATACATTTTGATACATTTAGATATACTTTGATACACTTAGATATACTTTGATATACTTTGATATACTTTGATACACTTTGATACACTTAGATAAACTTTGATACACTTAGATATACTTTGATACACTTAGATATATTTTGATATACTTTGATACACATTGATATACTTTGATATACTTTGATACACTTAGATATACATTGATACACTTTGATACACTTAGATTTACTTTGATACACTTAGATATACTTTGATACACTTAGATATACTTTGATATACTTTGACACCCTTAGATATACTTTGATACACTTAGATATACTTTGCCACCTTAGATATACTTTGATACACTTAGATATACTTTGAAACTTTTAGATATACTTTGATACACTTAGATATACTTTGATACACTTTGATACACTTAGATATACTTTGATATACTTTGATACACTTAGATATACTTTAAAACACTTAGATATACTTTGATACACTTAGATATACTTTGATATACTTTGATACACTTAGATAAACTTTGATACACTTAGATATAATTTGATACACTTAGATACACTTAGATACACTTTGATACACTTAGATATACTTTGATATAATTTGATACACTTTGATACACTTAGATAAACTTTGATACACTTAGATATACTTCGATACTCTTAAATATACTTTGATACATTTTGTTACACTTATATATATTTTGATACACTTAGATATACTTTCAAACACTTAGATATACTTTGATACACTTAGATATACTTTGATATACTTTGATACACTTAGATAAACTTTGATACACTTAGATATAATTTGATACACTTAGATACACTTAGATACACTTTGATACACTTAGATATACTTTGATATAATTTGATACACTTTGATACACTTAGATAAACTTTGATACACTTAGATATACTTTGATACACTTAGATATACTTTGATACATTTTGATACATTTAGATATACTTTGATACACTTAGATATACTTTGATACACTTTGATACACTTAGATAAACTTTGATACACTTAGATATACTTTGATACACTTAGATATAATTTGATATACTTTGACACCCTTAGATATACAGTACTTTGATACACTTAGATATACTTTGATATACTTTGATACACTTAGATAAACTTTGATACACTTAGTTATACTTTGATACACTTAGATACACTTAGATATACTTTGATACACTTAGATATACTTTGATACATTTTGATACATTTAGATATACTTTGATACACTTAGATATACTTTGATATACTTTGATACACTTTGATACACTTAGATAAACTTTGATACACTTTGATATACTTTGATACACTTAGATATACTTTGATATACTTTGATACACTTAGATATACTTTGATATACTTTGATATACTTTGATATACTTTGATACACTTTGATACACTTAGATAAACTTTGATACACTTAGATATACTTTGATACACTTAGATATATTTTGATATACTTTGATACACATTGATATACTTTGATATACTTTGAGACACTTAGATATACATTGATACACTTTGATACACTTAGATTTACTTTGATACACTTAGATATACTTTGATACACTTTGATATACTTTGATACACTTAGATATACTTTAATACACTTAGATATACTTTGATACACTTAGATATACTTTGATACACTTAGATATACTTTGATACACTTAGATATATTTAGATATACTTTGATACTCTTAAATATACTTTGATACATTTTTAAACACTTATATATACATTGATACACTTAGATATATTTAGATATACTTTGATACTCTTAAATATACTTTGATACATTTTGATACTCTTATATATACTTTGGTACACTTAGATATACTTTGATACACTTAGATATACTTTGATACACTTTGATATACTTTAATACACTTTGATACACTTAGATATTAGTTGATACACTTAGATATATTTAGATATACTTTGATACTCTTAAATATACTTTCATACATTTTGTTACACTTATATATACTTTGAACACTTAGATATACTTTGATACACTTAGATATACTTTGATACACTTTGATACACTTAGATATACTTTGATATACTTTGATACACTTAGATATACTTTTTTACACTTAGTGAGCCGTGACTGATTCCACCGGGCGAATGTCACGACTCATGATCAATGGTCAAAGTGTTTTTTTTTTAGTAGGCTAGTTCAGTGTTTCGTTTGTTACTTCCACGACCCCGAACAAGGCTGTGAGTTTTGTTCTTCTTACTCGGACCGCCTAGTGTCAGAGGCTCCGAGACATCGCTCCTGTCGACAACGAGTTGATAATTATCCTTTTACATCTAATTTTTGTGGCATGTTTAAAATGCAGTTTGCCTCATTTTATTCTGGATGTTATTAACGTCGACCATGGATTAAATTTTAGTACGCCTTGCGCGCCTTTTGGGTGAGTTTTTTCACTTTTTGCTAAGGTTAGGTTTTTGCCACGTTTTGCACTAGGTTTGGAACCTAGTCTTGGGGTCGTGGAAACCTTTTTGGTAGTTAGTTTCCCTGTTCTCTGTTGTTTTGGTATAATTCAGGGCTTTGCCCGAAATGCTAGGCCTAGAATTTGACTGAGAAATGTTTGTTGGAAGGCCACTATTTGAGAGAAACTGCCAAGTCAGTTTTTGTCTTTTTGACTGTTTGTGGTAGGCCTAGACCTACAATTTTTGCTCATTAAATTGTAAATGTCTTAGGCTACTACTTTTTGTAGCCCTTTGTTCTGTGTCCCGTAAAGTTTTAGTGTTGTTTGTCTTGTAAATTGTTCAGTTTGTGTTACCCAGTCAAGTAAGATTAAAGTCTTTTATTTTGCTTTGTTCTTGCCAAACCAGTTAAATTAAGTTGAATTAACTGCTCTTAAAGCTCCCCAGAAAGTTTGAGTCATTTTAGTCAAGTTTTAAGAAAGTTTTGAGCAATTAAGAGTTTGGCAATTCTCCTTTCAGGTTTGAACTAGGCAACCTGGAAGGCCACTGGTTTCAGCTTTTGAGTTAAGGTTTGGAATGGTCTGGAAAAGCTGCTGGAACATTTCCCCCAGCTTTTAAGACCATTCCGAACAAATTCGGATCACAACTTTTGGAGAAATTAGCAAAAATACATGAGTTGTTGCGTTAGGCCTAAATTTTTTGTATGAAACGTTTTTTGTCTATTTTAAAGTTTTTCTCTGTGTTTAAGTGTCAATTGTTCTCGGTTAACTTGTTCTTCTGGCCACTTTGGACCAGGTAATTAGAATATTTTCTCTCTATTGGTGAAATTCATCACTGTCAAATACCTGTCTGGCCTGCTGACGTTTTTACCGCAAATATTAATGTTACCGATCTTGTACTGTTCACCTGTTAATTGTTTTATTTAAATTTTTAATACTGTTTAAAATGTTTTATTTTGTTAAAGAGCTGTTAAAGAGAGACAAACCTTTTAAAAATTTAGAATTTTTCCTGAAAAGTTATGTTAGGCCTAATTAGTGAAATTTTGGAACTCAGTGAAATATTGGAACTATATGTAAATGGTGAAAGATGTGACAGTGAACCTTGCGGATATGGACTCAGTCTATTATTCTTACTACTGTGTTTCCTGGGTTTTGTCACTCAGGGCCCGTGAGGAGGACTATGCGCTGGACCGTTTCGACCTTGGCGGAGAGGAAATTTGTAACACCTGGCTGCCTCGTAGACCTTGGCCCCCTCTCCGCCCTGCTTGCTTCCCCCTCCGGTGCTGAACATTTAGACCTGGCCCAAAACCCAACCGCACAACCGCAAGTTACCACCTGTTGTTCTGTTTGTTGATTTTATTTATAAAAAAAAAACAACCCAAGAGACTATTTAAAATTATTATTTGTTATAGGCCTATACATAGTTTATTTTTGTTATTCCTTTTAAAATTTTATTTTAGCTAGCCTAACTTACTTGTTGACAATTTAAATTTTATAAATTATTATTTAGCCTATTCAATTAAATATTCTATTAAATTCATTGTTTGGGGCCCCTAAATTTTCTATAGTTACCAAGTTCATACTGCAGTATTAAGAAGATAAATTTATATTAATTGTTATTTTTTTGTTAATTTAAAGGAATTTTGAAAAGTAAAAGCTAGTTAAGGTCCTTTAGTCTATTTTTGAATAATAAAAGAAATGACTGTAAGTCAGTAGGTTAGATGGGTGACTAAATCATTTAAAGTCTATTTGAGAGTTTCATGTATTATTGTTGATGTGTTGTTGTTGTGTTTTATTTAAATAGTCATTTACAGCTCGTTTCTCTCAAGTGGCGTGTTGTTCTTGAACCTCCATCCATGGTTCTCATTTTGTTAGGTAAAGTTTTGTGAGCCGCTCCTCGGGCCTGCACATGGATCACGCTTCCATTTCGTTAGTCTGGGTGCAGGCACGAGGGCATGGTTCATTAGATATACTTTTAAACACTTTGATACACTTAGATATACTTTGATACACTTATATATACTTTGACATACTTTGATGCACTTAGATATACTTTAATACACTTAGATATACTTTGATACACTTTGATACACTTAGATATACTTTGATACACATTGATATATTTGATATACTTTGATACACTTAGATATACTTTGATACACTTAGATATACTTTGATACACTTAGATATACTTTGATACACTTAGATATACTTTGATATACTTTGATACACTTAGATAAACTTTGATACACTTAGATATAATTTGATACACTTAGATACACTTAGATACACTTTGATACACTTAGATATAGTTTGATATAATTTGATACACTTTGATACACTTAGATAAACTTTGATACATTTTGATACATTTAGATATACTTTGATACACTTAGATTTACTTTGATATACTTTGATACACTTTGATACACTTAGATAAACTTTGATACACTTAGATATACTTTGATACACTTAGATATAATTTGATATACTTTAACACCCTTAGATATACAGTACTTTGATACACTTAGATATACTTTGATATACTTTGATACACTTAGTTATACTTTGATACACTTAGATACACTTAGATATACTTTGATACACTTAGATATACTTTGATACATTTAGATATACTTTGATACTTTTAGATATACTTTGATATACTTTGATACACTTTGATACACTTAGATAAACTTTGATACACTTTGATATACTTTGATACACTTAGGTATACTTTGATACATTTTGATACATTTAGATATACTTTGATACACTTAGATATACTTTGATATACTTTGATATACTTTGATACACTTTGATACACTTAGATAAACTTTGATACACTTAGATATACTTTGATACACTTAGATATATTTTGATACATTTTGATACATTTAGATATACTTTGATACACTTAGATATACTTTGATACACTTTGATACACTAAGATAAACTTTGATACACTTAGATATACTTTGATACACTTAGATATACTTTGATATACTTTGACACCCTTAGATATACTTTGATACACTTAGATATACTTTGCCACCTTAGATATACTTTGATACACTTAGATATACTTTGACACCCTTAGATATACTTTGATACACTTAGATATACTTTGATACACTTTGATACACGTAGATATACTTTGATTTACTTTGATACACTTAGATATACTTTTATACACTTAGATATACTTTGATACACTTTGATACACTTAGATATACTTTGATATACTTTGATACACTTAGATATACTTTTATACACTTAGATATACTTTTAAACACTTTGATACACTTAGATATACTTTGATGCACTTATATATACTTTGACATACTTTGATGCACTTAGATATACTTTAATACACTTAGATATACTTTGATACACTTTGATACACTTTGATACACTTAGATATACTTTGATATACTTTGATACACATTGATATACTTTGATATACTTTGATACACTTAGATATACATTGATACACTTTGATACACTTAGATTTACTTTGATACACTTAGATATACTTTGATACACTTTGATATACTTTGATACACTTTGATACACTTTGATATTCGTTGATACACTTATATATACTTTGATACACATAGATATTCTTTGATATACTTTGATACACTTTGATACACTTAGATAAACTTTGATACACTTAGATATACTTTGATACACTTAGATATACTTTGATATACTTTGACACCCTTAGATATACTTTGATACACTTAGATATACTTTGACACCCTTAGATATACTTTGATACACTTATATATACTTTGACATACTTTGATGCACTTAGATATACTTTAATACACTTAGATATACTTTGATACACTTTGATACACTTGGATATACTTTGATATACTTTGATACACATTGATATACTTTGATATACTTTGATATACTTTGATACACTTAGATATACTTTGATATACTTTGATACACTTAGATTTACTTTGATACACTTAGATATACTTTGATACACTTTGATATACTTTGATACACTTTGATACACTTAGATATACTTTGATACACATATATATACTTTGACATACTTTGATGAACTTAGATATACTTTGATGAACTTAGATATACTTTGATACACTTAGATATACTTTGATACACTTAGATATACTTTGATACACTTTGATACACTTAGATATACTTTGATACACTTAGATACACTTAGATATACTTTGATACACTTTGATATACTTTAATACACTTTGATACACTTAGATATCAGTTGATACACTTAGATATATTTAGATATACTTCGATACTCTTAAATATACTTTGATACATTTTGTTACACTTATATATACTTTGATACACTTATATATACTTTAAAACACTTAGATATACTTTGATACACTTATATATACTTTGACATACTTTGATGCACTTAGATATACTTTGATACACTTATATATACTTTGACATACTTTGATGCACTTAGATATACTTTAATACACTTAGATATACTTTGATACACTTTGATACACTTGGATATACTTTGATATACTTTGATACACATTGATATACTTTGATATACTTTGATATACTTTGATACACTTAGATATATTTTGATATACTTTGATACACTTAGATTTAATTTGATACACTTAGATATACTTTGATACTCTTTGATATACTTTGATACACTTTGATACACTTAGATATACTTTGATACACTTATATATACTTTGACATACTTTGATGAACTTAGATATACTTTGATGAACTTAGATATACTTTGATACACTTAGATATACTTTGATACACTTAGATATACTTTGATACACTTTGATACACTTAGATATACTTTGATACACTTAGATACACTTAGATATACTTTGATACACTTTGATATACTTTAATACACTTTGATACACTTAGATATCAGTTGATACACTTAGATATATTTAGATATACTTCGATACTCTTAAATATACTTTGATACATTTTGTTACACTTATATATACTTTGATACACTTAGATATACTTTAAAACACTTAGATATACTTTGATACACTTAGATATACTTTGATATACTTTGATACACTTAGATAAACTTTGATACACTTAGATATAATTTGATACACTTAGATACACTTTGATACACTTAGATATACTTTGATATAATTTGATACACTTTGATACACTTAGATAAACTTTGATACACTTAGATATACTTTGATACACTTAGATATACTTTGATACATTTTGATACATTTAGATATACTTTGATACACTTAGATATTCTTTGATATACTTTGATACACTTTGATACACTTAGATAAACTTTGATACACTTAGATATACTTTGATACACTTAGATATAATTTGATATACTTTGACACCCTTAGATATACAGTACTTTGATACACTTAGATATACTTTGATATACTTTGATACACTTAGATAAACTTTGATACACTTAGTTATACTTTGATACACTTAGATACACTTAGATATACTTTGATACACTTAGATATACTTTGATACATTTTGATACATTTAGATATACTTTGATACATTTAGATATACTTTGATATACTTTGATACACTTTAATACTTTTAGATAAACTTTGATACACTTTGATATACTTTGATACACTTAGATATACTTTGATACATTTTGATACATTTAGATATACTTTGATACACTTAGATATACTTTGATATACTTTGATATACTTTGATACACTTTGATACACTTAGATAAACTTTGATACACTTAGATATACTTTGATACACTTAGATATATTTTGATATACTTTGATACACATTGATATACTTTGATATACTTTGATACACTTAGATATACATTGATACACTTTGATACACTTAGATTTACTTTGATACACTTAGATATACTTTGATACACTTTGATACACTTTGATATTCGTTGATACACTTATATATACTTTGATACACTTAGATATTCTTTGATATACTTTGATACACTTTGATACACTTAGATAAACTTTGATACACTTAGATATACTTTGATACACTTAGATATACTTTGATATACTTTGACACCCTTAGATATACTTTGATACACTTAGATTTACTTTGATATACATTGATACACTTTGATACACTTAGATAAACTTTGATACACTTAGATATACTTTGATACACTTAGATATAATTTGATATACTTTAACACCCTTAGATATACAGTACTTTGATACACTTAGATATACTTTGATATACTTTGATACACTAAGATAAACTTTGATACACTTAGTTATACTTTGATACACTTAGATACACTTAGATATACTTTGATACACTTAGATATACTTTGATACATTTAGATATACTTTGATACACTTAGATATACTTAGATATACTTTGATACACTTTGATACACTTAGATAAACTTTGATACACTTTGATATACTTTGATACACTTAGGTATACTTTGATACATTTTGATACATTTAGATATACTTTGATACACTTAGATATACTTTGATATACTTTGATATACTTTGATACACTTTGATACACTTAGATAAACTTTGATACACTTAGATATACTTTGATACACTTAGATATATTTTGATACATTTTGATACATTTAGATATACTTTGATACACTTAGATATACTTTGATATACTTTGATACACTTTGATACACTAAGATAAACTTTGATACACTTAGATATACTTTGATACACTTAGATATACTTTGATATACTTTGACACCCTTAGATATACTTTGATACACTTAGATATACTTTGCCACCTTAGATATACTTTGATACACTTAGATATACTTTGACACCCTTAGATATACTTTGATACACTTAGATATACTTTGATACACTTTGATACACGTAGATATACTTTGATTTACTTTGATACACTTATATATACTTTGACATACTTTGATGCACTTAGATATACTTTAATACACTTAGATATACTTTGATACACTTTGATACACTTGGATATACTTTGATATACTTTGATACACATTGATATACTTTGATATACTTTGATATACTTTGATACACTTAGATATACTTTGATATACTTTGATACACTTAGATTTACTTTGATACACTTAGATATACTTTGATACACTTTGATATACTTTGATACACTTTGATACACTTAGATATACTTTGATACACTTATATATACTTTGACATACTTTGATGAACTTAGATATACTTTGATGAACTTAGATATACTTTGATACACTTAGATATACTTTGATACACTTAGATATACTTTGATACACTTAGATATACTTTGATACACTTTGATATACTTAGATACACTTTGATACACTTAGATATACTTTGATACACTTAGATACACTTAGATATACTTTGATACACTTTGATATACTTTAATACACTTTGATACACTTAGATATCAGTTGATACACTTAGATATATTTAGATATACTTCGATACTCTTAAATATACTTTGATACATTTTGTTACACTTATATATACTTTGATACACTTAGAT
This sequence comes from Macrosteles quadrilineatus, assembly GCF_028750875.1. Classification (NCBI taxonomy): domain Eukaryota; kingdom Metazoa; phylum Arthropoda; class Insecta; order Hemiptera; family Cicadellidae; genus Macrosteles; species Macrosteles quadrilineatus. The sequence goes on along the minus strand of NW_026542597.1, from coordinate 95,513,179 downwards.
ATACTTTAAAACACTTAGATATACTTTGATACACTTAGATATACTTTGATATACTTTGATACACTTAGATAAACTTTGATACACTTAGATATAATTTGATACACTTAGATACACTTTGATACACTTAGATATACTTTGATATAATTTGATACACTTTGATACACTTAGATAAACTTTGATACACTTAGATATACTTTGATACACTTAGATATACTTTGATACATTTTGATACATTTAGATATACTTTGATACACTTAGATATTCTTTGATATACTTTGATACACTTTGATACACTTAGATAAACTTTGATACACTTAGATATACTTTGATACACTTAAATATAATTTGATATACTTTGACACCCTTAGATATACAGTACTTTGATACACTTAGATATACTTTGATATACTTTGATACACTTAGATAAACTTTGATACACTTAGTTATACTTTGATACACTTAGATACACTTAGATATACTTTGATACACTTAGATATACTTTGATACATTTTGATACATTTAGATATACTTTGATACATTTAGATATACTTTGATATACTTTGATACACTTTAATACTTTTAGATAAACTTTGATACACTTTGATATACTTTGATACACTTAGATATACTTTGATACACTTTGATATACTTTGATACACTTAGATATACTTTAATACACTTAGATATACTTTGATACACTTAGATATACTTTGATACACTTAGATATATTTAGATATACTTTGATACTCTTAAATATACTTTGATACATTTTTAAACACTTATATATACATTGATACACTTAGATATATTTAGATATACTTTGATACTCTTAAATATACTTTGATACATTTTGATACTCTTATATATACTTTGGTACACTTAGATATACTTTGATACACTTAGATATACTTTGATACACTTTGATATACTTTAATACACTTTGATACACTTAGATATTAGTTGATACACTTAGATATATTTAGATATACTTTGATACTCTTAAATATACTTTCATACATTTTGTTACACTTATATATACTTTGAACACTTAGATATACTTTGATACACTTAGATATACTTTGATACACTTTGATACACTTAGATATACTTTGATATACTTTGATACACTTAGATATACTTTTTTACACTTAGTGAGCCGTGACTGATTCCACCGGGCGAATGTCACGACTCATGATCAATGGTCAAAGTGTTTTTTTTTTAGTAGGCTAGTTCAGTGTTTCGTTTGTTACTTCCACGACCCCGAACAAGGCTGTGAGTTTTGTTCTTCTTACTCGGACCGCCTAGTGTCAGAGGCTCCGAGACATCGCTCCTGTCGACAACGAGTTGATAATTATCCTTTTACATCTAATTTTTGTGGCATGTTTAAAATGCAGTTTGCCTCATTTTATTCTGGATGTTATTAACGTCGACCATGGATTAAATTTTAGTACGCCTTGCGCGCCTTTTGGGTGAGTTTTTTCACTTTTTGCTAAGGTTAGGTTTTTGCCACGTTTTGCACTAGGTTTGGAACCTAGTCTTGGGGTCGTGGAAACCTTTTTGGTAGTTAGTTTCCCTGTTCTCTGTTGTTTTGGTATAATTCAGGGCTTTGCCCGAAATGCTAGGCCTAGAATTTGACTGAGAAATGTTTGTTGGAAGGCCACTATTTGAGAGAAACTGCCAAGTCAGTTTTTGTCTTTTTGACTGTTTGTGGTAGGCCTAGACCTACAATTTTTGCTCATTAAATTGTAAATGTCTTAGGCTACTACTTTTTGTAGCCCTTTGTTCTGTGTCCCGTAAAGTTTTAGTGTTGTTTGTCTTGTAAATTGTTCAGTTTGTGTTACCCAGTCAAGTAAGATTAAAGTCTTTTATTTTGCTTTGTTCTTGCCAAACCAGTTAAATTAAGTTGAATTAACTGCTCTTAAAGCTCCCCAGAAAGTTTGAGTCATTTTAGTCAAGTTTTAAGAAAGTTTTGAGCAATTAAGAGTTTGGCAATTCTCCTTTCAGGTTTGAACTAGGCAACCTGGAAGGCCACTGGTTTCAGCTTTTGAGTTAAGGTTTGGAATGGTCTGGAAAAGCTGCTGGAACATTTCCCCCAGCTTTTAAGACCATTCCGAACAAATTCGGATCACAACTTTTGGAGAAATTAGCAAAAATACATGAGTTGTTGCGTTAGGCCTAAATTTTTTGTATGAAACGTTTTTTGTCTATTTTAAAGTTTTTCTCTGTGTTTAAGTGTCAATTGTTCTCGGTTAACTTGTTCTTCTGGCCACTTTGGACCAGGTAATTAGAATATTTTCTCTCTATTGGTGAAATTCATCACTGTCAAATACCTGTCTGGCCTGCTGACGTTTTTACCGCAAATATTAATGTTACCGATCTTGTACTGTTCACCTGTTAATTGTTTTATTTAAATTTTTAATACTGTTTAAAATGTTTTATTTTGTTAAAGAGCTGTTAAAGAGAGACAAACCTTTTAAAAATTTAGAATTTTTCCTGAAAAGTTATGTTAGGCCTAATTAGTGAAATTTTGGAACTCAGTGAAATATTGGAACTATATGTAAATGGTGAAAGATGTGACAGTGAACCTTGCGGATATGGACTCAGTCTATTATTCTTACTACTGTGTTTCCTGGGTTTTGTCACTCAGGGCCCGTGAGGAGGACTATGCGCTGGACCGTTTCGACCTTGGCGGAGAGGAAATTTGTAACACCTGGCTGCCTCGTAGACCTTGGCCCCCTCTCCGCCCTGCTTGCTTCCCCCTCCGGTGCTGAACATTTAGACCTGGCCCAAAACCCAACCGCACAACCGCAAGTTACCACCTGTTGTTCTGTTTGTTGATTTTATTTATAAAAAAAAAACAACCCAAGAGACTATTTAAAATTATTATTTGTTATAGGCCTATACATAGTTTATTTTTGTTATTCCTTTTAAAATTTTATTTTAGCTAGCCTAACTTACTTGTTGACAATTTAAATTTTATAAATTATTATTTAGCCTATTCAATTAAATATTCTATTAAATTCATTGTTTGGGGCCCCTAAATTTTCTATAGTTACCAAGTTCATACTGCAGTATTAAGAAGATAAATTTATATTAATTGTTATTTTTTTGTTAATTTAAAGGAATTTTGAAAAGTAAAAGCTAGTTAAGGTCCTTTAGTCTATTTTTGAATAATAAAAGAAATGACTGTAAGTCAGTAGGTTAGATGGGTGACTAAATCATTTAAAGTCTATTTGAGAGTTTCATGTATTATTGTTGATGTGTTGTTGTTGTGTTTTATTTAAATAGTCATTTACAGCTCGTTTCTCTCAAGTGGCGTGTTGTTCTTGAACCTCCATCCATGGTTCTCATTTTGTTAGGTAAAGTTTTGTGAGCCGCTCCTCGGGCCTGCACATGGATCACGCTTCCATTTCGTTAGTCTGGGTGCAGGCACGAGGGCATGGTTCATTAGATATACTTTTAAACACTTTGATACACTTAGATATACTTTGATACACTTATATATACTTTGACATACTTTGATGCACTTAGATATACTTTAATACACTTAGATATACTTTGATACACTTTGATACACTTAGATATACTTTGATACACATTGATATATTTGATATACTTTGATACACTTAGATATACTTTGATACACTTAGATATACTTTGATACACTTAGATATACTTTGATACACTTAGATATACTTTGATATACTTTGATACACTTAGATAAACTTTGATACACTTAGATATAATTTGATACACTTAGATACACTTAGATACACTTTGATACACTTAGATATAGTTTGATATAATTTGATACACTTTGATACACTTAGATAAACTTTGATACATTTTGATACATTTAGATATACTTTGATACACTTAGATTTACTTTGATATACTTTGATACACTTTGATACACTTAGATAAACTTTGATACACTTAGATATACTTTGATACACTTAGATATAATTTGATATACTTTAACACCCTTAGATATACAGTACTTTGATACACTTAGATATACTTTGATATACTTTGATACACTTAGTTATACTTTGATACACTTAGATACACTTAGATATACTTTGATACACTTAGATATACTTTGATACATTTAGATATACTTTGATACTTTTAGATATACTTTGATATACTTTGATACACTTTGATACACTTAGATAAACTTTGATACACTTTGATATACTTTGATACACTTAGGTATACTTTGATACATTTTGATACATTTAGATATACTTTGATACACTTAGATATACTTTGATATACTTTGATATACTTTGATACACTTTGATACACTTAGATAAACTTTGATACACTTAGATATACTTTGATACACTTAGATATATTTTGATACATTTTGATACATTTAGATATACTTTGATACACTTAGATATACTTTGATACACTTTGATACACTAAGATAAACTTTGATACACTTAGATATACTTTGATACACTTAGATATACTTTGATATACTTTGACACCCTTAGATATACTTTGATACACTTAGATATACTTTGCCACCTTAGATATACTTTGATACACTTAGATATACTTTGACACCCTTAGATATACTTTGATACACTTAGATATACTTTGATACACTTTGATACACGTAGATATACTTTGATTTACTTTGATACACTTAGATATACTTTTATACACTTAGATATACTTTGATACACTTTGATACACTTAGATATACTTTGATATACTTTGATACACTTAGATATACTTTTATACACTTAGATATACTTTTAAACACTTTGATACACTTAGATATACTTTGATGCACTTATATATACTTTGACATACTTTGATGCACTTAGATATACTTTAATACACTTAGATATACTTTGATACACTTTGATACACTTTGATACACTTAGATATACTTTGATATACTTTGATACACATTGATATACTTTGATATACTTTGATACACTTAGATATACATTGATACACTTTGATACACTTAGATTTACTTTGATACACTTAGATATACTTTGATACACTTTGATATACTTTGATACACTTTGATACACTTTGATATTCGTTGATACACTTATATATACTTTGATACACATAGATATTCTTTGATATACTTTGATACACTTTGATACACTTAGATAAACTTTGATACACTTAGATATACTTTGATACACTTAGATATACTTTGATATACTTTGACACCCTTAGATATACTTTGATACACTTAGATATACTTTGACACCCTTAGATATACTTTGATACACTTATATATACTTTGACATACTTTGATGCACTTAGATATACTTTAATACACTTAGATATACTTTGATACACTTTGATACACTTGGATATACTTTGATATACTTTGATACACATTGATATACTTTGATATACTTTGATATACTTTGATACACTTAGATATACTTTGATATACTTTGATACACTTAGATTTACTTTGATACACTTAGATATACTTTGATACACTTTGATATACTTTGATACACTTTGATACACTTAGATATACTTTGATACACATATATATACTTTGACATACTTTGATGAACTTAGATATACTTTGATGAACTTAGATATACTTTGATACACTTAGATATACTTTGATACACTTAGATATACTTTGATACACTTTGATACACTTAGATATACTTTGATACACTTAGATACACTTAGATATACTTTGATACACTTTGATATACTTTAATACACTTTGATACACTTAGATATCAGTTGATACACTTAGATATATTTAGATATACTTCGATACTCTTAAATATACTTTGATACATTTTGTTACACTTATATATACTTTGATACACTTATATATACTTTAAAACACTTAGATATACTTTGATACACTTATATATACTTTGACATACTTTGATGCACTTAGATATACTTTGATACACTTATATATACTTTGACATACTTTGATGCACTTAGATATACTTTAATACACTTAGATATACTTTGATACACTTTGATACACTTGGATATACTTTGATATACTTTGATACACATTGATATACTTTGATATACTTTGATATACTTTGATACACTTAGATATACTTTGATATACTTTGATACACTTAGATTTAATTTGATACACTTAGATATACTTTGATACTCTTTGATATACTTTGATACACTTTGATACACTTAGATATACTTTGATACACTTATATATACTTTGACATACTTTGATGAACTTAGATATACTTTGATGAACTTAGATATACTTTGATACACTTAGATATACTTTGATACACTTAGATATACTTTGATACACTTTGATACACTTAGATATACTTTGATACACTTAGATACACTTAGATATACTTTGATACACTTTGATATACTTTAATACACTTTGATACACTTAGATATCAGTTGATACACTTAGATATATTTAGATATACTTCGATACTCTTAAATATACTTTGATACATTTTGTTACACTTATATATACTTTGATACACTTAGATATACTTTAAAACACTTAGATATACTTTGATACACTTAGATATACTTTGATATACTTTGATACACTTAGATAAACTTTGATACACTTAGATATAATTTGATACACTTAGATACACTTTGATACACTTAGATATACTTTGATATAATTTGATACACTTTGATACACTTAGATAAACTTTGATACACTTAGATATACTTTGATACACTTAGATATACTTTGATACATTTTGATACATTTAGATATACTTTGATACACTTAGATATTCTTTGATATACTTTGATACACTTTGATACACTTAGATAAACTTTGATACACTTAGATATACTTTGATACACTTAGATATAATTTGATATACTTTGACACCCTTAGATATACAGTACTTTGATACACTTAGATATACTTTGATATACTTTGATACACTTAGATAAACTTTGATACACTTAGTTATACTTTGATACACTTAGATACACTTAGATATACTTTGATACACTTAGATATACTTTGATACATTTTGATACATTTAGATATACTTTGATACATTTAGATATACTTTGATATACTTTGATACACTTTAATACTTTTAGATAAACTTTGATACACTTTGATATACTTTGATACACTTAGATATACTTTGATACATTTTGATACATTTAGATATACTTTGATACACTTAGATATACTTTGATATACTTTGATATACTTTGATACACTTTGATACACTTAGATAAACTTTGATACACTTAGATATACTTTGATACACTTAGATATATTTTGATATACTTTGATACACATTGATATACTTTGATATACTTTGATACACTTAGATATACATTGATACACTTTGATACACTTAGATTTACTTTGATACACTTAGATATACTTTGATACACTTTGATACACTTTGATATTCGTTGATACACTTATATATACTTTGATACACTTAGATATTCTTTGATATACTTTGATACACTTTGATACACTTAGATAAACTTTGATACACTTAGATATACTTTGATACACTTAGATATACTTTGATATACTTTGACACCCTTAGATATACTTTGATACACTTAGATTTACTTTGATATACATTGATACACTTTGATACACTTAGATAAACTTTGATACACTTAGATATACTTTGATACACTTAGATATAATTTGATATACTTTAACACCCTTAGATATACAGTACTTTGATACACTTAGATATACTTTGATATACTTTGATACACTAAGATAAACTTTGATACACTTAGTTATACTTTGATACACTTAGATACACTTAGATATACTTTGATACACTTAGATATACTTTGATACATTTAGATATACTTTGATACACTTAGATATACTTAGATATACTTTGATACACTTTGATACACTTAGATAAACTTTGATACACTTTGATATACTTTGATACACTTAGGTATACTTTGATACATTTTGATACATTTAGATATACTTTGATACACTTAGATATACTTTGATATACTTTGATATACTTTGATACACTTTGATACACTTAGATAAACTTTGATACACTTAGATATACTTTGATACACTTAGATATATTTTGATACATTTTGATACATTTAGATATACTTTGATACACTTAGATATACTTTGATATACTTTGATACACTTTGATACACTAAGATAAACTTTGATACACTTAGATATACTTTGATACACTTAGATATACTTTGATATACTTTGACACCCTTAGATATACTTTGATACACTTAGATATACTTTGCCACCTTAGATATACTTTGATACACTTAGATATACTTTGACACCCTTAGATATACTTTGATACACTTAGATATACTTTGATACACTTTGATACACGTAGATATACTTTGATTTACTTTGATACACTTATATATACTTTGACATACTTTGATGCACTTAGATATACTTTAATACACTTAGATATACTTTGATACACTTTGATACACTTGGATATACTTTGATATACTTTGATACACATTGATATACTTTGATATACTTTGATATACTTTGATACACTTAGATATACTTTGATATACTTTGATACACTTAGATTTACTTTGATACACTTAGATATACTTTGATACACTTTGATATACTTTGATACACTTTGATACACTTAGATATACTTTGATACACTTATATATACTTTGACATACTTTGATGAACTTAGATATACTTTGATGAACTTAGATATACTTTGATACACTTAGATATACTTTGATACACTTAGATATACTTTGATACACTTAGATATACTTTGATACACTTTGATATACTTAGATACACTTTGATACACTTAGATATACTTTGATACACTTAGATACACTTAGATATACTTTGATACACTTTGATATACTTTAATACACTTTGATACACTTAGATATCAGTTGATACACTTAGATATATTTAGATATACTTCGATACTCTTAAATATACTTTGATACATTTTGTTACACTTATATATACTTTGATACACTTAGATATACTTTAAAACACTTAGATATACTTTGATACACTTAGATATACTTTGATATACTTTGATACACTTAGATAAACTTTGATACACTTAGATATAATTTGATACACTTAGATACACTTTGATACACTTAGATATACTTTGATATAATTTGATACACTTTGATACACTTAGATAAACTTTGATACACTTAGATATACTTTGATACACTTAGATATACTTTGATACATTTTGATACATTTAGATATACTTTGATACACTTAGATATTCTTTGATATACTTTGATACACTTTGATACACTTAGATAAACTTTGATACACTTAGATATACTTTGATACACTTAAATATAATTTGATATACTTTGACACCCTTAGATATACAGTACTTTGATACACTTAGATATACTTTGATATACTTTGATACACTTAGATAAACTTTGATACACTTAGTTATACTTTGATACACTTAGATACACTTAGATATACTTTGATACACTTAGATATACTTTGATACATTTTGATACATTTAGATATACTTTGATACATTTAGATATACTTTGATATACTTTGATACACTTTAATACTTTTAGATAAACTTTGATACACTTTGATATACTTTGATACACTTAGATATACTTTGATACACTTTGATATACTTTGATACACTTAGATATACTTTAATACACTTAGATATACTTTGATACACTTAGATATACTTTGATACACTTAGATATACTTTGATACACTTAGATATATTTAGATATACTTTGATACTCTTAAATATACTTTGATACATTTTTAAACACTTATATATACTTTGATACACTTAGATATATTTTGATATACTCTGATACTCTTAAATATACTTTGATACATTTTGATACACTTATATATACTTTGGTACACTTAGATATACTTTGATACACTTAGATATACTTTGATACACTTAGATATACTTTGATATACTTTGATACACATTGATATACTTTGATATACTTTGATACACTTAGATATACATTGATACACTTTGATACACTTAGATTTACTTTGATACACTTAGATATACTTTGATACACTTTGATATACTTTGATACACTTTGATACACTTTGATATTCGTTGATACACTTATATATACTTTGATACACTTAGATATACTTTGATATACTTTGATACACTTTGATACACTTAGATAAACTTTGATACACTTAGATATACTTTGATACACTTAGATATACTTTGATATACTTTGACACCCTTAGATATACTTTGATACACTTAGATATACTTTGACACCCTTAGATATACTTTGATACACTTAGATATACTTTGATACACTTTGATACACTTAGATATACTTTGATATACTTTGATACACTTAGATATACTTTTATACACTTAGATATACTTTTAAACACTTTGATACACTTAGATATACTTTGATACACTTATATATACTTTGACATTCTTTGATGCACTTAGATATACTTTAATACAGTTAGATATACTTTGATATACTTTGATATACTTTGATACACTTAGATAAACTTTGATACACTTAGATATACTTTGATATACTTTGATACACATTGATATACTTTGATATACTTTGATACACTTAGATATACATTGATACACTTTGATACACTTAGATTTACTTTGATACACTTAGATATACTTTGATACACTTTGATATACTTTGATACACTTTGATACACTTTGATATTCGTTGATACACTTATATATACTTTGATACACTTAGATATTCTTTGATATACTTTGATACACTTTGATACACTTAGATAAACTTTGATACACTTAGATATACTTTGATACACTTAGATATACTTTGATATACTTTGACACCCTTAGATATACTTTGATACACTTAGATATACTTTGACACCCTTAGATATACTTTGATACACTTATATATACTTTGACATACTTTGATGCACTTAGATATACTTTAATACACTTAGATATACTTTGATACACTTTGATACACTTGGATATACTTTGATATACTTTGATACACATTGATATACTTTGATATACTTTGATATACTTTGATACACTTAGATATACTTTGATATACTTTGATACACTTAGATTTACTTTGATACACTTAGATATACTTTGATACACTTTGATATACTTTGATACACTTTGATACACTTAGATATACTTTGATACACTTATATATACTTTGACATACTTTGATGAACTTAGATATACTTTGATGAACTTAGATATACTTTGATACACTTAGATATACTTTGATACACTTAGATATACTTTGATACATTTAGATATACTTTGATACACTTTGATATACTTAGATACACTTTGATACACTTAGATATACTTTGATACACTTAGATACACTTAGATATACTTTGATACACTTTGATATACTTTAATACACTTTGATACACTTAGATATCAGTTGATACACTTAGATATATTTAGATATACTTCGATACTCTTAAATATACTTTGATACATTTTGTTACACTTATATATACTTTGATACACTTAGATATACTTTAAAACACTTAGATATACTTTGATACACTTAGATATACTTTGATATACTTTGATACACTTAGATAAACTTTGATACACTTAGATATAATTTGATACACTTAGATACACTTTGATACACTTAGATATACTTTGATATAATTTGATACACTTTGATACACTTAGATAAACTTTGATACACTTAGATATACTTTGATACACTTAGATATACTTTGATACATTTTGATACATTTAGATATACTTTGATACACTTAGATATTCTTTGATATACTTTGATACACTTTGATACACTTAGATAAACTTTGATACACTTAGATATACTTTGATACACTTAGATATAATTTGATATACTTTGACACCCTTAGATATACAGTACTTTGATACACTTAGATATACTTTGATATACTTTGATACACTTAGATATACTTTGATACATTTTGATACATTTAGATATACTTTGATACACTTAGATATACTTTGATATACTTTGATATACTTTGATACACTTTGATACACTTAGATAAACTTTGATACACTTAGATATACTTTGATACACTTAGATATATTTTGATATACTTTGATACACATTGATATACTTTGATATACTTTGATACACTTAGATATACATTGATACACTTTGATACACTTAGATTTACTTTGATACACTTAGATATACTTTGATACACTTTGATATACTTTGATACACTTAGATATACTTTGATACACTTAGATACACTTAGATATACTTTGATACACTTAGATATACTTTGATACATTTTGATACATTTAGATATACTTTGATACATTTAGATATACTTTGATATACTTTGATACACTTTAATACACTTAGATAAACTTTGATACACTTTGATATACTTTGATACACTTAGATATACTTTGATACATTTTGATACATTTAGATATACTTTGATACACTTAGATATACTTTGATATACTTTGATATACTTTGATACACTTTGATACACTTAGATAAACTTTGATACACTTAGATACACTTAGATATACTTTGATACACTTTAATACACTTAGATAAACTTTGATACACTTTGATATACTTTGATACACTTAGATATACTTTGATACATTTTGATACATTTAGATATACTTTGATACACTTAGATATACTTTGATATACTTTGATATACTTTGATACACTTTGATACACTTAGATAAACTTTGATACACTTAGATATACTTTGATACACTTAGATATATTTTGATATACTTTGATACACATTGATATACTTTGATATACTTTGATACACTTAGATATACATTGATACACTTTGATACACTTAGATTTACTTTGATACACTTAGATATACTTTGATACACTTTGATATACTTTGATACACTTAGATATACTTTAATACACTTAGATATACTTTGATACACTTAGATATACTTTGATACACTTAGATATACTTTGATACACTTAGATATATTTAGATATACTTTGATACTCTTAAATATACTTTGATACATTTTTAAACACTTATATATACTTTGATACACTTAGATATATTTAGATATACTTTGATACTCTTAAATATACTGTTATACATTTTGATACACTTATATATACTTTGGTACACTTAGATATACTTTGATACACTTAGATATACTTTGATATACTTTGATACACATTGATATACTTTGATATACTTTGATACACTTAGATATACATTGATACACTTTGATACACTTAGATTTACTTTGATACACTTAGATATACTTTGATACACTTTGATACAATTTGATACACTTTGATATTCGTTGATACACTTATATATACTTTGATACACTTAGATATACTTTGATATACTTTGATACACTTTGATACACTTAGATAAACTTTGATACACTTAGATATACTTTGATACACTTAGATATACTTTGATATACTTTGACACCCTTAGATATACTTTGATACACTTAGATATACTTTGACACCCTTAGATATACTTTGATACACTTAGATATACTTTGATACACTTTGATACACTTAGATATACTTTGATATACTTTGATACACTTAGATATACTTTTATACACTTAGATATACTTTTAAACACTTTGATACACTTAGATATACTTTGATACACTTATATATACTTTGACATTCTTTGATGCACTTAGATATACACTTAGATATACTTTGATATACTTTGATACACTTTGATACACTTAGATAAACTTTGATACACTTAGATACACTTAGATATACTTTGATACACTTTGATATACTTTAATACACTTTGATACACTTAGATATCAGTTGATACACTTAGATATATTTAGATATACTTCGATACTCTTAAATATACTTTGATACATTTTGTTACACTTATATATACTTTGATACACTTAGATATACTTTAAAACACTTAGATATACTTTGATACACTTAGATATACTTTGATATACTTTGATACACTTAGATAAACTTTGATACACTTAGATATAATTTGATACACTTAGATACACTTTGATACACTTAGATATACTTTGATATAATTTGATACACTTTGATACACTTAGATATACTTTGATACACTTAGATATACTTTGATACACTTTGATATACTTAGATACACTTTGATACACTTAGATATACTTTGATACACTTAGATACACTTAGATATACTTTGATACACTTTGATATACTTTAATACACTTTGATACACTTAGATATCAGTTGATACACTTAGATATATTTAGATATACTTCGATACTCTTAAATATACTTTGATACATTTTGTTACACTTATATATACTTTGATACACTTAGATATACTTTAAAACACTTAGATATACTTTGATACACTTAGATATACTTTGATATACTTTGATACACTTAGATAAACTTTGATACACTTAGATATAATTTGATACACTTAGATACACTTTGATACACTTAGATATACTTTGATATAATTTGATACACTTTGATACACTTAGATAAACTTTGATACACTTAGATATACTTTGATACACTTAGATATACTTTGATACATTTTGATACATTTAGATATACTTTGATACACTTAGATATTCTTTGATATACTTTGATACACTTTGATACACTTAGATAAACTTTGATACACTTAGATATACTTTGATACACTTAAATATAATTTGATATACTTTGACACCCTTAGATATACAGTACTTTGATACACTTAGATATACTTTGATATACTTTGATACACTTAGATAAACTTTGATACACTTAGTTATACTTTGATACACTTAGATACACTTAGATATACTTTGATACACTTAGATATACTTTGATACATTTTGATACATTTAGATATACTTTGATACATTTAGATATACTTTGATATACTTTGATACACTTTAATACTTTTAGATAAACTTTGATACACTTTGATATACTTTGATACACTTAGATATACTTTGATACACTTTGATATACTTTGATACACTTAGATATACTTTAATACACTTAGATATACTTTGATACACTTAGATATACTTTGATACACTTAGATATATTTAGATATACTTTGATACTCTTAAATATACTTTGATACATTTTTAAACACTTATATATACATTGATACACTTAGATATATTTAGATATACTTTGATACTCTTAAATATACTTTGATACATTTTGATACTCTTATATATACTTTGGTACACTTAGATATACTTTGATACACTTAGATATACTTTGATACACTTTGATATACTTTAATACACTTTGATACACTTAGATATTAGTTGATACACTTAGATATATTTAGATATACTTTGATACTCTTAAATATACTTTCATACATTTTGTTACACTTATATATACTTTGAACACTTAGATATACTTTGATACACTTAGATATACTTTGATACACTTTGATACACTTAGATATACTTTGATATACTTTGATACACTTAGATATACTTTTTTACACTTAGTGAGCCGTGACTGATTCCACCGGGCGAATGTCACGACTCATGATCAATGGTCAAAGTGTTTTTTTTTTAGTAGGCTAGTTCAGTGTTTCGTTTGTTACTTCCACGACCCCGAACAAGGCTGTGAGTTTTGTTCTTCTTACTCGGACCGCCTAGTGTCAGAGGCTCCGAGACATCGCTCCTGTCGACAACGAGTTGATAATTATCCTTTTACATCTAATTTTTGTGGCATGTTTAAAATGCAGTTTGCCTCATTTTATTCTGGATGTTATTAACGTCGACCATGGATTAAATTTTAGTACGCCTTGCGCGCCTTTTGGGTGAGTTTTTTCACTTTTTGCTAAGGTTAGGTTTTTGCCACGTTTTGCACTAGGTTTGGAACCTAGTCTTGGGGTCGTGGAAACCTTTTTGGTAGTTAGTTTCCCTGTTCTCTGTTGTTTTGGTATAATTCAGGGCTTTGCCCGAAATGCTAGGCCTAGAATTTGACTGAGAAATGTTTGTTGGAAGGCCACTATTTGAGAGAAACTGCCAAGTCAGTTTTTGTCTTTTTGACTGTTTGTGGTAGGCCTAGACCTACAATTTTTGCTCATTAAATTGTAAATGTCTTAGGCTACTACTTTTTGTAGCCCTTTGTTCTGTGTCCCGTAAAGTTTTAGTGTTGTTTGTCTTGTAAATTGTTCAGTTTGTGTTACCCAGTCAAGTAAGATTAAAGTCTTTTATTTTGCTTTGTTCTTGCCAAACCAGTTAAATTAAGTTGAATTAACTGCTCTTAAAGCTCCCCAGAAAGTTTGAGTCATTTTAGTCAAGTTTTAAGAAAGTTTTGAGCAATTAAGAGTTTGGCAATTCTCCTTTCAGGTTTGAACTAGGCAACCTGGAAGGCCACTGGTTTCAGCTTTTGAGTTAAGGTTTGGAATGGTCTGGAAAAGCTGCTGGAACATTTCCCCCAGCTTTTAAGACCATTCCGAACAAATTCGGATCACAACTTTTGGAGAAATTAGCAAAAATACATGAGTTGTTGCGTTAGGCCTAAATTTTTTGTATGAAACGTTTTTTGTCTATTTTAAAGTTTTTCTCTGTGTTTAAGTGTCAATTGTTCTCGGTTAACTTGTTCTTCTGGCCACTTTGGACCAGGTAATTAGAATATTTTCTCTCTATTGGTGAAATTCATCACTGTCAAATACCTGTCTGGCCTGCTGACGTTTTTACCGCAAATATTAATGTTACCGATCTTGTACTGTTCACCTGTTAATTGTTTTATTTAAATTTTTAATACTGTTTAAAATGTTTTATTTTGTTAAAGAGCTGTTAAAGAGAGACAAACCTTTTAAAAATTTAGAATTTTTCCTGAAAAGTTATGTTAGGCCTAATTAGTGAAATTTTGGAACTCAGTGAAATATTGGAACTATATGTAAATGGTGAAAGATGTGACAGTGAACCTTGCGGATATGGACTCAGTCTATTATTCTTACTACTGTGTTTCCTGGGTTTTGTCACTCAGGGCCCGTGAGGAGGACTATGCGCTGGACCGTTTCGACCTTGGCGGAGAGGAAATTTGTAACACCTGGCTGCCTCGTAGACCTTGGCCCCCTCTCCGCCCTGCTTGCTTCCCCCTCCGGTGCTGAACATTTAGACCTGGCCCAAAACCCAACCGCACAACCGCAAGTTACCACCTGTTGTTCTGTTTGTTGATTTTATTTATAAAAAAAAAACAACCCAAGAGACTATTTAAAATTATTATTTGTTATAGGCCTATACATAGTTTATTTTTGTTATTCCTTTTAAAA
This sequence comes from Macrosteles quadrilineatus, assembly GCF_028750875.1. Classification (NCBI taxonomy): domain Eukaryota; kingdom Metazoa; phylum Arthropoda; class Insecta; order Hemiptera; family Cicadellidae; genus Macrosteles; species Macrosteles quadrilineatus. The sequence goes on along the minus strand of NW_026542597.1, from coordinate 95,495,889 downwards.
TTTTATTTTAGCTAGCCTAACTTACTTGTTGACAATTTAAATTTTATAAATTATTATTTAGCCTATTCAATTAAATATTCTATTAAATTCATTGTTTGGGGCCCCTAAATTTTCTATAGTTACCAAGTTCATACTGCAGTATTAAGAAGATAAATTTATATTAATTGTTATTTTTTTGTTAATTTAAAGGAATTTTGAAAAGTAAAAGCTAGTTAAGGTCCTTTAGTCTATTTTTGAATAATAAAAGAAATGACTGTAAGTCAGTAGGTTAGATGGGTGACTAAATCATTTAAAGTCTATTTGAGAGTTTCATGTATTATTGTTGATGTGTTGTTGTTGTGTTTTATTTAAATAGTCATTTACAGCTCGTTTCTCTCAAGTGGCGTGTTGTTCTTGAACCTCCATCCATGGTTCTCATTTTGTTAGGTAAAGTTTTGTGAGCCGCTCCTCGGGCCTGCACATGGATCACGCTTCCATTTCGTTAGTCTGGGTGCAGGCACGAGGGCATGGTTCATTAGATATACTTTTAAACACTTTGATACACTTAGATATACTTTGATACACTTATATATACTTTGACATACTTTGATGCACTTAGATATACTTTAATACACTTAGATATACTTTGATACACTTTGATACACTTAGATATACTTTGATACACATTGATATATTTGATATACTTTGATACACTTAGATATACTTTGATACACTTAGATATACTTTGATACACTTAGATATACTTTGATACACTTAGATATACTTTGATATACTTTGATACACTTAGATAAACTTTGATACACTTAGATATAATTTGATACACTTAGATACACTTAGATACACTTTGATACACTTAGATATAGTTTGATATAATTTGATACACTTTGATACACTTAGATAAACTTTGATACATTTTGATACATTTAGATATACTTTGATACACTTAGATTTACTTTGATATACTTTGATACACTTTGATACACTTAGATAAACTTTGATACACTTAGATATACTTTGATACACTTAGATATAATTTGATATACTTTAACACCCTTAGATATACAGTACTTTGATACACTTAGATATACTTTGATATACTTTGATACACTTAGTTATACTTTGATACACTTAGATACACTTAGATATACTTTGATACACTTAGATATACTTTGATACATTTAGATATACTTTGATACTTTTAGATATACTTTGATATACTTTGATACACTTTGATACACTTAGATAAACTTTGATACACTTTGATATACTTTGATACACTTAGGTATACTTTGATACATTTTGATACATTTAGATATACTTTGATACACTTAGATATACTTTGATATACTTTGATATACTTTGATACACTTTGATACACTTAGATAAACTTTGATACACTTAGATATACTTTGATACACTTAGATATATTTTGATACATTTTGATACATTTAGATATACTTTGATACACTTAGATATACTTTGATACACTTTGATACACTAAGATAAACTTTGATACACTTAGATATACTTTGATACACTTAGATATACTTTGATATACTTTGACACCCTTAGATATACTTTGATACACTTAGATATACTTTGCCACCTTAGATATACTTTGATACACTTAGATATACTTTGACACCCTTAGATATACTTTGATACACTTAGATATACTTTGATACACTTTGATACACGTAGATATACTTTGATTTACTTTGATACACTTAGATATACTTTTATACACTTAGATATACTTTGATACACTTTGATACACTTAGATATACTTTGATATACTTTGATACACTTAGATATACTTTTATACACTTAGATATACTTTTAAACACTTTGATACACTTAGATATACTTTGATGCACTTATATATACTTTGACATACTTTGATGCACTTAGATATACTTTAATACACTTAGATATACTTTGATACACTTTGATACACTTTGATACACTTAGATATACTTTGATATACTTTGATACACATTGATATACTTTGATATACTTTGATACACTTAGATATACATTGATACACTTTGATACACTTAGATTTACTTTGATACACTTAGATATACTTTGATACACTTTGATATACTTTGATACACTTTGATACACTTTGATATTCGTTGATACACTTATATATACTTTGATACACATAGATATTCTTTGATATACTTTGATACACTTTGATACACTTAGATAAACTTTGATACACTTAGATATACTTTGATACACTTAGATATACTTTGATATACTTTGACACCCTTAGATATACTTTGATACACTTAGATATACTTTGACACCCTTAGATATACTTTGATACACTTATATATACTTTGACATACTTTGATGCACTTAGATATACTTTAATACACTTAGATATACTTTGATACACTTTGATACACTTGGATATACTTTGATATACTTTGATACACATTGATATACTTTGATATACTTTGATATACTTTGATACACTTAGATATACTTTGATATACTTTGATACACTTAGATTTACTTTGATACACTTAGATATACTTTGATACACTTTGATATACTTTGATACACTTTGATACACTTAGATATACTTTGATACACATATATATACTTTGACATACTTTGATGAACTTAGATATACTTTGATGAACTTAGATATACTTTGATACACTTAGATATACTTTGATACACTTAGATATACTTTGATACACTTTGATACACTTAGATATACTTTGATACACTTAGATACACTTAGATATACTTTGATACACTTTGATATACTTTAATACACTTTGATACACTTAGATATCAGTTGATACACTTAGATATATTTAGATATACTTCGATACTCTTAAATATACTTTGATACATTTTGTTACACTTATATATACTTTGATACACTTATATATACTTTAAAACACTTAGATATACTTTGATACACTTATATATACTTTGACATACTTTGATGCACTTAGATATACTTTGATACACTTATATATACTTTGACATACTTTGATGCACTTAGATATACTTTAATACACTTAGATATACTTTGATACACTTTGATACACTTGGATATACTTTGATATACTTTGATACACATTGATATACTTTGATATACTTTGATATACTTTGATACACTTAGATATACTTTGATATACTTTGATACACTTAGATTTAATTTGATACACTTAGATATACTTTGATACTCTTTGATATACTTTGATACACTTTGATACACTTAGATATACTTTGATACACTTATATATACTTTGACATACTTTGATGAACTTAGATATACTTTGATGAACTTAGATATACTTTGATACACTTAGATATACTTTGATACACTTAGATATACTTTGATACACTTTGATACACTTAGATATACTTTGATACACTTAGATACACTTAGATATACTTTGATACACTTTGATATACTTTAATACACTTTGATACACTTAGATATCAGTTGATACACTTAGATATATTTAGATATACTTCGATACTCTTAAATATACTTTGATACATTTTGTTACACTTATATATACTTTGATACACTTAGATATACTTTAAAACACTTAGATATACTTTGATACACTTAGATATACTTTGATATACTTTGATACACTTAGATAAACTTTGATACACTTAGATATAATTTGATACACTTAGATACACTTTGATACACTTAGATATACTTTGATATAATTTGATACACTTTGATACACTTAGATAAACTTTGATACACTTAGATATACTTTGATACACTTAGATATACTTTGATACATTTTGATACATTTAGATATACTTTGATACACTTAGATATTCTTTGATATACTTTGATACACTTTGATACACTTAGATAAACTTTGATACACTTAGATATACTTTGATACACTTAGATATAATTTGATATACTTTGACACCCTTAGATATACAGTACTTTGATACACTTAGATATACTTTGATATACTTTGATACACTTAGATAAACTTTGATACACTTAGTTATACTTTGATACACTTAGATACACTTAGATATACTTTGATACACTTAGATATACTTTGATACATTTTGATACATTTAGATATACTTTGATACATTTAGATATACTTTGATATACTTTGATACACTTTAATACTTTTAGATAAACTTTGATACACTTTGATATACTTTGATACACTTAGATATACTTTGATACATTTTGATACATTTAGATATACTTTGATACACTTAGATATACTTTGATATACTTTGATATACTTTGATACACTTTGATACACTTAGATAAACTTTGATACACTTAGATATACTTTGATACACTTAGATATATTTTGATATACTTTGATACACATTGATATACTTTGATATACTTTGATACACTTAGATATACATTGATACACTTTGATACACTTAGATTTACTTTGATACACTTAGATATACTTTGATACACTTTGATACACTTTGATATTCGTTGATACACTTATATATACTTTGATACACTTAGATATTCTTTGATATACTTTGATACACTTTGATACACTTAGATAAACTTTGATACACTTAGATATACTTTGATACACTTAGATATACTTTGATATACTTTGACACCCTTAGATATACTTTGATACACTTAGATTTACTTTGATATACATTGATACACTTTGATACACTTAGATAAACTTTGATACACTTAGATATACTTTGATACACTTAGATATAATTTGATATACTTTAACACCCTTAGATATACAGTACTTTGATACACTTAGATATACTTTGATATACTTTGATACACTAAGATAAACTTTGATACACTTAGTTATACTTTGATACACTTAGATACACTTAGATATACTTTGATACACTTAGATATACTTTGATACATTTAGATATACTTTGATACACTTAGATATACTTAGATATACTTTGATACACTTTGATACACTTAGATAAACTTTGATACACTTTGATATACTTTGATACACTTAGGTATACTTTGATACATTTTGATACATTTAGATATACTTTGATACACTTAGATATACTTTGATATACTTTGATATACTTTGATACACTTTGATACACTTAGATAAACTTTGATACACTTAGATATACTTTGATACACTTAGATATATTTTGATACATTTTGATACATTTAGATATACTTTGATACACTTAGATATACTTTGATATACTTTGATACACTTTGATACACTAAGATAAACTTTGATACACTTAGATATACTTTGATACACTTAGATATACTTTGATATACTTTGACACCCTTAGATATACTTTGATACACTTAGATATACTTTGCCACCTTAGATATACTTTGATACACTTAGATATACTTTGACACCCTTAGATATACTTTGATACACTTAGATATACTTTGATACACTTTGATACACGTAGATATACTTTGATTTACTTTGATACACTTATATATACTTTGACATACTTTGATGCACTTAGATATACTTTAATACACTTAGATATACTTTGATACACTTTGATACACTTGGATATACTTTGATATACTTTGATACACATTGATATACTTTGATATACTTTGATATACTTTGATACACTTAGATATACTTTGATATACTTTGATACACTTAGATTTACTTTGATACACTTAGATATACTTTGATACACTTTGATATACTTTGATACACTTTGATACACTTAGATATACTTTGATACACTTATATATACTTTGACATACTTTGATGAACTTAGATATACTTTGATGAACTTAGATATACTTTGATACACTTAGATATACTTTGATACACTTAGATATACTTTGATACACTTAGATATACTTTGATACACTTTGATATACTTAGATACACTTTGATACACTTAGATATACTTTGATACACTTAGATACACTTAGATATACTTTGATACACTTTGATATACTTTAATACACTTTGATACACTTAGATATCAGTTGATACACTTAGATATATTTAGATATACTTCGATACTCTTAAATATACTTTGATACATTTTGTTACACTTATATATACTTTGATACACTTAGATATACTTTAAAACACTTAGATATACTTTGATACACTTAGATATACTTTGATATACTTTGATACACTTAGATAAACTTTGATACACTTAGATATAATTTGATACACTTAGATACACTTTGATACACTTAGATATACTTTGATATAATTTGATACACTTTGATACACTTAGATAAACTTTGATACACTTAGATATACTTTGATACACTTAGATATACTTTGATACATTTTGATACATTTAGATATACTTTGATACACTTAGATATTCTTTGATATACTTTGATACACTTTGATACACTTAGATAAACTTTGATACACTTAGATATACTTTGATACACTTAAATATAATTTGATATACTTTGACACCCTTAGATATACAGTACTTTGATACACTTAGATATACTTTGATATACTTTGATACACTTAGATAAACTTTGATACACTTAGTTATACTTTGATACACTTAGATACACTTAGATATACTTTGATACACTTAGATATACTTTGATACATTTTGATACATTTAGATATACTTTGATACATTTAGATATACTTTGATATACTTTGATACACTTTAATACTTTTAGATAAACTTTGATACACTTTGATATACTTTGATACACTTAGATATACTTTGATACACTTTGATATACTTTGATACACTTAGATATACTTTAATACACTTAGATATACTTTGATACACTTAGATATACTTTGATACACTTAGATATACTTTGATACACTTAGATATATTTAGATATACTTTGATACTCTTAAATATACTTTGATACATTTTTAAACACTTATATATACTTTGATACACTTAGATATATTTTGATATACTCTGATACTCTTAAATATACTTTGATACATTTTGATACACTTATATATACTTTGGTACACTTAGATATACTTTGATACACTTAGATATACTTTGATACACTTAGATATACTTTGATATACTTTGATACACATTGATATACTTTGATATACTTTGATACACTTAGATATACATTGATACACTTTGATACACTTAGATTTACTTTGATACACTTAGATATACTTTGATACACTTTGATATACTTTGATACACTTTGATACACTTTGATATTCGTTGATACACTTATATATACTTTGATACACTTAGATATACTTTGATATACTTTGATACACTTTGATACACTTAGATAAACTTTGATACACTTAGATATACTTTGATACACTTAGATATACTTTGATATACTTTGACACCCTTAGATATACTTTGATACACTTAGATATACTTTGACACCCTTAGATATACTTTGATACACTTAGATATACTTTGATACACTTTGATACACTTAGATATACTTTGATATACTTTGATACACTTAGATATACTTTTATACACTTAGATATACTTTTAAACACTTTGATACACTTAGATATACTTTGATACACTTATATATACTTTGACATTCTTTGATGCACTTAGATATACTTTAATACAGTTAGATATACTTTGATATACTTTGATATACTTTGATACACTTAGATAAACTTTGATACACTTAGATATACTTTGATATACTTTGATACACATTGATATACTTTGATATACTTTGATACACTTAGATATACATTGATACACTTTGATACACTTAGATTTACTTTGATACACTTAGATATACTTTGATACACTTTGATATACTTTGATACACTTTGATACACTTTGATATTCGTTGATACACTTATATATACTTTGATACACTTAGATATTCTTTGATATACTTTGATACACTTTGATACACTTAGATAAACTTTGATACACTTAGATATACTTTGATACACTTAGATATACTTTGATATACTTTGACACCCTTAGATATACTTTGATACACTTAGATATACTTTGACACCCTTAGATATACTTTGATACACTTATATATACTTTGACATACTTTGATGCACTTAGATATACTTTAATACACTTAGATATACTTTGATACACTTTGATACACTTGGATATACTTTGATATACTTTGATACACATTGATATACTTTGATATACTTTGATATACTTTGATACACTTAGATATACTTTGATATACTTTGATACACTTAGATTTACTTTGATACACTTAGATATACTTTGATACACTTTGATATACTTTGATACACTTTGATACACTTAGATATACTTTGATACACTTATATATACTTTGACATACTTTGATGAACTTAGATATACTTTGATGAACTTAGATATACTTTGATACACTTAGATATACTTTGATACACTTAGATATACTTTGATACATTTAGATATACTTTGATACACTTTGATATACTTAGATACACTTTGATACACTTAGATATACTTTGATACACTTAGATACACTTAGATATACTTTGATACACTTTGATATACTTTAATACACTTTGATACACTTAGATATCAGTTGATACACTTAGATATATTTAGATATACTTCGATACTCTTAAATATACTTTGATACATTTTGTTACACTTATATATACTTTGATACACTTAGATATACTTTAAAACACTTAGATATACTTTGATACACTTAGATATACTTTGATATACTTTGATACACTTAGATAAACTTTGATACACTTAGATATAATTTGATACACTTAGATACACTTTGATACACTTAGATATACTTTGATATAATTTGATACACTTTGATACACTTAGATAAACTTTGATACACTTAGATATACTTTGATACACTTAGATATACTTTGATACATTTTGATACATTTAGATATACTTTGATACACTTAGATATTCTTTGATATACTTTGATACACTTTGATACACTTAGATAAACTTTGATACACTTAGATATACTTTGATACACTTAGATATAATTTGATATACTTTGACACCCTTAGATATACAGTACTTTGATACACTTAGATATACTTTGATATACTTTGATACACTTAGATATACTTTGATACATTTTGATACATTTAGATATACTTTGATACACTTAGATATACTTTGATATACTTTGATATACTTTGATACACTTTGATACACTTAGATAAACTTTGATACACTTAGATATACTTTGATACACTTAGATATATTTTGATATACTTTGATACACATTGATATACTTTGATATACTTTGATACACTTAGATATACATTGATACACTTTGATACACTTAGATTTACTTTGATACACTTAGATATACTTTGATACACTTTGATATACTTTGATACACTTAGATATACTTTGATACACTTAGATACACTTAGATATACTTTGATACACTTAGATATACTTTGATACATTTTGATACATTTAGATATACTTTGATACATTTAGATATACTTTGATATACTTTGATACACTTTAATACACTTAGATAAACTTTGATACACTTTGATATACTTTGATACACTTAGATATACTTTGATACATTTTGATACATTTAGATATACTTTGATACACTTAGATATACTTTGATATACTTTGATATACTTTGATACACTTTGATACACTTAGATAAACTTTGATACACTTAGATACACTTAGATATACTTTGATACACTTTAATACACTTAGATAAACTTTGATACACTTTGATATACTTTGATACACTTAGATATACTTTGATACATTTTGATACATTTAGATATACTTTGATACACTTAGATATACTTTGATATACTTTGATATACTTTGATACACTTTGATACACTTAGATAAACTTTGATACACTTAGATATACTTTGATACACTTAGATATATTTTGATATACTTTGATACACATTGATATACTTTGATATACTTTGATACACTTAGATATACATTGATACACTTTGATACACTTAGATTTACTTTGATACACTTAGATATACTTTGATACACTTTGATATACTTTGATACACTTAGATATACTTTAATACACTTAGATATACTTTGATACACTTAGATATACTTTGATACACTTAGATATACTTTGATACACTTAGATATATTTAGATATACTTTGATACTCTTAAATATACTTTGATACATTTTTAAACACTTATATATACTTTGATACACTTAGATATATTTAGATATACTTTGATACTCTTAAATATACTGTTATACATTTTGATACACTTATATATACTTTGGTACACTTAGATATACTTTGATACACTTAGATATACTTTGATATACTTTGATACACATTGATATACTTTGATATACTTTGATACACTTAGATATACATTGATACACTTTGATACACTTAGATTTACTTTGATACACTTAGATATACTTTGATACACTTTGATACAATTTGATACACTTTGATATTCGTTGATACACTTATATATACTTTGATACACTTAGATATACTTTGATATACTTTGATACACTTTGATACACTTAGATAAACTTTGATACACTTAGATATACTTTGATACACTTAGATATACTTTGATATACTTTGACACCCTTAGATATACTTTGATACACTTAGATATACTTTGACACCCTTAGATATACTTTGATACACTTAGATATACTTTGATACACTTTGATACACTTAGATATACTTTGATATACTTTGATACACTTAGATATACTTTTATACACTTAGATATACTTTTAAACACTTTGATACACTTAGATATACTTTGATACACTTATATATACTTTGACATTCTTTGATGCACTTAGATATACACTTAGATATACTTTGATATACTTTGATACACTTTGATACACTTAGATAAACTTTGATACACTTAGATATACTTTGATACACTTAGATATATTTTGATACATTTTGATACATTTAGATATACTTTGATACACTTAGATATACTTTGATATACTTTGATACACTTTGATACACTAAGATAAACTTTGATACACTTAGATATACTTTGATACACTTAGATATACTTTGATATACTTTGATACACTTTGATACACTTAGATAAACTTTGATACACTTAGATATACTTTGATACACTTAGATGTACTTTGATATACTTTGACACCCTTAGATATACTTTGATACACTTAGATATACTTTGACACCCTTAGATATACTTTGATACACTTAGATATACTTTGATACACTTTGATACACTTAGATATACTTTGATATACTTTGATACACTTAGATATACTTTTATACACTTAGATATACTTTTAAACACTTTGATACACTTAGATATACTTTGATACACTTATATATACTTTGACAATCTTTGATGCACTTAGATATACTTTAATACACTTAGATATACTTTGATATACTTTGATACACTTTGATAAACTTTGATACACTTAGATATACTTTGATACACTTAGATATATTTTGATACATTTTGATACATTTAGATATACTTTGATACACTTAGATACACTTAGATATACTTTGATACACTTTGATATACTTTAATACACTTTGATACACTTAGATATCAGTTGATACACTTAGATATATTTAGATATACTTCGATACTCTTAAATATACTTTGATACATTTTGTTACACTTATATATACTTTGATACACTTAGATATACTTTAAAACACTTAGATATACTTTGATACACTTAGATATACTTTGATATACTTTGATACACTTAGATAAACTTTGATACACTTAGATATAATTTGATACACTTAGATACACTTTGATACACTTAGATATACTTTGATATAATTTGATACACTTTGATACACTTAGATAAACTTTGATACACTTAGATATACTTTGATACACTTAGATATACTTTGATACATTTTGATACATTTAGATATACTTTGATACACTTAGATATTCTTTGATATACTTTGATACACTTTGATACACTTAGATAAACTTTGATACACTTAGATATACTTTGATACACTTAGATATAATTTGATATACTTTGACACCCTTAGATATACAGTACTTTGATACACTTAGATATACTTTGATATACTTTGATACACTTAGATAAACTTTGATACACTTAGTTATACTTTGATACACTTAGATACACTTAGATATACTTTGATACACTTAGATATACTTTGATACATTTTGATACATTTAGATATACTTTGATACATTTAGATATACTTTGATATACTTTGATACACTTTAATACACTTAGATAAACTTTGATACACTTTGATATACTTTGATACACTTAGATATACTTTGATACATTTTGATACATTTAGATATACTTTGATACACTTAGATATACTTTGATATACTTTGATATACTTTGATACACTTTGATACACTTAGATAAACTTTGACACACTTAGATATACTTTGATACACTTAGATATATTTTGATATACTTTGATACACATTGATATACTTTGATATACTTTGATACACTTAGATATACATTGATACACTTTGATACACTTAGATTTACTTTGATACACTTAGATATACTTTGATATACTTTGACACCCTTAGATATACTTTGATACACTTAGATATACTTTGCCACCTTAGATATACTTTAATACACTTAGATATACTTTGATACACTTAGATATACTTTGATATACTTTGATACACTTAGATAAACTTTGATACACTTAGATATAATTTGATACACTTAGATACACTTTGATACACTTAGATATACTTTGATATAATTTGATACACTTTGATACACTTAGATAAACTTTGATACACTTAGATATACTTTGATACACTTAGATATACTTTGATACATTTTGATACATTTAGATATACTTTGATACACTTAGATATTCTTTGATATACTTTGATACACTTTGATACACTTAGATAAACTTTGATACACTTAGATATACTTTGATACACTTAGATATAATTTGATATACTTTGACACCCTTAGATATACAGTACTTTGATACACTTAGATATACTTTGATATACTTTGATACACTTAGATATACTTTGATACATTTTGATACATTTAGATATACTTTGATACACTTAGATATACTTTGATATACTTTGATATACTTTGATACACTTTGATACACTTAGATAAACTTTGATACACTTAGATATACTTTGATACACTTAGATATATTTTGATATACTTTGATACACATTGATATACTTTGATATACTTTGATACACTTAGATATACATTGATACACTTTGATACACTTAGATTTACTTTGATACACTTAGATATACTTTGATACACTTTGATATACTTTGATACACTTAGATATACTTTGATACACTTAGATACACTTAGATATACTTTGATACACTTAGATATACTTTGATACATTTTGATACATTTAGATATACTTTGATACATTTAGATATACTTTGATATACTTTGATACACTTTAATACACTTAGATAAACTTTGATACACTTTGATATACTTTGATACACTTAGATATACTTTGATACATTTTGATACATTTAGATATACTTTGATACACTTAGATATACTTTGATATACTTTGATATACTTTGATACACTTTGATACACTTAGATAAACTTTGATACACTTAGATACACTTAGATATACTTTGATACACTTTAATACACTTAGATAAACTTTGATACACTTTGATATACTTTGATACACTTAGATATACTTTGATACATTTTGATACATTTAGATATACTTTGATACACTTAGATATACTTTGATATACTTTGATATACTTTGATACACTTTGATACACTTAGATAAACTTTGATACACTTAGATATACTTTGATACACTTAGATATACTTTGATATACTTTGACACCCTTAGATATACTTTGATACACTTAGATATACTTTGACACCCTTAGATATACTTTGATACACTTAGATATACTTTGATACACTTTGATACACTTAGATATACTTTGATATACTTTGATACACTTAGATATACTTTTATACACTTAGATATACTTTTAAACACTTTGATACACTTAGATATACTTTGATACACTTATATATACTTTGACATTCTTTGATGCACTTAGATATACACTTAGATATACTTTGATATACTTTGATACACTTTGATACACTTAGATAAACTTTGATACACTTAGATATACTTTGATACACTTAGATATATTTTGATACATTTTGATACATTTAGATATACTTTGATACACTTAGATATACTTTGATATACTTTGATACACTTTGATACACTAAGATAAACTTTGATACACTTAGATATACTTTGATACACTTAGATATACTTTGATATACTTTGATACACTTTGATACACTTAGATAAACTTTGATACACTTAGATATACTTTGATACACTTAGATGTACTTTGATATACTTTGACACCCTTAGATATACTTTGATACACTTAGATATACTTTGACACCCTTAGATATACTTTGATACACTTAGATATACTTTGATACACTTTGATACACTTAGATATACTTTGATATACTTTGATACACTTAGATATACTTTTATACACTTAGATATACTTTTAAACACTTTGATACACTTAGATATACTTTGATACACTTATATATACTTTGACAATCTTTGATGCACTTAGATATACTTTAATACACTTAGATATACTTTGATATACTTTGATACACTTTGATAAACTTTGATACACTTAGATATACTTTGATACACTTAGATATATTTTGATACATTTTGATACATTTAGATATACTTTGATACACTTAGATACACTTAGATATACTTTGATACACTTTGATATACTTTAATACACTTTGATACACTTAGATATCAGTTGATACACTTAGATATATTTAGATATACTTCGATACTCTTAAATATACTTTGATACATTTTGTTACACTTATATATACTTTGATACACTTAGATATACTTTAAAACACTTAGATATACTTTGATACACTTAGATATACTTTGATATACTTTGATACACTTAGATAAACTTTGATACACTTAGATATAATTTGATACACTTAGATACACTTTGATACACTTAGATATACTTTGATATAATTTGATACACTTTGATACACTTAGATAAACTTTGATACACTTAGATATACTTTGATACACTTAGATATACTTTGATACATTTTGATACATTTAGATATACTTTGATACACTTAGATATTCTTTGATATACTTTGATACACTTTGATACACTTAGATAAACTTTGATACACTTAGATATACTTTGATACACTTAGATATAATTTGATATACTTTGACACCCTTAGATATACAGTACTTTGATACACTTAGATATACTTTGATATACTTTGATACACTTAGATAAACTTTGATACACTTAGTTATACTTTGATACACTTAGATACACTTAGATATACTTTGATACACTTAGATATACTTTGATACATTTTGATACATTTAGATATACTTTGATACATTTAGATATACTTTGATATACTTTGATACACTTTAATACACTTAGATAAACTTTGATACACTTTGATATACTTTGATACACTTAGATATACTTTGATACATTTTGATACATTTAGATATACTTTGATACACTTAGATATACTTTGATATACTTTGATATACTTTGATACACTTTGATACACTTAGATAAACTTTGACACACTTAGATATACTTTGATACACTTAGATATATTTTGATATACTTTGATACACATTGATATACTTTGATATACTTTGATACACTTAGATATACATTGATACACTTTGATACACTTAGATTTACTTTGATACACTTAGATATACTTTGATATACTTTGACACCCTTAGATATACTTTGATACACTTAGATATACTTTGCCACCTTAGATATACTTTAATACACTTAGATATACTTTGATACACTTAGATATACTTTGATATACTTTGATACACTTAGATAAACTTTGATACACTTAGATATAATTTGATACACTTAGATACACTTTGATACACTTAGATATACTTTGATATAATTTGATACACTTTGATACACTTAGATAAACTTTGATACACTTAGATATACTTTGATACACTTAGATATACTTTGATACATTTTGATACATTTAGATATACTTTGATACACTTAGATATTCTTTGATATACTTTGATACACTTTGATACACTTAGATAAACTTTGATACACTTAGATATACTTTGATACACTTAGATATACTTTGATACACTTTGATACACTTAGATATACTTTGATATACTTTGATACACTTAGATATACTTTAAAACACTTAGATATACTTTGATACACTTAGATATACTTTGATATACTTTGATACACTTAGATAAACTTTGATACACTTAGATATAATTTGATACACTTAGATACACTTAGATACACTTAGATACACTTTGATACACTTAGATATACTTTGATATAATTTGATACACTTTGATACACTTAGATAAACTTTGATACACTTAGATATACTTCGATACTCTTAAATATACTTTGATACATTTTGTTACACTTATATATATTTTGATACACTTAGATATACTTTAAAACACTTAGATATACTTTGATACACTTAGATATACTTTGATATACTTTGATACACTTAGATAAACTTTGATACACTTAGATATAATTTGATACACTTAGATACACTTAGATACACTTTGATACACTTAGATATACTTTGATATAATTTGATACACTTTGATACACTTAGATAAACTTTGATACACTTAGATATACTTTGATACACTTAGATATACTTTGATACATTTTGATACATTTAGATATACTTTGATACACTTAGATACACTTTGATACACTTAGATAAACTTTGATACACTTAGATATACTTTGATACACTTAGATATAATTTGATATACTTTGACACCCTTAGATATACAGTACTTTGATACACTTAGATATACTTTGATATACTTTGATACACTTAGATAAACTTTGATACACTTAGTTATACTTTGATACACTTAGATACACTTAGATATACTTTGATACACTTAGATATACTTTGATACATTTTGATACATTTAGATATACTTTGATACACTTAGATATACTTTGATATACTTTGATACACTTTGATACACTTAGATAAACTTTGATACACTTAGATAAACTTTGATACACTTAGATATACTTTGATACACTTAGATATATTTTGATATACTTTGATACACATTGATATACTTTGATATACTTTGAGACACTTAGATATACATTGATACACTTTGATACACTTAGATTTACTTTGATACACTTAGATATACTTTGATACACTTTGATATACTTTGATACACTTAGATATACTTTAATACACTTAGATATACTTTGATACACTTAGATATACTTTGATACACTTAGATATACTTTGATACACTTAGATATATTTAGATATACTTTGATACTCTTAAATATACTTTGATACATTTTTAAACACTTATATATACATTGATACACTTAGATATATTTAGATATACTTTGATACTCTTAAATATACTTTGATACATTTTGATACTCTTATATATACTTTGGTACACTTAGATATACTTTGATACACTTAGATATACTTTGATACACTTTGATATACTTTAATACACTTTGATACACTTAGATATTAGTTGATACACTTAGATATATTTAGATATACTTTGATACTCTTAAATATACTTTCATACATTTTGTTACACTTATATATACTTTGAACACTTAGATATACTTTGATACACTTAGATATACTTTGATACACTTTGATACACTTAGATATACTTTGATATACTTTGATACACTTAGATATACTTTTTTACACTTAGTGAGCCGTGACTGATTCCACCGGGCGAATGTCACGACTCATGATCAATGGTCAAAGTGTTTTTTTTATAGTAGGCTAGTTCAGTGTTTCGTTTGTTACTTCCACGACCCCGAACAAGGCTGTGAGTTTTGTTCTTCTTACTCGGACCGCCTAGTGTCAGAGGCTCCGAGACATCGCTCCTGTCGACAACGAGTTGATAATTATCCTTTTACATCTAATTTTTGTGGCATGTTTAAAATGCAGTTTGCCTCATTTTATTCTGGATGTTATTAACGTCGACCATGGATTAAATTTTAGTACGCCTTGCGCGCCTTTTGGGTGAGTTTTTTCACTTTTTGCTAAGGTTAGGTTTTTGCCACGTTTTGCACTAGGTTTGGAACCTAGTCTTGGGGTCGTGGAAACCTTTTTGGTAGTTAGTTTCCCTGTTCTCTGTTGTTTTGGTATAATTCAGGGCTTTGCCCGAAATGCTAGGCCTAGAATTTGACTGAGAAATGTTTGTTGGAAGGCCACTATTTGAGAGAAACTGCCAAGTCAGTTTTTGTCCTTTTGACTGTTTGTGGTAGGCCTAGACCTACAATTTTTGCTCATTAAATTGTAAATGTCTTAGGCTACTACTTTTTGTAGCCCTTTGTTCTGTGTCCCGTAAAGTTTTAGTGTTGTTTGTCTTGTAAATTGTTCAGTTTGTGTTACCCAGTCAAGTAAGATTAAAGTCTTTTATTTTGCTTTGTTCTTGCCAAACCAGTTAAATTAAGTTGAATTAACTGCTCTTAAAGCTCCCCAGAAAGTTTGAGTCATTTTAGTCAAGTTTTAAGAAAGTTTTGAGCAATTAAGAGTTTGGCAATTCTCCTTTCAGGTTTGAACTAGGCAACCTGGAAGGCCACTGGTTTCAGCTTTTGAGTTAAGGTTTGGAATGGTCTGGAAAAGCTGCTGGAACATTTCCCCCAGCTTTTAAGACCATTCCGAACAAATTCGGATCACAACTTTTGGAGAAATTAGCAAAAATACATGAGTTGTTGCGTTAGGCCTAAATTTTTTGTATGAAACGTTTTTTGTCTATTTTAAAGTTTTTCTCTGTGTTTAAGTGTCAATTGTTCTCGGTTAACTTGTTCTTCTGGCCACTTTGGACCAGGTAATTAGAATATTTTCTCTCTATTGGTGAAATTCATCACTGTCAAATACCTGTCTGGCCTGCTGACGTTTTTACCGCAAATATTAATGTTACCGATCTTGTACTGTTCACCTGTTAATTGTTTTATTTAAATTTTTAATACTGTTTAAAATGTTTTATTTTGTTAAAGAGCTGTTAAAGAGAGACAAACCTTTTAAAAATTTAGAATTTTTCCTGAAAAGTTATGTTAGGCCTAATTAGTGAAATTTTGGAACTCAGTGAAATATTGGAACTATATGTAAATGGTGAAAGATGTGACAGTGAACCTTGCGGATATGGACTCAGTCTATTATTCTTACTACTGTGTTTCCTGGGTTTTGTCACTCAGGGCCCGTGAGGAGGACTATGCGCTGGACCGTTTCGACCTTGGCGGAGAGGAAATTTGTAACACCTGGCTGCCTCGTAGACCTTGGCCCCCTCTCCGCCCTGCTTGCTTCCCCCTCCGGTGCTGAACATTTAGACCTGGCCCAAAACCCAACCGCACAACCGCAAGTTACCACCTGTTGTTCTGTTTGTTGATTTTATTTATAAAAAAAAAACAACCCAAGAGACTATTTAAAATTATTATTTGTTATAGGCCTATACATAGTTTATTTTTGTTATTCCTTTTAAAATTTTATTTTAGCTAGCCTAACTTACTTGTTGACAATTTAAATTTTATAAATTATTATTTAGCCTATTCAATTAAATATTCTATTAAATTCATTGTTTGGGGCCCCTAAATGTTCTATAGTTACCAAGTTCATACTGCAGTATTAAGAAGATAAATTTATATTAATTGTTATTTTTTTGTTAATTTAAAGGAATTTTGAAAAGTAAAAGCTAGTTAAGGTCCTTTAGTCTATTTTTGAATAATAAAAGAAATGACTGTAAGTCAGTAGGTTAGATGGGTGACTAAATCATTTAAAGTCTATTTGAGAGTTTCATGTATTATTGTTGATGTGTTTTATTTAAATAGTCATTTACAGCTCGTTTCTCTCAAGTGGCGTGTTGTTCTTGAACCTCCATCCATGGTTCTCATTTTGTTAGGTAAAGTTTTGTGAGCCGCTCCTCGGGCCTGCACATGGATCACGCTTCCATTTCGTTAGTCTGGGTGCAGGCACGAGGGCATGGTTCATCTGGTAGCAGAGCGTGGTTGGTTGGTTACGTCCTGGGTGCCTTGTCGTGAAACTTGGTTTCACGACTCGGATACTTAGAGATGCGATCACTGTCCACGTTCTGTTTTTTTTTTGAAGAGCCGTGGATGGATTGGTTTCTTGGAAATGTTCTGGCCTGGCAGTTTTGGAAAAGGGTCTTGTTGTTGTTGTGGTGGGGCGTAAACACATTTTATTCGGAGCTCGCCCTAGGGCCGAGGCACCGGGTGGAATCGGTCGTAATTACTTGCATCCTTCGGGAGCAAGAGTGTCAAAAGCATGGTCATTTCTCAAAAAAAAAAAAAAAAAAAAAAGTTTGTGTGTACACCCCATCACACAAGTGTTAGGTGTTGTCTAGTGTATGTATCGGTGTATGTTTGTGTGTGTGTACGTTCGTGGGTCATTTGTTGTCGTTTTTTCTTGCGGTACTTGCGGTATGAATGGGCAGGTTCTTCTTTTGGGCCCCATCAGGTGCGTAGGCATCAACGTCCAGAAGCCTTAGGGATTAGATTTTGTGTGTTCAAGTGATGTTTTTTGTTGAATGTGTTGAGTTTGATACTGGCTGGGAGCAAGATGGGTTTGGAAATGTTGTGTCGGGGCGAGATAGGGGCGCAGACTCGAGGTTCGTTTGCGCCACTGCCTCACCCTGTTGCCTCTGTTTTAAGTGGGTTTTGTCCAGTCAATGGGTTGGAAGTGTTACCTTTGCTGGGATTTTTAGAGAAGGCATTGTACCTGAGAGAGTTTCCGGGTATGACGGATCCGGTAGTGATGGAATTGCTGGTTCCGTTCTGCCTGAGGCCTCTTAGTGACAGACTGTTAGATTGTTTGAGACGGGGTGTGGATTTTGACACCTTCCACTGTGAGGTGCTTGAACTCTTTGTCCCCCTCAGAGTCAAAGAGAAATTGAAGGTTGAGAAGTTGTTTCGCCCGCAAAACTTTGATGAAGCTCTCAGTCAGTATCTTTGTGACATTCGCATGGTGGAACGTGTCTTGCGACTGGGGATCAGTGAGCTTGAGCTCATCGACATTGTGCTTCAGGGGTTGAAGCCTGAGGAACGCTCCCGTTTGGTTTTTGCGCAACGACCATCATCTTTTGCGGATCTGGACAGGCTCTCCATCATTTCTAGGTCTGTCCAGGACGCTGATTTCCAAAGAGACCAAGCAGCGGGGCATCTTTCCCCAATTGGTCAACATGCTGTCGTAGCACCCATGGGGTTGGGTCCCGAACCGCCGCAGTGGCAGAGGCAGCCTATTGTTTGTTTTGCTTGTGGTCAACCTGGGCACATAAGGCGGTTTTGTCGCCAGAAGTTGGGTTTTGAGTTTTGGCCCAAAAACATGAGTTACCCGCAAGGGAAAATTTTGCCTGAGAAACCCTGTGAGGTTGTTGATGTTAAAGTAAAGAGCAATAATTTGAAAGTTTTTTCAAGTCAGTCTAAGTCTAAGTTAAAGTCAGTTAATGTTTCTGTTGCCTCCCCTTCTGGGAGTGTTGTGCCTGTGACCGAGCCTCTGCTGCGGGGGATTGCGGGCCTTGCTTCCATGGGCGTGAAAGCGGCGCGCTCAACTTGCCCACGTCTCAACATCTTCATAGGTTCCACGGTGCAGAAGGCCCTAGTGGATTCTGGGTCAGCCCGTTGCCTCATTTCCCTGTCCCTTTTTGAAAAACTTGAATCGTCTGGGCTTATCAAGCAAGTTGAGCGAAAAACCCCTATCTGCTGGACTGCGTCAAATTCACCCCTTCCCATCATCTATGAAGCCCGTTTCAAGTTCAAAATTGAACATTTTTCTTGGGTTTGGAGTTTTTGGGTGGCTAAGGACCTTTGTTTCCCTGTCATTTTGGGAGCGGATTTTATCAAGCACACTGGCCTAATTTTGGATTTAGGCAGAGGTCAGTGTTTTTTCCGATTTGCGAGACGGGTATTGATATCTTTTGCTGATGAAATTGGTGGTGGTGCTGCGGTAGTAGAGCCTGAGATACCCAGCAAGCCAACAATTGATCCGTTAGGGCATCTGACTACTTGCGAGGCTGAAGCCATCAGAACCTTGTGTTCTCGTTTCCCAGATGTGCTGACGCCAAAGCTTGGAGTCACTAACCTGTTAGAGTACGAGATTCGTCTGACAGATACCCGTCCCGTTCGCTCTCACCCATACAAATTAGCTCCACCCAAAATGGAAACACTGAGAAAAATCATTGACGAACTTCTGGAGAATGGTGTCATTGAACCTTCCCGTTCGAGCTACGCTAGTCCAGCTTTTCTCGTTCCCAAGCCCAATGGCAAGTCCCGAATGGTTCTGGACTATCGCAAACTGAATGCGCAAATTGAAATCGACTCTGTGCCTCTCCCCGATTTGCATTCTGCGTTTGATTGGTTCGGTAAGGCCAAGTATTTTTCTGTTTTTGATCTGAATCAGGCCTATCATCAGATTCCATTGAAACCTGAGTCTCGACCTCTCACTGCTTTCTGCGTCCCGTGGAATTTGTATCAGTTCACAAGAGTTCCGATGGGTCTTGCTGTGGGGGCCCAGACTCTCACCAGACTCCTTGATTCCATCTTTCATGATGTCAAGTTCAAGTTTGTGTTCAATTACCTCGACGATCTCTTGGTGTACAGTGAGAGTTTCGAAGATCACCTGATTCATCTTGAAGAAGTCATGAGTAGATTGAATAGGGCTGGCCTTACCGTGAATCCTGACAAGGTTAGTTTTGCAAAGCCGGAAATTTCGTTCCTTGGTCATCTTATCTCTCATAGAGGCGTCTGCATCGACCCCGCTAGAACCCAGGCTATCAGGGAGTTTCCTCCTCCCAGAGATGTCAAGGGTATTGCTAGGTTCATCGGCATGGTAGGTTTTTACCGACGCTTCATCCCCAATGTTGCTGAATTGGCGGCTCCTCTCAATGAGCTTCGGAAGAAGGGTGCCAAGTTTGTCTGGGGTGAAGCGCAGCAGACGTCTTTTGACCTTCTCAAGGAGGCTATCATGCAGCCCCCTGTCTTGGCGATGCCGGATTTCAATCAAAACTTTGTTTTGCAAACAGATGCTTCCTCCGTCGCAATTGCGGCTGTGTTGTCACAAGAGGTGGATGGTGTTAGGCAGCCAATTGCGTATGCCTCACGCACTTTGAGTCCCTGCGAAAAGAAAAGCTCTTCTGTGTATGAACTCGAGTGTTTGGCTGTCGTGTTTGGGGTCAATAAATTCAGACGCTTTTTGGAGCACAAAGAGTTTTTGTTGGAAACCGACAACCAGGCACTCTCGTGGCTTCTTGCACATCCACGCCAGCTTGGGAAAATTGGTCGTTGGGTTGTCCAAATATCGTCCCTTAAGTTCCAAGTGCAACACGTTCGAGGCACACAGAATGTGATTGCAGACACACTATCTAGGATGTACCATTCACCCGACGATCATCCTTCTGACCAAGAGCAACCGGGTTGTGCCGTGCTCTTGGAGTTTCCACTCGCCTTTTCTGATTTCATTCTCCATCAGTTGAAGGATCCTGAGCTGGCAAAGATCATTGGTGAGCTTCAAAATGGGGGAGCCCACCCCCCATATTTTCTGTCCCAGGGTGCCCTTTGCTGTCGTGCTCGGCAGCGAGGTAAACCTAAAGTTGTGCTGCCTAGTCTTCTAATCCCTATGGTCTTTGAGTATTTTCATTCTTCTCCTGTGGGTGGGCATCTAGGTATCCACAAGACCATTGCGAAGGTTAGGGAAATGTTCATCTGGAAGGGTATGGATCGGGATCTTGCTGCTAGGGTGCGTTCTTGTCAAACGTGCTCACTGAGCAAGCCCGCTCAAAACACTAAGTTTGGTTTGTTGTCATCTGAGGTGGCGGAAAGACCTTTGGAGAAGGTTTTCATTGACTATGTAGGGCCTCTCCCGCGTAGCAAGTCTGGAAATAAGTTCCTGCTTGTTTGTGTGGATGCCTTCTCCAAGTTTTGTTGGCTTTTCCCCTTAAGGAATGCCACTGCACAGCTCACCGTGCAGGTACTTCGAACACACCTCTTCCAACATTTTGGAATACCCGCCACCATTGTTTCCGACAACGGAACACAGTTTGTTTCCCATCTGTTCAAAAGAATGTGCTTTGGGCACGGAATCCGCCATGTGACCACTTCCCCTTACTATCCACAGCCTTCTCATGCTGAAAGGTTCAATCGCAATCTTCGCTCCGCTCTCATAGCTTTCCATGCTGACAAGCAGACCACCTGGGATCAGGAACTCCCTTGGCTTCAGTTTGCTTTCAATACTGCTCACCATGAGAGTCACAAGGCGGTCCCTTTCGAGCTGTTTCTGGGCTATCCGCCTAACAACCCGTTAGCGAATGTGTGGGGAATTGGCGACCTTCTGCCACCTCCTGGTGCGGCTGATGTCAAGGCAACTTGGCAAGCGGCCAGGAGAAACTTGATCAGAGCTAGGGAATTGGTCCGGAGGAAGCACAATCGAGGTAGAATAGACAACCCTTTCCAGGTGTGGGATTTGGTGTTTTGTAAAGCTCATCCGGCCAGTTCGGCTGTGGACAAGAGAGCTGCCAAGTTGTGTCATCGGTGGTCAGGTCCCCACCGCATTCTGAGGTTTTTGACGCCTGTCACGGCGGAGCTTGGAGATCCGCGGACTGGAAAAGTGTTCCGGAGGGCGCACATTTCTCATCTCAAGCCCTTCCGCGGAACTCTTCCGTAGGCAATTTTCTTTCCTCTTGTGTCTGGGTGGGAAGTGCACTGGGCCAGAGAACCTGATCACTTCTCCTGTCCCCTGTGTTCTGCGAAGGAATTTCCCTCACAAAATTTTCCAGCTCTGGCCAGAGCAAACCCTGGGGGTGAGTTTTCCCCTCAGTTTGGAAGTCCCTTGGCGTTCCCCACCACAGACACTTGAGTTGTCTTTCAGGTCTTTCTCTTTTCAGGAAGTGGGGGAGAGGCTTGTTTGTTTGTCCCTTTTGGAGAGGAGTGTCCTCTTTTGGGGAGGGAGGTTGAGCCGTGACTGATTCCACCGGGCGAATGTCACGACTCATGATCAATGGTCAAAGTGTTTTTTTTATAGTAGGCTAGTTCAGTGTTTCGTTTGTTACTTCCACGACCCCGAACAAGGCTGTGAGTTTTGTTCTTCTTACTCGGACCGCCTAGTGTCAGAGGCTCCGAGACATCGCTCCTGTCGACAACGAGTTGATAATTATCCTTTTACATCTAATTTTTGTGGCATGTTTAAAATGCAGTTTGCCTCATTTTATTCTGGATGTTATTAACGTCGACCATGGATTAAATTTTAGTACGCCTTGCGCGCCTTTTGGGTGAGTTTTTTCACTTTTTGCTAAGGTTAGGTTTTTGCCACGTTTTGCACTAGGTTTGGAACCTAGTCTTGGGGTCGTGGAAACCTTTTTGGTAGTTAGTTTCCCTGTTCTCTGTTGTTTTGGTATAATTCAGGGCTTTGCCCGAAATGCTAGGCCTAGAATTTGACTGAGAAATGTTTGTTGGAAGGCCACTATTTGAGAGAAACTGCCAAGTCAGTTTTTGTCCTTTTGACTGTTTGTGGTAGGCCTAGACCTACAATTTTTGCTCATTAAATTGTAAATGTCTTAGGCTACTACTTTTTGTAGCCCTTTGTTCTGTGTCCCGTAAAGTTTTAGTGTTGTTTGTCTTGTAAATTGTTCAGTTTGTGTTACCCAGTCAAGTAAGATTAAAGTCTTTTATTTTGCTTTGTTCTTGCCAAACCAGTTAAATTAAGTTGAATTAACTGCTCTTAAAGCTCCCCAGAAAGTTTGAGTCATTTTAGTCAAGTTTTAAGAAAGTTTTGAGCAATTAAGAGTTTGGCAATTCTCCTTTCAGGTTTGAACTAGGCAACCTGGAAGGCCACTGGTTTCAGCTTTTGAGTTAAGGTTTGGAATGGTCTGGAAAAGCTGCTGGAACATTTCCCCCAGCTTTTAAGACCATTCCGAACAAATTCGGATCACAACTTTTGGAGAAATTAGCAAAAATACATGAGTTGTTGCGTTAGGCCTAAATTTTTTGTATGAAACGTTTTTTGTCTATTTTAAAGTTTTTCTCTGTGTTTAAGTGTCAATTGTTCTCGGTTAACTTGTTCTTCTGGCCACTTTGGACCAGGTAATTAGAATATTTTCTCTCTATTGGTGAAATTCATCACTGTCAAATACATGTCTGGCCTGCTGACGTTTTTACCGCAAATATTAATGTTACCGATCTTGTACTGTTCACCTGTTAATTGTTTTATTTAAATTTTTAATACTGTTTAAAATGTTTTATTTTGTTAAAGAGCTGTTAAAGAGAGACAAACCTTTTAAAAATTTAGAATTTTTCCTGAAAAGTTATGTTAGGCCTAATTAGTGAAATTTTGGAACTCAGTGAAATATTGGAACTATATGTAAATGGTGAAAGATGTGACAGTGAACCTTGCGGATATGGACTCAGTCTATTATTCTTACTACTGTGTTTCCTGGGTTTTGTCACTCAGGGCCCGTGAGGAGGACTATGCGCTGGACCGTTTCGACCTTGGCGGAGAGGAAATTTGTAACACCTGGCTGCCTCGTAGACCTTGGCCCCCTCTCCGCCCTGCTTGCTTCCCCCTCCGGTGCTGAACATTTAGACCTGGCCCAAAACCCAACCGCACAACCGCAAGTTACCACCTGTTGTTCTGTTTGTTGATTTTATTTATAAAAAAAAAACAACCCAAGAGACTATTTAAAATTATTATTTGTTATAGGCCTATACATAGTTTATTTTTGTTATTCCTTTTAAAATTTTATTTTAGCTAGCCTAACTTACTTGTTGACAATTTAAATTTTATAAATTATTATTTAGCCTATTCAATTAAATATTCTATTAAATTCATTGTTTGGGGCCCCTAAATGTTCTATAGTTACCAAGTTCATACTGCAGTATTAAGAAGATAAATTTATATTAATTGTTATTTTTTTGTTAATTTAAAGGAATTTTGAAAAGTAAAAGCTAGTTAAGGTCCTTTAGTCTATTTTTGAATAATAAAAGAAATGACTGTAAGTCAGTAGGTTAGATGGGTGACTAAATCATTTAAAGTCTATTTGAGAGTTTCATGTATTATTGTTGATGTGTTGTTGTTGTGTTTTATTTAAATAGTCATTTACAGCTCGTTTCTCTCAAGTGGCGTGTTGTTCTTGAACCTCCATCCATGGTTCTCATTTTGTTAGGTAAAGTTTTGTGAGCCGCTCCTCGGGCCTGCACATGGATCACGCTTCCATTTCGTTAGTCTGGGTGCAGGCACGAGGGCATGGTTCATTAGATATACTTTTAAACACTTTGATACACTTAGATATACTTTGATACACTTATATATACTTTGACATACTTTGATGCACTTAGATATACTTTAATACACTTAGATATACTTTGATACACTTTGATACACTTAGATATACTTTGATACACATTGATATACTTTGATATACTTTGATACACTTAGATATACTTTGATATACTTTGATACACTTAGATTTACTTTGATACACTTAGATATACTTTGATACACTTTGATATACTTTGATACACTTTGATACACTTAGATATACTTTGATACACTTATATATACTTTGACATACTTTGATGAACTTAGATATACTTTGATACACTTAGATATACTTTGATACACTTAGATATACTTTGATACACTTTGATATACTTAGATACACTTTGATACACTTAGATATACTTTGATACACTTAGATACACTTAGATATACTTTGATACACTTTGATATACTTTAATACACTTTGATACACTTAGATATCAGTTAATACACTTAGATATATTTAGATATACTTTGATACTCTTAAATATACTTTGATACATTTTGTTACACTTATATATACTTTGATACACTTAGATATACTTTGATACACTTAGATATACTTTGATACACTTAGATATACTTTGATACACTTAGATATACTTTGATATACTTTGATACACTTAGATAAACTTTGATACACTTAGATATAATTTGATACACTTAGATACTCTTTGATACACTTAGATATAGTTTGATATAATTTGATACACTTTGATACACTTAGATAAACTTTGATACATTTTGATACATTTAGATATACTTTGATACACTTAGATTTACTTTGATATACTTTGATACACTTTGATACACTTAGATAAACTTTGATACACTTAGATATACTTTGATACACTTAGATATAATTTGATATACTTTAACACCCTTAGATATACAGTACTTTGATACACTTAGATATACTTTGATATACTTTGATACACTAAGATAAACTTTGATACACTTAGTTATACTTTGATACACTTAGATACACTTAGATATACTTTGATACACTTAGATATACTTTGATACATTTAGATATACTTTGATACACTTAGATATACTTTGATATACTTTGATACACTTTGATACACTTAGATAAACTTTGATACACTTTGATATACTTTGATACACTTAGGTATACTTTGATACATTTTGATACATTTAGATATACTTTGATACACTTAGATATACTTTGATATACTTTGATATACTTTGATACACTTTGATACACTTAGATAAACATTGATACACTTAGATATACTTTGATACACTTAGATATATTTTGATACATTTTGATACATTTAGATATACTTTGATACACTTAGATATACTTTGATATACTTTGATACACTTTGATACACTAAGATAAACTTTGATACACTTAGATATACTTTGATACACTTAGATATACTTTGATATACTTTGACACCCTTAGATATACTTTGATACACTTAGATATACTTTGCCACCTTAGATATACTTTGATACACTTAGATATACTTTGACACCCTTAGATATACTTTGATACACTTAGATATACTTTGATACACTTTGATACACTTAGATATACTTTGATTTACTTTGATACACTTAGATATACTTTTATACACTTAGATATACTTTGATACACTTTGATACACTTAGATATACTTTGATATACTTTGATACACTTAGATATACTTTTATACACTTAGATATACTTTTAAACACTTTGATACACTTAGATATACTTTGATGCACTTATATATACTTTGACATACTTTGATGCACTTAGATATACTTTAATACACTTAGATATACTTTGATACACTTTGATACACTTAGATATACTTTGATATACTTTGATACACATTGATATACTTTGATATACTTTGATACACTTAGATATACATTGATACACTTTGATACACTTAGATTTACTTTGATACACTTAGATATACTTTGATACACTTTGATATACTTTGATACACTTTGATACACTTTGATATTCGTTGATACACTTATATATACTTTGATACACTTAGATATTCTTTGATATACTTTGATACACTTTGATACACTTAGATAAACTTTGATACACTTAGATATACTTTGATACACTTAGATATACTTTGATATACTTTGACACCCTTAGCTATACTTTGATACACTTAGATATACTTTGACACCCTTAGATATACTTTGATACACTTATATATACTTTGACATACTTTGATGCACTTAGATATACTTTAATACACTTAGATATACTTTGATACACTTTGATACACTTGGATATACTTTGATATACTTTGATACACATTGATATACTTTGATATACTTTGATATACTTTGATACACTTAGATATACTTTGATATACTTTGATACACTTAGATTTACTTTGATACACTTAGATATACTTTGATACACTTTGATATACTTTGATACACTTTGATACACTTAGATATACTTTGATACACTTATATATACTTTGACATACTTTGATGAACTTAGATATACTTTGATGAACTTAGATATACTTTGATACACTTAGATATACTTTGATACACTTAGATACACTTTGATACACTTAGATATAGTTTGATATAATTTGATACACTTTGATACACTTAGATAAACTTTGATACATTTTGATACATTTAGATATACTTTGATACACTTAGATTTACTTTGATATACTTTGATACACTTTGATACACTTAGATAAACTTTGATACACTTAGATATACTTTGATACACTTAGATATAATTTGATATACTTTAACACCCTTAGATATACAGTACTTTGATACACTTAGATATACTTTGATATACTTTGATACACTAAGATAAACTTTGATACACTTAGTTATACTTTGATACACTTAGATACACTTAGATATACTTTGATACACTTAGATATACTTTGATACATTTAGATATACTTTGATACACTTAGATATACTTTGATATACTTTGATACACTTTGATACACTTAGATAAACTTTGATACACTTTGATATACTTTGATACACTTAGGTATACTTTGATACATTTTGATACATTTAGATATACTTTGATACACTTAGATATACTTTGATATACTTTGATATACTTTGATACACTTTGATACACTTAGATAAACATTGATACACTTAGATATACTTTGATACACTTAGATATATTTTGATACATTTTGATACATTTAGATATACTTTGATACACTTAGATATACTTTGATATACTTTGATACACTTTGATACACTAAGATAAACTTTGATACACTTAGATATACTTTGATACACTTAGATATACTTTGATATACTTTGACACCCTTAGATATACTTTGATACACTTAGATATACTTTGCCACCTTAGATATACTTTGATACACTTAGATATACTTTGACACCCTTAGATATACTTTGATACACTTAGATATACTTTGATACACTTTGATACACTTAGATATACTTTGATTTACTTTGATACACTTAGATATACTTTTATACACTTAGATATACTTTGATACACTTTGATACACTTAGATATACTTTGATATACTTTGATACACTTAGATATACTTTTATACACTTAGATATACTTTTAAACACTTTGATACACTTAGATATACTTTGATGCACTTATATATACTTTGACATACTTTGATGCACTTAGATATACTTTAATACACTTAGATATACTTTGATACACTTTGATACACTTAGATATACTTTGATATACTTTGATACACATTGATATACTTTGATATACTTTGATACACTTAGATATACATTGATACACTTTGATACACTTAGATTTACTTTGATACACTTAGATATACTTTGATACACTTTGATATACTTTGATACACTTTGATACACTTTGATATTCGTTGATACAGTTATATATACTTTGATACACTTAGATATTCTTTGATATACTTTGATACACTTTGATACACTTAGATAAACTTTGATACACTTAGATATACTTTGATACACTTAGATATACTTTGATATACTTTGACACCCTTAGCTATACTTTGATACACTTAGATATACTTTGACACCCTTAGATATACTTTGATACACTTATATATACTTTGACATACTTTGATGCACTTAGATATACTTTAATACACTTAGATATACTTTGATACACTTTGATACACTTGGATATACTTTGATATACTTTGATACACATTGATATACTTTGATATACTTTGATATACTTTGATACACTTAGATATACTTTGATATACTTTGATACACTTAGATTTACTTTGATACACTTAGATATACTTTGATACACTTTGATATACTTTGATACACTTTGATACACTTAGATATACTTTGATACACTTATATATACTTTGACATACTTTGATGAACTTAGATATACTTTGATGAACTTAGATATACTTTGATACACTTAGATATACTTTGATACACTTAGATATACTTTGATACACTTAGATATACTTTGATACACTTTGATATACTTAGATACACTTTGATACACTTAGATATACTTTTATACACTTAGATACACTTAGATATACTTTGATACACTTTGATATACTTTAATACACTTTGATACACTTAGATATCAGTTGATACACTTAGATATATTTAGATATACTTCGATACTCTTAAATATACTTTGATACATTTTGTTACACTTATATATACTTTGATACACTTAGATATACTTTAAAACACTTAGATATACTTTGATACACTTAGATATACTTTGATATACTTTGATACACTTAGATAAACTTTGATACACTTAGATATAATTCGATACACTTAGATACACTTTGATACACTTAGATATACTTTGATATAATTTGATACACTTTGATACACTTAGATAAACTTTGATACACTTAGATATACTTTGATACACTTAGATATACTTTGATACATTTTGATACATTTAGATATACTTTGATACACTTAGATATTCTTTGATATACTTTGATACACTTTGATACACTTAGATAAACTTTGATACACTTAGATATACTTTGATACACTTAGATATAATTTGATATACTTTGACACCCTTAGATATACAGTACTTTGATACACTTAGATATACTTTGATATACTTTGATACACTTAGATAAACTTTGATAACTTAGTTATACTTTGATACACTTAGATACACTTAGATATACTTTGATACACTTAGATATACTTTGATACATTTTGATACATTTAGATATACTTTGATACATTTAGATATACTTTGATATACTTTGATACACTTTAATACTTTTAGATAAACTTTGATACACTTTGATATACTTTGATACACTTAGATATACTTTGATACATTTTGATACATTTAGATATACTTTGATACACTTAGATATACTTTGATATACTTTGATATACTTTGATACACTTTGATACACTTAGATAAACTTTGATACACTTAGATATACTTTGATACACTTAGATATATTTTGATATACTTTGATACACATTGATATACTTTGATATACTTTGATACACTTAGATATACATTGATACACTTTGATACACTTAGATTTACTTTGATACACTTAGATATACTTTGATACACTTTGATATACTTTGATACACTTAGATATACTTTAATACACTTAGATATACTTTGATACACTTAGATATACTTTGATACACTTAGATATACTTTGATACACTTAGATATATTTAGATATACTTTGATACTCTTAAATATACTTTGATACATTTTTAAACACTTATATATACTTTGATACACTTAGATATATTTTGATATACTCTGATACTCTTAAATATACTTTGATACATTTTGATACACTTATATATACTTTGGTACACTTAGATATACTTTGATACACTTAGATATACTTTGATATACTTTGATACACATTGATATACTTTGATATACTTTGATACACTTAGATATACATTGATACACTTTGATACACTTAGATTTACTTTGATACACTTAGATATACTTTGATACACTTTGATATACTTTGATACACTTTGATACACTTTGATATTCGTTGATACACTTATATATACTTTGATACACTTAGATATACTTTGATATACTTTGATACACTTTGATACACTTAGATAAACTTTGATACACTTAGATATACTTTGATACACTTAGATATACTTTGATATACTTTGACACCCTTAGATATACTTTGATACACTTAGATATACTTTGACACCCTTAGATATACTTTGATACACTTAGATATACTTTGATACACTTTGATACACTTAGATATACTTTGATATACTTTGATACACTTAGATATACTTTTATACACTTAGATATACTTTTAAACACTTTGATACACTTAGATATACTTTGATACACTTATATATACTTTGACATTCTTTGATGCACTTAGATATACTTTAATACACTTAGATATACTTTGATATACTTTGATACACTTTGATACACTTAGATAAACTTTGATACACTTAGATATACTTTGATATACTTTGATACACATTGATATACTTTGATATACTTTGATACACTTAGATATACATTGATACACTTT
This sequence comes from Macrosteles quadrilineatus, assembly GCF_028750875.1. Classification (NCBI taxonomy): domain Eukaryota; kingdom Metazoa; phylum Arthropoda; class Insecta; order Hemiptera; family Cicadellidae; genus Macrosteles; species Macrosteles quadrilineatus. The sequence continues at coordinate 95,461,903 of NW_026542597.1, read as the reverse complement.
GATACACTTAGATTTACTTTGATACACTTAGATATACTTTGATACACTTTGATATACTTTGATACACTTTGATACACTTTGATATTCGTTGATACACTTATATATACTTTGATACACTTAGATATTCTTTGATATACTTTGATACACTTTGATACACTTAGATAAACTTTGATACACTTAGATATACTTTGATACACTTAGATATACTTTGATATACTTTGACACCCTTAGATATACTTTGATACACTTAGATATACTTTGACACCCTTAGATATACTTTGATACACTTATATATACTTTGACATACTTTGATGCACTTAGATATACTTTAATACACTTAGATATACTTTGATACACTTTGATACACTTGGATATACTTTGATATACTTTGATACACATTGATATACTTTGATATACTTTGATATAATTTGATACACTTAGATATACTTTGATATAGTTTGATACACTTAGATTTACTTTGATACACTTAGATATACTTTGATACACTTTGATATACTTTGATACACTTTGATACACTTAGATATACTTTGATACACTTATATATACTTTGACATACTTTGATGAACTTAGATATACTTTGATGAACTTAGATATACTTTGATACACTTAGATATACTTTGATACACTTAGATATACTTTGATACATTTAGATATACTTTGATACACTTTGATATACTTAGATACACTTTGATACACTTAGATATACTTTGATACACTTAGATACACTTAGATATACTTTGATACACTTTGATATACTTTAATACACTTTGATACACTTAGATATCAGTTGATACACTTAGATATATTTAGATATACTTCGATACTCTTAAATATACTTTGATACATTTTGTTACACTTATATATACTTTGATACACTTAGATATACTTTAAAACACTTAGATATACTTTGATACACTTAGATATACTTTGATACACTTAGATAAACTTTGATACACTTAGATATAATTTGATACACTTAGATACACTTTGATACACTTAGATATACTTTGATATAATTTGATACACTTTGATACACTTAGATAAACTTTGATACACTTAGATATACTTTGATACACTTAGATATACTTTGATACATTTTGATACATTTAGATATACTTTGATACACTTAGATATTCTTTGATATACTTTGATACACTTTGATACACTTAGATAAACTTTGATACACTTAGATATACTTTGATACACTTAGATATAATTTGATATACTTTGACACCCTTAGATATACAGTACTTTGATACACTTAGATATACTTTGATATACTTTGATACACTTAGATAAACTTTGATACACTTAGTTATACTTTGATACACTTAGATACACTTAGATATACTTTGATACACTTAGATATACTTTGATACATTTTGATACATTTAGATATACTTTGATACATTTAGATATACTTTGATATACTTTGATACACTTTAATACACTTAGATAAACTTTGATACACTTTGATATACTTTGATACACTTAGATATACTTTGATACATTTTGATACATTTAGATATACTTTGATACACTTAGATATACTTTGATATACTTTGATATACTTTGATACACTTTGATACACTTAGATAAACTTTGATACACTTAGATATACTTTGATACACTTAGATATATTTTGATATACTTTGATACACATTGATATACTTTGATATACTTTGATACACTTAGATATACATTGATACACTTTGATACACTTAGATTTACTTTGATACACTTAGATATACTTTGATACACTTTGATATACTTTGATACACTTAGATATACTTTGATACACTTAGATACACTTAGATATACTTTGATACACTTAGATATACTTTGATACATTTTGATACATTTAGATATACTTTGATACATTTAGATATACTTTGATATACTTTGATACACTTTAATACACTTAGATAAACTTTGATACACTTTGATATACTTTGATACACTTAGATATACTTTGATACATTTTGATACATTTAGATATACTTTGATACACTTAGATATACTTTGATATACTTTGATATACTTTGATACACTTTGATACACTTAGATAAACTTTGATACACTTAGATACACTTAGATATACTTTGATACACTTAGATATACTTTGATACATTTTGATACATTTAGATATACTTTGATACATTTAGATATACTTTGATATACTTTGATACACTTTAATACACTTAGATAAACTTTGATACACTTTGATATACTTTGATACACTTAGATATACTTTGATACATTTTGATACATTTAGATATACTTTGATACACTTAGATATACTTTGATATACTTTGATATACTTTGATACACTTTGATACACTTAGATAAACTTTGATACACTTAGATATACTTTGATACACTTAGATATATTTTGATATACTTTGATACACATTGATATACTTTGATATACTTTGATACACTTAGATATACATTGATACACTTTGATACACTTAGATTTACTTTGATACACTTAGATATACTTTGATACACTTTGATATACTTTGATACACTTAGATATACTTTAATACACTTAGATATACTTTGATACACTTAGATATACTTTGATACACTTAGATATACTTTGATACACTTAGATATATTTAGATATACTTTGATACTCTTAAATATACTTTGATACATTTTTAAACACTTATATATACTTTGATACACTTAGATATATTTTGATATACTCTGATACTCTTAAATATACTTTGATACATTTTGATACACTTATATATACTTTGGTACACTTAGATATACTTTGATACACTTAGATATACTTTGATATACTTTGATACACATTGATATACTTTGATATACTTTGATACACTTAGATATACATTGATACACTTTGATACACTTAGATTTACTTTGATACACTTAGATATACTTTGATACACTTTGATATACTTTGATACACTTTGATACACTTTGATATTCGTTGATACACTTATATATACTTTGATACACTTAGATATACTTTGATATACTTTGATACACTTTGATACACTTAGATAAACTTTGATACACTTAGATATACTTTGATACACTTAGATATACTTTGATATACTTTGACACCCTTAGATATACTTTGATACACTTAGATATACTTTGACACCCTTAGATATACTTTGATACACTTAGATATACTTTGATACACTTTGATACACTTAGATATACTTTGATATACTTTGATACACTTAGATATACTTTTATACACTTAGATATACTTTTAAACACTTTGATACACTTAGATATACTTTGATACACTTATATATACTTTGACATTCTTTGATGCACTTAGATATACTTTAATACACTTAGATATACTTTGATATACTTTGATACACTTTGATACACTTAGATAAACTTTGATACACTTAGATATACTTTGATACACTTAGATATATTTTGATACATTTTGATACATTTAGATATACTTTGATACACTTAGATATACTTTGATATACTTTGATACACTTTGATACACTAAGATAAACTTTGATACACTTAGATATACTTTGATACACTTAGATATACTTTGATATACTTTGATACACTTTGATACACTTAGATAAACTTTGATACACTTAGATATACTTTGATACACTTAGATGTACTTTGATATACTTTGACACCCTTAGATATACTTTGATACACTTAGATATACTTTGACACCCTTAGATATACTTTGATACACTTAGATATACTTTGATACACTTTGATACACTTAGATATACTTTGATATACTTTGATACACTTAGATATACTTTTATACACTTAGATATACTTTGATACATTTTGATACATTTAGATATACTTTGATACACTTATATATACTTTGACATTCTTTGATGCACTTAGATATACTTTAATACACTTAGATATACTTTGATATACTTTGATACACTTTGATACACTTAGATAAACTTTGATACACTTAGATATACTTTGATACACTTAGATATATTTTGATACATTTTGATACATTTAGATATACTTTGATATACTTTGATACACTTTGATACACTAAGATAAACTTTGATACACTTAGATATACTTTGATACACTTAGATATACTTTGATATACTTTGATACACTTTGATACACTTAGATAAACTTTGATACACTTAGATATACTTTGATACACTTAGATGTACTTTGATATACTTTGACACCCTTAGATATACTTTGATACACTTAGATATACTTTGACACCCTTAGATATACTTTGATACACTTAGATATACTTTGATACACTTTGATACACTTAGATATACTTTGATATACTTTGATACACTTAGATATACTTTTATACACTTAGATATACTTTTAAACACTTTGATACACTTAGATATACTTTGATACACTTATATATACTTTGACAATCTTTGATGCACTTAGATATACTTTAATACAATTAGATATACTTTGATATACTTTGATACACTTTGATAAACTTTGATACACTTAGATATACTTTGATACACTTAGATATATTTTGATACATTTTGATACATTTAGATATACTTTGATACACTTAGATATACTTTGATATACTTTGATACACTTTGATACACTAAGATAAACTTTGATACACTTAGATATACTTTGATATACTTTGACACCCTTAGATATACTTTGATACACTTAGATATACTTTGACACCCTTAGATATACTTTGATACACTTAGATATACTTTGATACACTTTGATACACTTAGATATACTTTGATATACTTCGATGCACTTAGATATACTTTAATACACTTAGATATACTTTGATACATTAGATATACTTTGATATACTTTGATACACATTGATATACTTAGATATACTTTGATACACTTAGATATACATTGATATACTTTGATACACTTAGATTTACTTTGATACACTTAGATTTACTTTGATACACTTAGATATACTTTGATACACTTTGATATACTTTGATACACTTTGATACACTTTGATATTCTTTGATACACTGATATATACTTTGACATACTTAGATACACTTAGATATACTTTGATACACTTTGATATACTTAGATACACTTTGATACACTTAGATATACTTTGATACACTTAGATACACTTAGATATACTTTGATACACTTAGATATACTTTGATATAAATTGATACACTTTGATACACTTAGATAAACTTTGATACACTTAGATATACTTTGATACACTTAGATATACTTTGATTCATTTTGATACATTTAGATATACTTTGATACACTTAGATATACTTTGATATACTTTGATACACTTTGATACACATAGATAAACTTTGATACACTTAGATATACTTTGATACACTTAGATATAATTTGATATACTTTGAAACCCTTAGATATACAGTACTTTGATACACTTAGATATACTTTGATATACTTTGATACACTTAGATAAACTTTGATACACTTAGTTATACTTTGATACACTTAGATACACTTAGATATACTTTGATACACTTAGATATACTTTGATACATTTTGATACATTTAGATATACTTTGATACACTTAGATATACTTTGATACACTTAGATAAACTTTGATACACTTAGATATACTTTGATACACTTAGATATACTTTAATACATTTTGATACATTTAGATATACTTTGATACACTTAGATATACTTTGATATACTTAGATATACTTTGATACACTTAGATATACTTTGATATACTTTGACACCCTTAGATATACTTTGATACACTTAGATATACTTTGACACCCTTAGATATACTTTGATACACTTAGATATATTTTGATACACTTTGATACACTTAGATATACTTTGATATACTTTGATACACTTAGATATACTTTGATACACTTAGATATACTTTGATACATTTTGATACATTTAGATATAATTTGATACACTTAGATATACTTATATACTTTGATACCCTTTGATACACTTAGATATACTTTGATATACTTTGACACCCTTAGATATACTTTGATACACTTAGATATACTTTGACACCCTTAGATATACTTTGATACACTTAGATATATTTTGATACACTTTGATACACTTAGATATACTTTGATATACTTTGATACACATTGATATACTTTGATACACTTAGATTTACTTTGATACACTTAGATTTACTTTGATACACTTAGATATACTTTGATACACTTAGATACACTTAGATATACTTAGATACACTTAGATATACTTTGATACACTTTGATATACTTTGATACACTTTGATACACTTAGATATATTTAGATATACTTTGATACTCTTAAATATACTTTGATACATTTTGCTACACTTATATATACTTTGATACACTTAGATATACTTTGATACACTTAGATATACTTTGATATACTTTGATACACTTTGATACACTTAGATATACTTTGATATACTTTGATACACTTTGATACACTTAGATAAACTTTGATACACTTAGATATAATTTGATACACTTAGATACACTTAGATACACTTTAATACACTTAGATATACTTTGATACACTTAGATATACTTTGATACACTTAGATATACTTTGATACACTTAGATATACTTTGATACACTTAGATATATTTAGATATACTTTGATACTCTTAAATATACTTTGATACATTTTTAAACACTTATATATACTTTGATACACTTAGATATATTTAGATATACTTTGATACTCTTAAATATACTTTGATACATTTTGATACACTTATAAATACTTTGGTACACTTAGATATACTTTTATACACTTAGATATACTTTTAAACACTTTGATACACTTAGATATACTTTGATACACTTAGATATACTTAGATATACTTTGACAACCTTAGATATACTTTGATACACTTAGATATACTTTGACACCCTTAGATATCCTTTGATACACTTAGATATACTTTGATACACTTTGATACACTTAGATATACTTTGATATACTTTGATACACTTAGATATACTTTTATACACTTAGATATACTTTTAAACACTTTGATACACTTAGATATACTTTGATACACTTATATATACTTTGACATACTTTGTTGCACTTAGATATACTTTAATACACTTAGATATACTTTGATACACTTTGATACACTTAGATATACTTTGATATACTTTGATACACATTGATATACTTTAATATACTTTGATACACTTAGATAAACTTTGATATACTTTGATACACTTAGATTTACTTTGATACACTTAGATATACTTTAATACACTTTGATATACTTTGATACACTTTGATACACTTAGATATACTTTGATACACTTTGATACACTAAGATAAACTTTGATACACTTAGATATACTTTGATACACTTAGATATACTTTGATATACTTTGACACCCTTAGATATACTTTGATACACTTAGATATACTTTGCCACCTTAGATATACTTTGATACACTTAGATATACTTTGACACCCTTAGATATACTTTGATACACTTAGATATACTTTGATACACTTTGATACACTTAGATATACTTTGATACACTTTGATACACTTAGATATACTTTGATATACTTTGATACACATTGATATACTTTGATATACATTGATACACTTTGATACACTTAGATTTACTTTGATACACTTAGATATACTTTGATACACTTTGATATACTTTGATACACTTTGATATACTTTGATACACTTTGATACACTTTGATATTCGTTGATACACTTATATATACTTTGATACACTTAGATATACTTTGATATACTTTGATACACTTTGATACACTTAGATAAACTTTGATACACTTAGATATACTTTGATACACTTAGATATACTTTGATATACTTTGACACCCTTAGATATACTTTGATACACTTAGATATACTTTGACACCCTTAGATATACTTTGATACACTTAGATATACTTTGATACACTTTGATACACTTAGATATACTTTGATATACTTTGATACATTTAGATATACTTTTATACACTTAGATATACTTTTAAACACTTTGATACACTTAGATATACTTTGATACACTTATATATACTTTGACATACTTTGATGCACTTAGATATACTTTAATACACTTAGATATACTTTGATATACTTTGATACACTTTGATACACTTAGATAAACTTTGATACGCTTAAATATACTTTGATACACTTAGATATATTTTAATACATTTTGATACATTTAGATATACTTTGATACACTTAGATATACTTTGATATACTTTGATACACTTTGATACACTAAGATAAACTTTGATACACTTAGATATACTTTGATACACTTAGATATACTTTGATATACTTTGACACCCTTAGATATACTTTGATACACTTAGATATACTTTGCCACCTTAGATATACTTTGATACACTTAGATATACTTTGACACCCTTAGACATACTTTGATACACTTAGATATACTTTGATACACTTTGATACACTTAGATATACTTTGATATACTTTAATATACTTTGATACACTTAGATATACTTTTATACACTTAGATATACTTTGATACACTTTGATACACTTAGATATACTTTGATATACTTTGATACACTTAGATATACTTTTATACACTTAGATATACTTTTAAACACTTTGATACACTTAGATATACTTTGATACACTTATATATACTTTGACATACTTTGATGCACTTAGATATACTTTAATACACTTAGATATACTTTGATACACTTTTATACACTTAGATATACTTTGATATACTTTGATACACATTGATATACTTTGATATACTTTGATACACTTAGATATACATTGATACACTTTGATACACTTAGATTTACTTTGATACACTTAGATATACTTTGATACACTTTGATATACTTTGATACACTTTGATATTCGTTGATACACTTATATATACTTTGATACACTTAGATATACTTTGATATACTTTGATACACTTTGATACACTTAGATAAACTTTGATACACTTAGATATACTTTGATACACTTAGATATACTTTGATTTACTTTGATACACTTATATATACTTTGACATACTTTGATGCACTTAGATATACTTTAATACACTTAGATATACTTTGATACACTTTGATACACTTAGATATACTTTGATATACTTTGATACACATTGATATACTTTGATATACTTTGATACACTTAGATATACTTTGATATACTTTGATACACTTAGATTTACTTTGATACACTTAGATATACTTTGATACACTTTGATATACTTTGATACACTTTGATACACTTAGATATACTTTGATACACTTATATATACTTTGACATACTTTGATGAACTTAGATATACTTTGATACACTTAGATATACTTGTATACACTTAGATATACTTTGATACACTTTGATATACTTAAATACACTTTGATACACTTAGATATACTTTGATACACTTAGATACACTTAGATATACTTTGATACACTTAGATATACTTTGATACACTTTGATATACTTTAATACACTTTGATACACTTAGATATTAGTTGATACACTTAGATATACTTTGATACATTTTGATACATTTAGATATAATTTGATACACTTAGATATACTTTGACACCCTTAGATATACTTTGATACACTTAGATATACTTTGATACACTTTGATACACTTAGATATACTTTGATATACTTTGATACACTTAGATATACTTTTATACACTTAGATATACTTTTAAACACTTTGATACACTTAGATATACTTTGATACACTTTGATACACTTAGATATACTTCGATATACTTTGATACACATTGATATACTTTGATATACTTTGATACACTTAGATATACATTGATATACTTTGATACACTTAGATTTACTTTGATAAACTTAGATTTACTTTGATACACTTAGATATACTTTGATATACTTTAATACACTTAGATATACTTTGATACACTTTGATACACTTAGATATACTTTGATATACTTTGATACACATTGATATACTTTGATACACTTAGATATACTTTTATACACTTAGATATACTTTTAAACACTTTGATACACTTATATATACTTTGACATACTTTGATGCACTTAGATATACTTTAATACACTTAGATATACTTTGATACACTTTGATACACTTAGATATACTTTGATATACTTTGATACACATTGATATACTTTGATATACTTTGATACACTTAGATATACTTTGATATACTTTGATACACTTAGATTTACTTTGATACACTTAGATATACTTTGATACACTTTGATATACTTTGATACACTTTGATACACTTAGATATACTTTGATACACTTATATATACTTTGACATACTTTGATGAACTTAGATATACTTTGATACACTTAGATATACTTTTATACACTTAGATATACTTTGATACACTTTGATATACTTAAATACACTTTGATACACTTAGATATACTTTGATACACTTAGATACACTTAGATATACTTTGATACACTTAGATATACTTTGATACACTTTGATATACTTTAATACACTTTGATACACTTAGATATTAGTTGATACACTTAGATATACTTTGATATACTTTGATACACTTTGATACACTTAGATAAACTTTGATACACTTAGATATACTTTGATACACTTAGATATATTTTGATACATTTTGATACATTTAGATATACTTTGATACACTTAGATATACTTTGATATACTTTGATACACTTTGATACACTAAGATAAACTTTGATACACTTAGATATACTTTGATACACTTAGATATACTTTGATATACTTTGATACACTTTGATACACTTAGATAAACTTTGATACACTTAGATATACTTTGATACACTTAGATGTACTTTGATATACTTTGACACCCTTAGATATACTTTGATACACTTAGATATACTTTGACACCCTTAGATATACTTTGATACACTTAGATATACTTTGATACACTTTGATACACTTAGATATACTTTGATATACTTTGATACACTTAGATATACTTTTATACACTTAGATATACTTTTAAACACTTTGATACACTTAGATATACTTTGATACACTTATATATACTTTGACAATCTTTGATGCACTTAGATATACTTTAATACACTTAGATATACTTTGATATACTTTGATACACTTTGATAAACTTTGATACACTTAGATATACTTTGATACACTTAGATATATTTTGATACATTTTGATACATTTAGATATACTTTGATACACTTAGATATACTTTGATATACTTTGATACACTTTGATACACTAAGATAAACTTTGATACACTTAGATATACTTTGATATACTTTGACACCCTTAGATATACTTTGATACACTTAGATATACTTTGACACCCTTAGATATACTTTGATACACTTAGATATACTTTGATACACTTTGATACACTTAGATATACTTTGATATACTTCGATGCACTTAGATATACTTTAATACACTTAGATATACTTTGATACATTAGATATACTTTGATATACTTTGATACACATTGATATACTTAGATATACTTTGATACACTTAGATATACATTGATATACTTTGATACACTTAGATTTACTTTGATACACTTAGATTTACTTTGATACACTTAGATATACTTTGATACACTTTGATATACTTTGATACACTTTGATACACTTTGATATTCTTTGATACACTGATATATACTTTGACATACTTAGATACACTTAGATATACTTTGATACACTTTGATATACTTAGATACACTTTGATACACTTAGATATACTTTGATACACTTAGATACACTTAGATATACTTTGATACACTTAGATATACTTTGATATAAATTGATACACTTTGATACACTTAGATAAACTTTGATACACTTAGATATACTTTGATACACTTAGATATACTTTGATTCATTTTGATACATTTAGATATACTTTGATACACTTAGATATACTTTGATATACTTTGATACACTTTGATACACATAGATAAACTTTGATACACTTAGATATACTTTGATACACTTAGATATAATTTGATATACTTTGAAACCCTTAGATATACAGTACTTTGATACACTTAGATATACTTTGATATACTTTGATACACTTAGATAAACTTTGATACACTTAGTTATACTTTGATACACTTAGATACACTTAGATATACTTTGATACACTTAGATATACTTTGATACATTTTGATACATTTAGATATACTTTGATACACTTAGATATACTTTGATACACTTTGATACACTTAGATAAACTTTGATACACTTAGATATACTTTGATACACTTAGATATACTTTAATACATTTTGATACATTTAGATATACTTTGATACACTTAGATATACTTTGATATACTTAGATATACTTTGATACACTTAGATATACTTTGATATACTTTGACACCCTTAGATATACTTTGATACACTTAGATATACTTTGACACCCTTAGATATACTTTGATACACTTAGATATATTTTGATACACTTTGATACACTTAGATATACTTTGATATACTTTGATACACTTAGATATACTTTGATACACTTAGATATACTTTGATACATTTTGATACATTTAGATATAATTTGATACACTTAGATATACTTATATACTTTGATACCCTTTGATACACTTAGATATACTTTGATATACTTTGACACCCTTAGATATACTTTGATACACTTAGATATACTTTGACACCCTTAGATATACTTTGATACACTTAGATATATTTTGATACACTTTGATACACTTAGATATACTTTGATATACTTTGATACACATTGATATACTTTGATACACTTAGATTTACTTTGATACACTTAGATTTACTTTGATACACTTAGATATACTTTGATACACTTAGATACACTTAGATATACTTAGATACACTTAGATATACTTTGATACACTTTGATATACTTTGATACACTTTGATACACTTAGATATATTTAGATATACTTTGATACTCTTAAATATACTTTGATACATTTTGCTACACTTATATATACTTTGATACACTTAGATATACTTTGATACACTTAGATATACTTTGATATACTTTGATACACTTTGATACACTTAGATATACTTTGATATACTTTGATACACTTTGATACACTTAGATAAACTTTGATACACTTAGATATAATTTGATACACTTAGATACACTTAGATACACTTTAATACACTTAGATATACTTTGATACACTTAGATATACTTTGATACACTTAGATATACTTTGATACACTTAGATATATTTAGATATACTTTGATACTCTTAAATATACTTTGATACATTTTTAAACACTTATATATACTTTGATACACTTAGATATATTTAGATATACTTTGATACTCTTAAATATACTTTGATACATTTTGATACACTTATAAATACTTTGGTACACTTAGATATACTTTTATACACTTAGATATACTTTTAAACACTTTGATACACTTAGATATACTTTGATACACTTAGATATACTTAGATATACTTTGACAACCTTAGATATACTTTGATACACTTAGATATACTTTGACACCCTTAGATATCCTTTGATACACTTAGATATACTTTGATACACTTTGATACACTTAGATATACTTTGATATACTTTGATACACTTAGATATACTTTTATACACTTAGATATACTTTTAAACACTTTGATACACTTAGATATACTTTGATACACTTATATATACTTTGACATACTTTGTTGCACTTAGATATACTTTAATACACTTAGATATACTTTGATACACTTTGATACACTTAGATATACTTTGATATACTTTGATACACATTGATATACTTTAATATACTTTGATACACTTAGATAAACTTTGATATACTTTGATACACTTAGATTTACTTTGATACACTTAGATATACTTTAATACACTTTGATATACTTTGATACACTTTGATACACTTAGATATACTTTGATACACTTTGATACACTAAGATAAACTTTGATACACTTAGATATACTTTGATACACTTAGATATACTTTGATATACTTTGACACCCTTAGATATACTTTGATACACTTAGATATACTTTGCCACCTTAGATATACTTTGATACACTTAGATATACTTTGACACCCTTAGATATACTTTGATACACTTAGATATACTTTGATACACTTTGATACACTTAGATATACTTTGATACACTTTGATACACTTAGATATACTTTGATATACTTTGATACACATTGATATACTTTGATATACATTGATACACTTTGATACACTTAGATTTACTTTGATACACTTAGATATACTTTGATACACTTTGATATACTTTGATACACTTTGATATACTTTGATACACTTTGATACACTTTGATATTCGTTGATACACTTATATATACTTTGATACACTTAGATATACTTTGATATACTTTGATACACTTTGATACACTTAGATAAACTTTGATACACTTAGATATACTTTGATACACTTAGATATACTTTGATATACTTTGACACCCTTAGATATACTTTGATACACTTAGATATACTTTGACACCCTTAGATATACTTTGATACACTTAGATATACTTTGATACACTTTGATACACTTAGATATACTTTGATATACTTTGATACATTTAGATATACTTTTATACACTTAGATATACTTTTAAACACTTTGATACACTTAGATATACTTTGATACACTTATATATACTTTGACATACTTTGATGCACTTAGATATACTTTAATACACTTAGATATACTTTGATATACTTTGATACACTTTGATACACTTAGATAAACTTTGATACGCTTAAATATACTTTGATACACTTAGATATATTTTAATACATTTTGATACATTTAGATATACTTTGATACACTTAGATATACTTTGATATACTTTGATACACTTTGATACACTAAGATAAACTTTGATACACTTAGATATACTTTGATACACTTAGATATACTTTGATATACTTTGACACCCTTAGATATACTTTGATACACTTAGATATACTTTGCCACCTTAGATATACTTTGATACACTTAGATATACTTTGACACCCTTAGATATACTTTGATACACTTAGATATACTTTGATACACTTTGATACACTTAGATATACTTTGATATACTTTAATATACTTTGATACACTTAGATATACTTTTATACACTTAGATATACTTTGATACACTTTGATACACTTAGATATACTTTGATATACTTTGATACACTTAGATATACTTTTATACACTTAGATATACTTTTAAACACTTTGATACACTTAGATATACTTTGATACACTTATATATACTTTGACATACTTTGATGCACTTAGATATACTTTAATACACTTAGATATACTTTGATACACTTTTATACACTTAGATATACTTTGATATACTTTGATACACATTGATATACTTTGATATACTTTGATACACTTAGATATACATTGATACACTTTGATACACTTAGATTTACTTTGATACACTTAGATATACTTTGATACACTTTGATATACTTTGATACACTTTGATATTCGTTGATACACTTATATATACTTTGATACACTTAGATATACTTTGATATACTTTGATACACTTTGATACACTTAGATAAACTTTGATACACTTAGATATACTTTGATACACTTAGATATACTTTGATTTACTTTGATACACTTATATATACTTTGACATACTTTGATGCACTTAGATATACTTTAATACACTTAGATATACTTTGATACACTTTGATACACTTAGATATACTTTGATATACTTTGATACACATTGATATACTTTGATATACTTTGATACACTTAGATATACTTTGATATACTTTGATACACTTAGATTTACTTTGATACACTTAGATATACTTTGATACACTTTGATATACTTTGATACACTTTGATACACTTAGATATACTTTGATACACTTATATATACTTTGACATACTTTGATGAACTTAGATATACTTTGATACACTTAGATATACTTTTATACACTTAGATATACTTTGATACACTTTGATATACTTAAATACACTTTGATACACTTAGATATACTTTGATACACTTAGATACACTTAGATATACTTTGATACACTTAGATATACTTTGATACACTTTGATATACTTTAATACACTTTGATACACTTAGATATTAGTTGATACACTTAGATATACTTTGATACATTTTGATACATTTAGATATAATTTGATACACTTAGATATACTTTGACACCCTTAGATATACTTTGATACACTTAGATATACTTTGATACACTTTGATACACTTAGATATACTTTGATATACTTTGATACACTTAGATATACTTTTATACACTTAGATATACTTTTAAACACTTTGATACACTTAGATATACTTTGATACACTTTGATACACTTAGATATACTTCGATATACTTTGATACACATTGATATACTTTGATATACTTTGATACACTTAGATATACATTGATATACTTTGATACACTTAGATTTACTTTGATAAACTTAGATTTACTTTGATACACTTAGATATACTTTGATATACTTTAATACACTTAGATATACTTTGATACACTTTGATACACTTAGATATACTTTGATATACTTTGATACACATTGATATACTTTGATACACTTAGATATACTTTTATACACTTAGATATACTTTTAAACACTTTGATACACTTATATATACTTTGACATACTTTGATGCACTTAGATATACTTTAATACACTTAGATATACTTTGATACACTTTGATACACTTAGATATACTTTGATATACTTTGATACACATTGATATACTTTGATATACTTTGATACACTTAGATATACTTTGATATACTTTGATACACTTAGATTTACTTTGATACACTTAGATATACTTTGATACACTTTGATATACTTTGATACACTTTGATACACTTAGATATACTTTGATACACTTATATATACTTTGACATACTTTGATGAACTTAGATATACTTTGATACACTTAGATATACTTTTATACACTTAGATATACTTTGATACACTTTGATATACTTAAATACACTTTGATACACTTAGATATACTTTGATACACTTAGATACACTTAGATATACTTTGATACACTTAGATATACTTTGATACACTTTGATATACTTTAATACACTTTGATACACTTAGATATTAGTTGATACACTTAGATATATTTAGATATACTTTGATACTCTTAAATATACTTTGATACATTTTGTTACACTGATATATACTTTGAACACTTAGATATACTTTGATACACTTAGATATACTTTGATACACTTTGATACACTTAGATATACTTTGATATACTTTGATACACTTAGATATACTTTGATACACTTAGATATACTTTGATACATTTTGATACATTTAGATATAATTTGATACACTTAGATATACTTTGACACCCTTAGATATACTTTGATACACTTAGATATACTTTGATACACTTTGATACACTTAGATATACTTTGATATACTTTGATACACTTGGATATACTTTTATACACTTAGATATACTTTTAAACACTTTGAAACACTTAGATATACTTTGATACAATTATATATACTTTAACATACTTCGATGCACTTAGATATACTTTAATACACTTAGATATACTTTGATACACTTTGATACACTTAGATATACTTTGATATACTTTGATACACATTGATATACTTTGATATACTTTGATACACTTAGATATACATTGATATACTTTGATAAACTTAGATTTACTTTGATACACTTAGATATACTTTGATATACTTCGATGCACTTAGATATACTTTAATACACTTAGATATACTTTGATCCACTTTGATACACTTAGATATACTTTGATATACTTTGATACACATTGATATACTTTGATACACTTTGATACACTTAGATATACTTTGATACACATTGATATACTTTGATATACTTTGATACACTTAGATATACATTGATATACTTTGATACACTTAGATTTACTTTGATACACTTAGATTTACTTTGATACACTTAGATATACTTTGATACACTTTGATATACTTTGATACACTTTGATATTTTTTGATACACTGATATATACTTTGACATACTTAGATACACTTAGATATACTTTGATACACTTTGATACACTTAGATATACTTTGATATACTTTGATACACATTGATATACTTTGATATACTTTGATACACTTAGATATACATTGATACACTTTGATACACTTAGATTTACTTTGATACACTTAGATATACTTTGATACACTTTGATATACTTTGATACACTTTGATACACTTTGATATTCGTTGATACACTTATATATACTTTGATACACTTAGATATACTTTGATATACTTTGATACACTTTGATACACTTAGATAAACTTTGATACACTTAGATATACTTTGATACACTTAGATATACTTAGATATACTTTGACACCCTTAGATATACTTTGATACACTTAGATATACTTTGACACCCTTAGATATACTTTGATACACTTAGATATACTTTGATACACTTTGATACACTTAGATATACTTTGATATACTTTGATACACTTAGATATACTTTTATACACTTAGATATACTTTTAAACACTTTGATACACTTAGATATACTTTGATACACTTATATATACTTTGACATACTTTGTTGCACTTAGATATACTTTAATACACTTAGATATACTTTGATACACTTTGATACACTTAGATATACTTTGATATACTTTGATACACATTGATATACTTTAATATACTTTGATACACTTAGATAAACTTTGATATACTTTGATACACTTAGATTTACTTTGATACACTTAGATATACTTTGACACCCTTAGATATACTTTGATACCATTAGATATACTTTGATACACTTTGATACACTTAGATATACTTTGATACACTTTGATACACTTAGATATACTTTGATATACTTTGATACACATTGATATACTTTGATATACTTTAATACACTTAAATATACATTGATACACTTTGATACACTTAGATTTACTTTGATACACTTTGATATACTTTGATACACTTTGATACACTTTGATATTCGTTGATACACTTATATATACTTTGATACACTTAGATATACTTTGATATACTTTGATACACTTTGATACACTTAGATAAACTTTGATACACTTAGATATACTTTGATACACTTAGATATACTTTGATATACTTTGACACCCTTAGATATACTTTGATACACTTAGATATACTTTGACACCCTTAGATATACTTTGATACACTTAGATATACTTTGATACTCTTTGATACACTTAGATATACTTTGATATACTTTGATACATTTAGATATACATTTATACACTTAGATATACTTTTAAACACTTTGATACACTTAGATATACTTTGATACACTTATATATACTTTGACATACTTTGATGCACTTAGATATACTTTAATACACTTAGATATTCTTTGATATACTTTGATACACTTTGATACACTTAGATAAACTTTGATACGCTTAGATATACTTTGATACACTTAGATATACTTTGATATACTTTGATACACTAAGATAAACTTTGATACACTTAGATATACTTTGATACACTTAGATATACTTTGATATACTTTGACACCCTTAGATATACTTTGATACACTTATATATACTTTGCCACCTTAGATATACTTTGATACACTTAGATATACTTTGACACCCTTAGATATACTTTGATACTCTTAAATATACTTTGATACATTTTGTTACACTGATATATACTTTGAACACTTAGATATACTTTGATACACTTAGATATACTTTGATACACTTTGATACACTTAGATATACTTTGATATACTTTGATACACTTAGATATACTTTGATACACTTAGATATACTTTGATACACTTAGATATACTTTGATACATTTTGATACATTTAGATATAATTTGATACACTTAGATATACTTTGACACCCTTAGATATACTTTGATACACTTAGATATACTTTGATACACTTTGATACACTTAGATATACTTTGATATACTTTGATACACTTAGATATACTTTTATACACTTAGATATACTTTTAAACACTTTGATACACTTAGATATACTTTGATACACTTATATATACTTTGACATACTTCGATGCACTTAGATATACTTTAATACACTTAGATATACTTTGATACACTTTGATACACTTAGATATACTTTGATATACTTTGATACACATTGATATACTTTGATATACTTTAATACAATTAGATATACATTGATATACTTTGATACACTTAGATTTACTTTGATAAACTTAGATTTACTTTGATACACTTAGATATACTTTGATACACTTTGATATACTTTGATACACTTTGATACACTTAGATATACTTTGATACACATTGATATACGTTGATATACTTTGATACACTTAGATATACATTGATATACTTTGATACACTTAGATTTACTTTGATACACTTAGATTTACTTTGATACACTTAGATATACTTTGATACACTTTGATATACTTTGATACACTTTGATATTCTTTGATACACTGATATATACTTTGACATACTTAGATACACTTAGATATACTTTGATACACTTTGATACACTTAGATATACTTTGATATACTTTGATACACATTGATATACTTTGATATACTTTGATACACTTAGATATACATTGATACACTTTGATACACTCAGATTTACTTTGATACACTTAGATATACTTTGATACAGTTTGATATACTTTGATACACTTTGATACACTTTGATATTCGTTGATACACTTATATATACTTTGATACACTTAGATATACTTTGATATACTTTGATACACTTAGATAAACTTTGATACACTTAGATATACTTTGATACACTTAGATATACTTAGATATACTTTGACACCCTTAGATATACTTTGATACACTTAGATATATTTTGACACCCTTAGATATACTTTGATACACTTAGATATACTTTGATACGATTTGATACACTTAGATATACTTTGATATACTTTGATACACTTAGATATACTTTTATACACTTAGATATACTTTTAAACACTTTGATACACTTAGATATACTTTGATACACTGATATATACTTTGACATACTTTGTTGCACTTAGATATACTTTAATACACTTAGATATACTTTGATACACTTTGATACACTTAGATATACTTTGATATACTTTGATACACATTGATATACTTTAATATACTTTGATACACTTAGATAAACTTTAATATACTTTGATAAACTTAGATTTACTTTGATACACTTAGATATACTTTGACACCCTTAGATATACTTTGATACACTTAGATATACTTAAATACACTTTGATACACTTAGATATACTTTGATACACTTTGATATACTTAAATACACTTTAATACACTTAGATATACTTTGATACACTTAGATACACTTAGATATACTTTGATACACTTAGATATACTTTGATACACTTTGATATACTTTAATACACTTTGATACACTTAGAAATTAGTTGATACACTTAGATATATTTAGATATACTTTGATACTCTTAAATATACTTTGATACATTTTGTTACACTGATATATACTTTGAACACTTAGATATACTTTGATACACTTAGATATACTTTAAAACACTTTGATACACTTAGATATACTTTGATATACTTTGATACACTTAGATATACTTTGATACACTTAGATATACTTTGATACATTTTGATACATTTAGATATAATTTGATACACTTAGATATACTTTGACACCCTTAGATATACTTTGATACACTTAGATATACTTTGATACACTTTGATACACTTAGATATACTTTGATATACTTTGATACACTTAGATATACTTTTATACACTTAGATATACTTTTAAACACTTTGATACACTTAGATATACTTTGATACACTTATATATACTTTGACATACTTCGATGCACTTAGATATACTTTAATACACTTAGATATACTTTGATACACTTTGATACACTTAGATATACTTTGATATACTTTGATACACATTGATATACTTTGATATACTTTGATACACTTAGATATACATTGATATACTTTGATAAACTTAGATTTACTTTGATACACTTAGATATACTTTGATATACTTCGATGCACTTAGATATACTTTAATACACTTAGATATAATTTGATACACTTTGATACACTTAGATATACTTTGATATACTTTGATACACATTGATATACTTTGATACACTTTGATACACTTAGATATACTTTGATACACATTGATATACTTTGATATACTTTGATACACTTAGATATACATTGATATACTTTGATACACTTAGATTTACTTTGATACACTTAGATTTACTTTGATACACTTAGATATACTTTGATACACTTTGATATACTTTGATACACTTTGATATTCTTTGATACACTGATATATACTTTGACATACTTAGATACACTTAGATATACTTTGATACACTTTGATACACTTAGATATACTTTGATATACTTTGATACACATTGATATACTTTGATATACTTTGATACACTTAGATATACATTGATACACTTTGATACACTTAGATTTACTTTGATACACTTAGATATACTTTGATACACTTTGATATACTTTGATACACTTTGATACACTTTGATATTCGTTGATACACTTATATATACTTTGATACACTTAGATATACTTTGATATACTTTGATACACTTTGATACACTTAGATAAACTTTGATACACTTAGATATACTTTGATACACTTAGATATACTTAGATATACTTTGACACCCTTAGATATACTTTGATACACTTATATATTCTTTTGACATACTTTGTTGCACTTAGATATACTTTAATACACTTAGATATACTTTGATACACTTTGATACACTTAGATATACTTTGATATACTTTGATACACATTGATATACTTTAATATACTTTGATACACTTAGATAAACTTTGATATACTTTGATACACTTAGATTTACTTTGATACACTTAGATATACTTTGACACCCTTAGATATACTTTGATACCATTAGATATACTTTGATACACTTTGATACACTTAGATATACTTTGATACACTTTGATACACTTAGATATACTTTGATATACTTTGATACACATTGATATACTTTGATATACTTTAATACACTTAAATATACATTGATACACTTTGATACACTTAGATTTACTTTGATACACTTAGATTTACTTTGATACACTTTGATATACTTTGATACACTTTGATACACTTTGATATTCGTTGATACACTTATATATACTTTGATACACTTAGATATACTTTGATATACTTTGATACACTTTGATACACTTAGATAAACTTTGATACACTTAGATATACTTTGATACACTTAGATATACTTTGATATACTTTGACACCCTTAGATATACTTTGATACACTTAGATATACTTTGACACCCTTAGATATACTTTGATACACTTAGATATACTTTGATACTCTTTGATACACTTAGATATACTTTGATATACTTTGATACATTTAGATATACATTTATACACTTAGATATACTTTTAAACACTTTGATACACTTAGATATACTTTGATACACTTATATATACTTTGACATACTTTGATGCACTTAGATATACTTTAATACACTTAGATATTCTTTGATATACTTTGATACACTTTGATACACTTAGATAAACTTTGATACGCTTAGATATACTTTGATACACTTAGATATACTTTGATATACTTTGATACACTAAGATAAACTTTGATACACTTAGATATACTTTGATACACTTAGATATACTTTGATATACTTTGACACCCTTAGATATACTTTGATACACTTATATATACTTTGCCACCTTAGATATACTTTGATACACTTAGATATACTTTGACACCCTTAGATATACTTTGATACTCTTAAATTTACTTTGATACATTTTGTTACACTGATATATACTTTGATATACTTTGATACACTAAGATAAACTTTGATACACTTAGATATACTTTGATACACTTAGATATACTTTGATACATTTTGATACATTTAGATATAATTTGATACACTTAGATATACTTTGACACCCTTAGATATACTTTGATACACTTAGATATACTTTGATACACTTTGATACACTTAGATATACTTTGATATACTTTGATACACTTAGATATACTTTTATACACTTAGATATACTTTTAAACACTTTGATACACTTAGATATACTTTGATACACTTATATATACTTTGACATACTTCGATGCACTTAGATATACTTTAATACACTTAGATATACTTTGATACACTTTGATACACTTAGATATACTTTGATATACTTTGATACACATTGATATACTTTGATATACTTTAATACAATTAGATATACATTGATATACTTTGATACACTTAGATTTACTTTGATAAACTTAGATTTACTTTGATACACTTAGATATACTTTGATACACTTTGATATACTTTGATACACTTTGATACACTTAGATATACTTTGATACACATTGATATACGTTGATATACTTTGATACACTTAGATATACATTGATATACTTTGATACACTTAGATTTACTTTGATACACTTAGATTTACTTTGATACACTTAGATATACTTTGATACACTTTGATATACTTTGATACACTTTGATATTCTTTGATACACTGATATATACTTTGACATACTTAGATACACTTAGATATACTTTGATACACTTTGATACACTTAGATATACTTTGATATACTTTGATACACATTGATATACTTTGATATACTTTGATACACTTAGATATACATTGATACACTTTGATACACTCAGATTTACTTTGATACACTTAGATATACTTTGATACAGTTTGATATACTTTGATACACTTTGATACACTTTGATATTCGTTGATACACTTATATATACTTTGATACACTTAGATATACTTTGATATACTTTGATACACTTAGATAAACTTTGATACACTTAGATATACTTTGATACACTTAGATATACTTAGATATACTTTGACACCCTTAGATATACTTTGATACACTTAGATATATTTTGACACCCTTAGATATACTTTGA
Organism: Macrosteles quadrilineatus; assembly: GCF_028750875.1. NCBI lineage: Eukaryota > Metazoa > Arthropoda > Insecta > Hemiptera > Cicadellidae > Macrosteles > Macrosteles quadrilineatus. The sequence goes on along the minus strand of NW_026542597.1, from coordinate 95,436,680 downwards.
TACACTTAGATATACTTTGATACGATTTGATACACTTAGATATACTTTGATATACTTTGATACACTTAGATATACTTTTATACACTTAGATATACTTTTAAACACTTTGATACACTTAGATATACTTTGATACACTGATATATACTTTGACATACTTTGTTGCACTTAGATATACTTTAATACACTTAGATATACTTTGATACACTTTGATACACTTAGATATACTTTGATATACTTTGATACACATTGATATACTTTAATATACTTTGATACACTTAGATAAACTTTAATATACTTTGATAAACTTAGATTTACTTTGATACACTTAGATATACTTTGACACCCTTAGATATACTTTGATACACTTAGATATACTTAAATACACTTTGATACACTTAGATATACTTTGATACACTTTGATATACTTAAATACACTTTAATACACTTAGATATACTTTGATACACTTAGATACACTTAGATATACTTTGATACACTTAGATATACTTTGATACACTTTGATATACTTTAATACACTTTGATACACTTAGAAATTAGTTGATACACTTAGATATATTTAGATATACTTTGATACTCTTAAATATACTTTGATACATTTTGTTACACTGATATATACTTTGAACACTTAGATATACTTTGATACACTTAGATATACTTTAAAACACTTTGATACACTTAGATATACTTTGATATACTTTGATACACTTAGATATACTTTGATACACTTAGATATACTTTGATACATTTTGATACATTTAGATATAATTTGATACACTTAGATATACTTTGACACCCTTAGATATACTTTGATACACTTAGATATACTTTGATACACTTTGATACACTTAGATATACTTTGATATACTTTGATACACTTAGATATACTTTTATACACTTAGATATACTTTTAAACACTTTGATACACTTAGATATACTTTGATACACTTATATATACTTTGACATACTTCGATGCACTTAGATATACTTTAATACACTTAGATATACTTTGATACACTTTGATACACTTAGATATACTTTGATATACTTTGATACACATTGATATACTTTGATATACTTTGATACACTTAGATATACATTGATATACTTTGATAAACTTAGATTTACTTTGATACACTTAGATATACTTTGATATACTTCGATGCACTTAGATATACTTTAATACACTTAGATATAATTTGATACACTTTAATACACTTAGATATACTTTGATATACTTTGATACACATTGATATACTTTGATACACTTTGATACACTTAGATATACTTTGATACACATTGATATACTTTGATATACTTTGATACACTTAGATATACATTGATATACTTTGATACACTTAGATTTACTTTGATACACTTAGATTTACTTTGATACACTTAGATATACTTTGATACACTTTGATATACTTTGATACACTTTGATATTCTTTGATACACTGATATATACTTTGACATACTTAGATACACTTAGATATACTTTGATACACTTTGATACACTTAGATATACTTTGATATACTTTGATACACATTGATATACTTTGATATACTTTGATACACTTAGATATACATTGATACACTTTGATACACTTAGATTTACTTTGATACACTTAGATATACTTTGATACACTTTGATATACTTTGATACACTTTGATACACTTTGATATTCGTTGATACACTTATATATACTTTGATACACTTAGATATACTTTGATATACTTTGATACACTTTGATACACTTAGATAAACTTTGATACACTTAGATATACTTTGATACACTTAGATATACTTAGATATACTTTGACACCCTTAGATATACTTTGATACACTTAGATATACTTTGACACCCTTAGATATACTTTGATACACTTAGATATACTTTGATACACTTTGATACACTTAGATATACTTTGATATACTTTGATACACTTAGATATACTTTTATACACTTAGATATACTTTTAAACACTTTGATACACTTAGATATACTTTGATACACTTATATATACTTTGACATACTTTGTTGCACTTAGATATACTTTAATACACTTAGATATACTTTGATACACTTTGATACACTTAGATTTACTTTGATATACTTTGATACACATTGATATACTTTAATATACTTTGATACACTTAGATAAACTTTGATATACTTTGATACACTTAGATTTACTTTGATACACTTAGATATACTTTGACACCCTTAGATATACTTTGATACACTTAGATATACTTTGATACACTTTGATACACTTAGATATAATTTGATACACTTTGATACACTTAGATATACTTTGATATACTTTGATACACATTGATATACTTTGATATACTTTGATATACTTTGATACACTTAGATATACATTGATACACTTTGATATACTTTTAAACACTTTGATACACTTAGATATACTTTGATACACTTTGATACACTTAGATATACTTTGATATACTTTGATACACATTGATATACTTTGATATACTTTGATACACTTAGATATACATTGATATACTTTGATACACTTAGATTTACTTTGATAAACTTAGATTTACTTTGATACACTTAGATATACTTTGATATACTTCGATGCACTTAGATATACTTTAATACACTTAGATATACTTTGATACACTTTGATACACTTAGATATACTTTGATATACTTTGATACACATTGATATACTTTGATACACTTAGATATACTTTTATACACTTAGATATACTTTTAAACACTTTGATACACTTAGATATACTTTGATACACTTATATATACTTTGACATACTTTGATGCACTTAGATATACTTTAATACACTTAGATATACTTTGATACACTTTGATACACTTAGATATACTTTGATATACTTTGATACACATTGATATACTTTGATATACTTTGATACACTTAGATATACTTTGATATAATTTGATACACTTAGATTTACTTTGATACACTTAGATATACTTTGATACACTTTGATATACTTTGATACACTTTGATACACTTAGATATACTTTGATACACTTATATATACTTTGACATACTTTAATGAACTTAGATATACTTTGATACACTTAGATATACTTTTATACACTTAGATATACTTTGATACACTTTGATATACTTAAATACACTTTGATACACTTAGATATACTTTGATACACTTAGATACACTTAGATATACTTTGATACACTTAGATATACTTTGATACACTTTGATATACTTTAATACACTTTGATACATTTAGATATTAGTTGATACACTTAGATATATTTAGATATACTTTGATACTCTTAAATATACTTTGATACATTTTGTTACACTGATATATACTTTGAACACTTAGATATACTTTGATACACTTAGATATACTTTGATACACTTTGATACACTTAGATATACTTTGATATACTTTGATACACTTAGATATACTTTGATACACTTAGATATACTTTGATACATTTAGATATAATTTGATACACTTAGATATACTTTGACACCCTTAGATATACTTTGATACACTTAGATATACTTTGATACACTTTGATACACTTAGATATACTTTGATATACTTTGATACACTTAGATATACTTTTATACACTTAGATATACTTTTAAAGACTTTGATACACTTAGATATACTTTGATACACTTATATATATTTGACATACTTCGATGCACTTAGATATACTTTAATACACTTAGATATACTTTGATACACTTTGATACACTTAGATATACTTTGATATACTTTGATACACATTGATATACTTTGATATACTTTGATACACTTAGATATACATTGATATACTTTGATAAACTTAGATTTACTTTGATACACTTAGATATACTTTGATATACTTCGATGCACTTAGATATACTTTAATACACTTAGATATACTTTGATACACTTTGATACACTTAGATATACTTTGATATACTTTGATACACATTGATATACTTTGATACACTTTGATACACTTAGATATACTTTGATACACATTGATATACTTTGATATACTTTGATACACTTAGATATACATTGATATACTTTGATACACTTAGATTTACTTTGATACACTTACATTTACTTTGATACACTTAGATATACTTTGATACTCTTTGATATACTTTGATACACTTTGATATTTTTTGATACACTGATATATACTTTGACATACTTAGATACACTTAGATATACTTTGATACACTTTGATACACTTAGATATACTTTGATATACTTTGATACACATTGATATACTTTGATATACTTTGATACACTTAGATATACATTGATACACTTTGATACACTTAGATTTACTTTGATACACTTAGATATACTTTGATACACTTTGATATACTTTGATACACTTTGATATTCGTTGATACACTTATATATACTTTGATACACTTAGATATACTTTGATATACTTTGATACACTTTGATACACTTAGATAAACTTTGATACACTTAGATATACTTTGATACACTTAGATATACTTAGATATACTTTGACACCCTTAGATATACTTTGATACACTTAGATATACTTTGACACCCTTAGATATACTTTGATACACTTAGATATACTTTGATACACTTTGATACACTTAGATATACTTTGATATACTTTGATACACTTAGATATACTTTTATACACTTAGATATACTTTTAAACACTTTGATACACTTAGATATACTTTGATACACTTATATATACTTTGACATACTTTGTTGCACTTAGATATACTTTAATACACTTAGATATACTTTGATACACTTTGATACACTTAGATATACTTTGATATACTTTGATACACATTGATATACTTTAATATACTTTGATACACTTAGATAAACTTTGATATACTTTGATACACTTAGATTTACTTTGATACACTTAGATATACTTTGACACCCTTAGATATACTTTGATACACTTAGATATACTTTGATACACTTTGATACACTTAGATATACTTTGATACACTTTGATACACTTAGATATACTTTGATATACTTTGATACACATTGATATACTTTAATATACTTTAATACACTTAAATATACATTGATACACTTTGATACACTTAGATTTACTTTGATACACTTAGATATACTTTGATACACTTTGATATACTTTGATACACTTTGATATTCGTTGATACACTTATATATACTTTGATACACTTAGATATACTTTGATATACTTTGATACACTTTGATACACTTAGATAAACTTTGATACACTTAGATATACTTTGATACACTTAGATATACTTTGATATACTTTGACACCCTTAGATATACTTTGATACACTTAGATATACTTTGACACCCTTAGATATACTTTGATACACTTAGATATACTTTGATACTCTTTGATACACTTAGATATACTTTGATATACTTTGATACATTTAGATATACTTTTATACACTTAGATATACTTTTAAACACTTTGATACACTTAGATATACTTTGATACACTTATATATACTTTGACATACTTTGATGCACTTAGATATACTTTAATACACTTAGATATTCTTTGATATACTTTGATACACTTTGATACACTTAGATAAACTTTGATACGCTTAGATATACTTTGATACACTTAGATATATTTTGATACATTTTGATACATTTAGATATACTTTGATACACTTAGATATACTTTGATATACTTTGATACACTAAGATAAACTTTGATACACTTAGATATACTTTGATACACTTAGATATACTTTGATATACTTTGACACCCTTAGATATACTTTGATACACTTATATATACTTTGCCACCTTAGATATACTTTGATACACTTAGATATACTTTGACACCCTTAGATATACTTTGATACTCTTAAAAATACTTTGATAAATTTTGTTACACTGATATATACTTTGAACACTTAGATATACTTTGATACACTTAGATATACTTTGATACACTTTGATACACTTAGATATACTTTGATATACTTTGATACACTTAGATATACTTTGATACATTTTGATACATTTAGATATAATTTGATACACTTAGATATACTTTGACACCCTTAGATATACTTTGATACACTTAGATATACTTTGATACACTTTGATACACTTAGATATACTTTGATATACTTTGATACACTTAGATATACTTTTATACACTTAGATATACTTTTAAACACTTTGATACACTTAGATATACTTTGATACACTTATATATACTTTGACATACTTCTAAGCACTTAGATATACTTTAATACACTTAGATATACTTTGATACACTTTGATACACTTAGATATACTTTGATATACTTTGATACACATTGATATACTTTGATATACTTTAATACAATTAGATATACATTGATATACTTTGATACACTTAGATTTACTTTGATAAACTTAGATTTACTTTGATACACTTAGATATACTTTGATACACTTTGATATACTTTAATACACTTTGATACACTTAGATATACTTTGATACACATTGATATACGTTGATATACTTTGATACACTTAGATATACATTGATATACTTTGATACACTTAGATTTACTTTGATACACTTAGATTTACTTTGATACACTTAGATATACTTTGATACACTTTGATATACTTTGATACACTTTGATATTCTTTGATACACTGATATATACTTTGACATACTTAGATACACTTAGATATACTTTGATACACTTTGATACACTTAGATATACTTTGATATACTTTGATACACATTGATATACTTTGATATACTTTGATTCACTTAGATATACATTGATACACTTTGATACACTTTGATATTCGTTGATACACTTATATATACTTTGATACACTTAGATATACTTTGATATACTTTGATACACTTTGATACACTTAGATAAACTTTGATACACTTAGATATACTTTGATACACTTAGATATACTTAGATATACTTTGACACCCTTAGATATACTTTGATACACTTAGATATATTTTGACACCCTTAGATATACTTTGATACACTTATATATACTTTGATACGATTTGATACACTTAGATATACTTTGATATACTTTGATACACTTAGATATACTTTTATACACTTAGATATACTTTTAAACACTTTGATACACTTAGATATACTTTGATACACTTATATATACTTTGACATACTTTGTTGCACTTAGATATACTTTAATACACTTAGATATACTTTGATACACTTTGATACACTTAGATATACTTTGATATACTTTGATACACATTGATATACTTTAATATACTTTGATACACTTAGATAAACTTTAATATACTTTGATAAACTTAGATTTACTTTGATACACTTAGATATACTTTGACACCCTTAGATATACTTTGATACACTTAGATATACTTAAATACACTTTGATACACTTAGATATACTTTGATACACTTTGATATACTTAAATACACTTTGATACACTTAGATATACTTTGATACACTTAGATACACTTAGATATACTTTGATACACTTAGATATACTTTGATACACTTTGATATACTTTAATACACTTTGATACACTTAGAAATTAGTTGATACACTTAGATATATTTAGATATACTTTGATACTCTTAAATATACTTTAAAACATTTTGTTACACTGATATATACTTTGAACACTTAGATATACTTTGATACACTTAGATATACTTTGATACACTTTGATACACTTAGATATACTTTGATATACTTTGATACACTTAGATATACTTTGATACACTTAGATATACTTTGATACATTTTGATACATTTAGATATAATTTGATACACTTAGATATACTTTGACACCCTTAGATATACTTTGATACACTTAGATATACTTTGATACACTTTGATACACTTAGATATACTTTGATATACTTTGATACACTTAGATATACTTTTATACACTTAGATATACTTTTAAACACTTTGATACACTTAGATATACTTTGATACACTTATATATACTTTGACATACTTCGATGCACTTAGATATACTTTAATACACTTAGATATACTTTGATACACTTTGATACACTTAGATATACTTTGATATACTTTGATACACATTGATATACTTTGATATACTTTGATACACTTAGATATACATTGATATACTTTGATAAACTTAGATTTACTTTGATACACTTAGATATACTTTGATATACTTCGATGCACTTAGATATACTTTAATACACTTAGATATAATTTGATACACTTTCATACACTTAGATATACTTTGATATACTTTGATACACATTGATATACTTTGATACACTTTGATACACTTAGATATACTTTGATACACATTGATATACTTTGATATACTTTGATACACTTAGATATACATTGATATACTTTGATACACTTAGATTTACTTTGATACACTTAGATTTACTTTGATACACTTAGATATACTTTGATACACTTTGATATACTTTGATACACTTTGATATTCTTTGATACACTGATATATACTTTGACATACTTAGATACACTTAGATATACTTTGATACACTTTGATACACTTAGATATACTTTGATATACTTTGATACACATTGATATACTTTGATATACTTAGATACACTTAGATATACATTGATACACTTAGATATACTTTGATACACTTTGATATACTTTAAAACACTTTGATACATTTAGATATTAGTTGATACACTTAGATATATTTAGATATACTTTGATACTCTTAAATATACTTTGATACATTTTGTTACACTGATATATACTTTGAACACTTAGATATACTTTGATACACTTAGATATACTTTGATACACTTTGATACACTTAGATATACTTTGATATACTTTGATACACTTAGATATACTTTGATACACTTAGATATACTTTGATACATTTAGATATAATTTGATACACTTAGATATACTTTGACACCCTTAGATATACTTTGATACACTTAGATATACTTTGATACACTTTGATACACTTAGATATACTTTGATATACTTTGATACACTTAGATATACTTTTATACACTTAGATATACTTTTAAAGACTTTGATACACTTAGATATACTTTGATACACTTATATATACTTTGACATACTTCGATGCACTTAGATATACTTTAATACACTTAGATATACTTTGATACACTTTGATACACTTAGATATACTTTGATATACTTTGATACACATTGATATACTTTGATATACTTTGATACACTTAGATATACATTGATATACTTTGATAAACTTAGATTTACTTTGATACACTTAGATATACTTTGATATACTTCGATGCACTTAGATATACTTTAATACACTTAGATATACTTTGATACACTTTGATACACTTAGATATACTTTGATATACTTTGATACACATTGATATACTTTGATACACTTTGATACACTTAGATATACTTTGATACACATTGATATACTTTGATATACTTTGATACACTTAGATATACATTGATATACTTTGATACACTTAGATTTACTTTGATACACTTACATTTACTTTGATACACTTAGATATACTTTGATACACTTTGATATACTTTGATACACTTTGATATTTTTTGATACACTGATATATACTTTGACATACTTAGATACACTTAGATATACTTTGATACACTTTGATACACTTAGATATACTTTGATATACTTTGATACACATTGATATACTTTGATATACTTTGATACACTTAGATATACATTGATACACTTTGATACACTTAGATTTACTTTGATACACTTAGATATACTTTGATACACTTTAATATACTTTGATACACTTTGATATTCGTTGATACACTTATATATACTTTGATACACTTAGATATACTTTGATATACTTTGATACACTTTGATACACTTAGATAAACTTTGATACACTTAGATATACTTTGATACACTTAGATATACTTAGATATACTTTGACACCCTTAGATATACTTTGATACACTTAGATATACTTTGACACCCTTAGATATACTTTGATACACTTAGATATACTTTGATACACTTTGATACACTTAGATATACTTTGATATACTTTGATACACTTAGATATACTTTTATACACTTTGATATACTTTTAAACACTTTGATACACTTAGATATACTTTGATACACTTATATATACTTTGACATACTTTGTTGCACTTAGATATACTTTAATACACTTAGATATACTTTGATACACTTTGATACACTTAGATATACTTTGATATACTTTGATACACATTGATATACTTTAATATACTTTGATACACTTAGATAAACTTTGATATACTTTGATACACTTAGATTTACTTTGATACACTTAGATATACTTTGACACCCTTAGATATACTTTGATACACTTAGATATACTTTGATACACTTTGATACACTTAGATATACTTTGATACACTTTGATACACTTAGATATACTTTGATATACTTTGATACACATTGATATACTTTAATATACTTTAATACACTTAAATATACATTGATACACTTTGATACACTTAGATTTACTTTGATACACTTAGATATACTTTGATACACTTTGATATACTTTGATACACTTTGATACACTTTGATATTCGTTGATACACTTATATATACTTTGATACACTTAGATATACTTTGATATACTTTGATACACTTTGATACACTTAGATAAACTTTGATACACTTAGATATACTTTGATACACTTAGATATACTTTGATATACTTTGACACCCTTAGATATACTTTGATACACTTAGATATACTTTGACACCCTTAGATATACTTTGATACACTTAGATATACTTTGATACTCTTTGATACACTTAGATATACTTTGATATACTTTGATACATTTAGATATACTTTTATACACTTAGATATACTTTTAAACACTTTGATACACTTAGATATACTTTGATACACTTATATATACTTTGACATACTTTGATGCACTTAGATATACTTTAATACACTTAGATATTCTTTGATATACTTTGATACACTTTGATACACTTAGATAAACTTTGATACGCTTAGATATACTTTGATACACTTAGATATATTTTGATACATTTTGATACATTTAGATATACTTTGATACACTTAGATATACTTTGATATACTTTGATACACTAAGATAAACTTTGATACACTTAGATATACTTTGATACACTTAGATATACTTTGATATACTTTGACACCCTTAGATATACTTTGATACACTTATATATACTTTGCCACCTTAGATATACTTTGATACACTTAGATATACTTTGACACCCTTAGATATACTTTGATACTCTTAAAAATACTTTGATAAATTTTGTTACACTGATATATACTTTGAACACTTAGATATACTTTGATACACTTAGATATACTTTGATACACTTTGATATTCTGTACCGATGGTAGTTAGTTTTTATTTGAAATAACAAAACAAAATCAATATTATTTAATCATTGGCTAGAAAGATTAAGAAAGAGTGACCAGCAGTTTAGAAGTTTTAGTTTTGTAGGGTTGGTAGTGGTTAGTGATAACTAGGTTCAACTTTGTCAGTTTTAAGTTCACTGGAAATATGGTCATCTAAGTTGTGGTTGCTGTAGAAAATTGTAAGTAGTTTTAATATTGTTTAGTAATAAGATTTTAGCTGATTTATTGTATATAGCTTTGTAGAAATCACTTTTGGAAAAAGATGAAAAGGAATGAATAGTTTTCAAATCAATTTTAATGCATTTCACAAGAAAAGAAAACAAGTAAAGTTTATACAGACCTGTTGAGTTTTGTTCTAGGAGAAGCACATTTTCACAAGAAGTTGTAAAGATCTTAAATCTACTTTTAATTATTAGAATTTATAGAGAATAGTTTTTATTGGGTTTGTGTGATGTTTTCAGACAGAAATCAACCACTTCTTGGTACTACCACTTCTTGTTCACCTTCTTATGATTGGTCCAGTAGCTTTTTGCACCACTTCTAGTTTGCATGGTATCTGCTAGTGCCTGTTCTGACCATTAAACCAGTGTCTCTGTTTAAAGTAAGATCTTTCCACTATTTTATTATTTAGTATAATTTTTGGAAGTAACAACTGGATATTTAATTTCATTTGGAAAGTGTATTTTGAGAAATTTGACATCCGTAAAATAAATGCATCTTTGGACTACTTTGTCTTTTAATTTATCTCACTTCTACTACCAGCTTAAATTAGATTCATCCTAAATTAAAGTATACTACCTAATTGGCTACAAGGTAAGGGTATACAAGTGCGCAACTCTGCTAATGAATCATTTAAAATTAGAAGCTGGTAAAAGTGAGAAATACATAGGCCTACATGATTATTGAGGATTATGCCTATGTTAGAAGAACTACAGCAAACAAGTAGAGGCTGAAAATTTTCAACATGTCAAAATACAATTTAAATTATCTAAACAAAGAAGAACTTCTGTACGAGATAAGAATAAGAGGGGAAGAAACGAGTGATAGTGATGTAGACTCTTTAAGAAAAACTTTAAGATCTTGTATTAACCAGAATACCGATTTAACAAATTTAAAAGGTTCATACACTTTATCTGGGGAAATAACTATAATTGGGGAAAAGTGTGAACAAATTGATTCTCTAATTGAACAGTGTAGGGAAAATGTGACTAAACTCAAAATAGCTAAAATCAAGGCAAAACTAGTGCATGTACAAAACCGGACTACTAATCTATTACAATGTAAGCTGGAACCAGATAAGAAAGTTAGTTTAGACAAATTAAATCAGCAAATCTTAAATAGTTTTGAGCAATTTAAAACAATGCATACCTTCTCAGACCAGGAGATGGGGGATTTTGAAGAGGAGCTGAATAACTCTATAGTTGAGAATGAAATAATTGGGGAAAAATTAAATCAGTCTAAATCGGTAGTTCCACCAACTGAAAACTTCACTTCATCAACACCTCAAAAAGTAGAAATGGATTGTTTTCAACAAAATGTGCCGGGTCAAGTCATAAATAATCAACCAAACTCATGTACAGTTGTAAATAGTAGCCTAAGTCCTAGTAGCCTTTTTACAAAGTTGTCAAACCCATTGGAAATTTATTTAAAAAATTTTCCTGTGTGTAATGGTTTAGAAACAAACACATTGTTGCAGTTTTTGAGAAACCTAGTTACTGTCCGAAATGAAACTTCTTTATCTGAGCAAGATTTGTATGAGATTCTACCAATTTATTCTACAGCACCATTAGTGAATAAAATATTAGAATTCTAAAGGGAATCAAAATCAATTGATTTGTTGCATGCTAATATAATCACTACATTTTTGCCAATCACCTTAAGGGAAAAGCTGAAACAAGATTTAATTTTTCGACCTCAAAAACACCTTGAACCTTTGTCTATATATGTGCATGAAATAAAAATAAACCACCAGGTATTAAAGTGTGATTTAACTGAGAGTCAACTTGTTAGTTTTATTAAGAATGGAATACATCCTGATTTGCGCAACAAACTAATATTTGAGAAGAACCCTGAAACATTTTTAGACTTAGATCATCTTTGTATAAGTTTAAATAATGTAACATACAATGATTACCTCAGAAATCAAGGTTTTCCAGTTAGTAATAGTAGTGTTAGCAAGCCTTATCTATCAACTGATGATAAGCCTAGGATGGATAAACCTAACCCAGGAGTTCAACGACCTAAAAGTCACTACTCAAATCGTAACAATGAGAGGCCTGTTTGTTTCAAATGTCAAAGAGTAGGTCATATTGCTCGAAATTGTTACAGACCAGATCCAAAAAACTAGTTAAGCCAGGAAAAACACGTAGCCTAGACTACAAATCTGTTTTTCCGGACGGCAAGAAAGAATTCGGAAATAATAAACCTGTATATAGTTCTCATAGTCCCAATTTTAAGTCTGAACTGAGAAGAGTTGTTAAGGATTTTAATAAAATAAATTCACCTGGATTAAAGAAAGTAAAAGCTAAAACTGTAACACATTTACCCTGTATTTCTGTGGATTTAGGAAACAAATTAAGTGTGGGAGCTTTGTTAGACACTGGAGCTAGTCAAAACTTTATAAGCTTGGATTTATACAACAGATTATTGGGAAATAAATTAATTATGAGTGAAAATACTTGGCAGGGAACCATAGTTGCTGCAAACAATGAACCTTTGAACATAAATAAGCAATGTGAAACTTTGATTAAGATAAAATCATTTACCTGGAAACAAACATTTTTAGTGGTTGAGTTAAAATATTTTGACATGATTTTAGGATACCCTTTTATGTGTGCAAGCAAGTTAAACCTAAATATGGATCGACAAATGGGTTATTTTACATTTAAACCTGAAGATGAAATTAAGTTAATTCCAAGTACAAACCTGAGTGAATTAAGCTTAAGTAGTATTAAAGTAGGAGATGTTGAAATGTGTGAAGAAGCTGAGAAGTTAATTAAGAATTTTCCTACTGTTTTTACGGATAAGATAGGATCAGCACTTGATTTGGAAATTGAGCTTAAAGTGACGGATGATAAACCTGTTAGTATACGCCCTTATTTTTTAAGTCCACCCAAAGTAGAGAAGATGAAAGCTATAATTGATGACTGGATAAAACAAGATGTCGCGGAAGTTTCCACTAGTCCATATAGCGCCCCTGCATTTTTGACTCAAGATGACAGACTTGTAATTAACTACTCTGAACTCAATAAGAAGTTAATCAATGTAGATTACCCGCTAGGAGATATGCAGAATATGTATCAGCATCTAAAAGGAGCTAGATATTTTACAGTCATAGATTTAAACAAAGCATTTTTACAATGTCCCATAGCTTTAGAATCCAGAGATTTAACATCTTTTAGTACAATTTTTGGTAAATTTCGTATGAAGAGAATTCCATTTGGATTGAAAATAGGCAGTAGCGTACTATCACATTATTTGGACAAAATATTTAATGACATCAAATTTCAGTATATGATTAACTTTTGTGACGATATAGTTGTATATAGCCCTGATAAGAGAAACCATATTGAGCACGTTACAGAAGTGATTAAGAGATTAGCAAAACACGGACTTACGGTAAATCCACAAAAAGTCAAATTCTTTTGTAAGGAAATAAGTTTTTTAGGACATATTATTAAACAAGATAGCATCACAATAGATCCCGAGCGAACTAACTCATTAATGAAATTTCCTGCTCCAAAAACTGTGAGGCAAGTGCGACAGTTTATAGGAATGTGTGGTTATTGGTCTAGATATATTCCTAAATATGCTGAAATATGTTTACCTCTGTTTGGGCTGAAGAAGAAAGGTGTAAAATTTAAATGGAACGAGGAGTGTCAAAATGCATTTGAAACCTTAAAGAGTAAGATAGCAAATCCGCCTATACTACAAATGGCCGATTTTTCTAAAGAATTCGAGTTGCATACCGACGCAAGCGACCTTGCAGCTGCTGGTGTTTTATTGCAAAGAAATGAGGAGGGGAATTTAATGCCTATTGCTTACTATTCGAAGAAATTCACACCTACTGAGATGCGTTATAGCACTTACGAAAAGGAAGCTTACAGTGTAATATTGTGTGTAGAGAAATGGCATCAATTCTTGGAAGTAAGAAGTTTTAAATTAGTTACTGATTGTCAAGGTCTTAGTTTCATGCTCAAATCTCGAAAAAGCCGTGGAAGATTGTCGAGATGGTTTGAAAGGTTGTTTAGTCTTCCATTCACAGTTGAACATGTAAAAGGTTCGGAGAATATAATAGCTGATGCGTTATCACGTATGTTTAGTGGAGAGAAAGAGAGTGAGACGGAAATCCACGAAACTAATCTGTTAAGCAATATCAACAATGAAGTCTATTTTTGTAATGTGTTAAATGAAATACCATTGGATCTTAAGGACATTAAAGTACATCAAGAGAGCGATGAAGAGTGTAAGAAAATCATTGAAAGCATCAAGAATAAGACTAATAATGAAAATTATACCCTGAAAAATGAAGTTTTATTGTTTAAAAAGAAGATTTATTTGCCCAAGAAACTGTTTAGTGTAATATTCGCATTCTATCACAACTCATTAATTGGTGGTCATATGGGAATTTTTAGGACTCAAAGTAAAGTAAATGAAAGTTTTCACCATCCTGAATTAAATGAATTCGTAAAAGGTAAAGTCCGTGAATGTAAGATCTGTCTGATGTCTAAGTCGGAACAACGTAAGTTTGAAGGTCGACTGATATCTGTTCCTGTAACTCAAGCTCTAAACACAGTGTTTATTGACCTAGCTGGACCATTTCCCCGATCAAATAAACTCAATCAGTATATTTTAATTGTGGTTGATGCATTTACCCGTTTTGTATGGTTGTACCCTCTGAAGGATTGCAAGACAAAATTCATCATAGAAAAATTGAAGATAATTTTTGATAGTTTCTCAGTACCCCGAATACTTGTGTCTGATAATGCGAGTTATTTTACATCCAAGGAATTTAAGAAATTCATGTTCAATAACTATGTGGAACACAGAAAGCTAGCTGCGTACAGAGCAAACGGAAATTTGTCGGAACGATATTTGAGGGAGACTAATAATGCTTTACGGAGTTTTTATGGTAATCAACATGATAAATGGGATTCAGATCTGGGACTGATTGCCACAAGTTTGAATACTGCTGTAAATAGTTCGACTAAATCGACTGCTTTTGGTTTAATGTTTGCCCATCCTTGTAACAATGCACTGACAAACTTATGGAATGTTAATGACATTATTTCGGAGAAGTTAACTCCTGATCAAAGGAGGGAAAATTTGGAGAAAGCCATAAATAACGTCAGAAGAAGCATTGCCAGAAATCAAAGAAGGGAGAGATATAGCTATCCTCGGAGAAACCATCCATTTAAGTTGAATATGGAAGTGTACATCAAGACACATTATTTAAGTAATGCAGCGAATAAATTCAGCAAGAAGTTAGCACCTAGATACGTTGGACCTTACGTAATACGCTATTTTCTGAGTGATTCAACAGTACTAGTACAAAATCCTAGCAAGTTAGAAGACGTGAAGAAAATTCATATAATTGATTTAAAGAAGAGTTAAGTAGTGAAGAGGACCAAAAGTAACCAATGTATTGATGGAAGAGGAAATGTGAAAAATGGAATTAAATGGAAGATTACGGAAGACTGAAGCTAAATTGGTCTTTATGAAATGTCTGTAAAGTAGAAGTTAGATTTGTTTAGTTGAAATATTAATTAGTTAAGGGATTTTAGCAAGCTAAGAGGGAATTTGAAATTTTGTAAATTAGTACTGTGGGAGTTGTTTTAGGTTCTTAAGAATTTTTCAAAGTTTTAAAGTGTTTTTAGTAAGAGAGTGTATAAATGTGTATGTATTGGTGAATGTGTGAGTATTTGTGGCAGCAAAAGGTAGTATGAATCTGTATGAATCTAAAATGGAGTTTGAACGTAGTGTATGAGTGGGATTTTTACTAAAGGACGCACAATAACATTTTGATTAAATTTGCACTTATAAACAGGGAAAATAACACAGAACACAAAACACTTCACACGAAACACACGAGGGAACATAAAAACAGGGAATATAACACACTGGGATAAATAAATTAAGGGAAAACTAAAGAAAAACACAGCACACGCAAACGACATAACTAAACTAAACTGGAGAAGTGAAAGTTATTTGTCTTGTCTGGAGTTGATGTTGGGAGGGGTCAGTGAACTGTGAGCGGATGTGAAGAGTTCAAAAGAGATTTAAATAGGCTTGTTTAAGATCGCTTAAGTACTTGGAGTTTTAAAGAAAGGTTTTATTTTAAGGTATAATTTTTGTAAATAGGATTGATAATATTTGAATTGTCATAGGAAAATGAAATGGTTCAAAATGAAAAATTGTGTAAATAGAAGTTGTTGTTTTGAGTAGAAGGTTCTGTAAGGTGCTGTAAACGTGTGGTGGCTATTTGAACTAGGAGTTAGTGTTTGTAGAATTTGTTGATAGGTAGCGCTAGTTGAAATGTCAAACGGAGTTAGAGTTTTATTATTTGTTTTAAAAGGTTTGTTTATTTTCTTTTGTAGAGTTGTTGTTTTAAAAGGAAATGTAAATATTAATTTTGAGAAAGAGTGTATAATTTTGTTTATGTAATTTCAAGTTAAGGAGGGGAAATTCTGTACCGATGGTAGTTAGTTTTTATTTGAAATAACAAAACAAAATCAATATTATTTAATCATTGGCTAGAAAGATTAAGAAAGAGTGACCAGCAGTTTAGAAGTTTTAGTTTTGTAGGGTTGGTAGTGGTTAGTGATAACTAGGTTCAACTTTGTCAGTTTTAAGTTCACTGGAAATATGGTCATCTAAGTTGTGGTTGCTGTAGAAAATTGTAAGTAGTTTTAATATTGTTTAGTAATAAGATTTTAGCTGATTTATTGTATATAGCTTTGTAGAAATCACTTTTGGAAAAAGATGAAAAGGAATGAATAGTTTTCAAATCAATTTTAATGCATTTCACAAGAAAAGAAAACAAGTAAAGTTTATACAGACCTGTTGAGTTTTGTTCTAGGAGAAGCACATTTTCACAAGAAGTTGTAAAGATCTTAAATCTACTTTTAATTATTAGAATTTATAGAGAATAGTTTTTATTGGGTTTGTGTGATGTTTTCAGACAGAAATCAACCACTTCTTGGTACTACCACTTCTTGTTCACCTTCTTATGATTGGTCCAGTAGCTTTTTGCACCACTTCTAGTTTGCATGGTATCTGCTAGTGCCTGTTCTGACCATTAAACCAGTGTCTCTGTTTAAAGTAAGATCTTTCCACTATTTTATTATTTAGTATAATTTTTGGAAGTAACAACTGGATATTTAATTTCATTTGGAAAGTGTATTTTGAGAAATTTGACATCCGTAAAATAAATGCATCTTTGGACTACTTTGTCTTTTAATTTATCTCACTTCTACTACCAGCTTAAATTAGATTCATCCTAAATTAAAGTATACTACCTAATTGGCTACAAGGTAAGGGTATAACACTTAGATATACTTTGATATACTTTGATACACTTAGATATACTTTGATACATTTTGATACATTTAGATATAATTTGATACACTTAGATATACTTTGACACCCTTAGATATACTTTGATACACTTAGATATACTTTGATACACTTTGATACACTTAGATATACTTTGATATACTTTGATACACTTAGATATACTTTTATACACTTAGATATACTTTTAAACACTTTGATACACTTAGATATACTTTGATACACTTATATATACTTTGACATACTTCTAAGCACTTAGATATACTTTAATACACTTAGATATACTTTGATACACTTTGATACACTTAGATATACTTTGATATACTTTGATACACATTGATATACTTTGATATACTTTAATACAATTAGATATACATTGATATACTTTGATACACTTAGATTTACTTTGATAAACTTAGATTTACTTTGATACACTTAGATATACTTTGATACACTTTGATATACTTTAATACACTTTGATACACTTAGATATACTTTGATACACATTGATATACGTTGATATACTTTGATACACTTAGATATACATTGATATACTTTGATACACTTAGATTTACTTTGATACACTTAGATTTACTTTGATACACTTAGATATACTTTGATACACTTTGATATACTTTGATACACTTTGATATTCTTTGATACACTGATATATACTTTGACATACTTAGATACACTTAGATATACTTTGATACACTTTGATACACTTAGATATACTTTGATATACTTTGATACACATTGATATACTTTGATATACTTTGATTCACTTAGATATACATTGATACACTTTGATACACTTTGATATTCGTTGATACACTTATATATACTTTGATACACTTAGATATACTTTGATATACTTTGATACACTTTGATACACTTAGATAAACTTTGATACACTTAGATATACTTTGATACACTTAGATATACTTAGATATACTTTGACACCCTTAGATATACTTTGATACACTTAGATATATTTTGACACCCTTAGATATACTTTGATACACTTATATATACTTTGATACGATTTGATACACTTAGATATACTTTGATATACTTTGATACACTTAGATATACTTTTATACACTTAGATATACTTTTAAACACTTTGATACACTTAGATATACTTTGATACACTTATATATACTTTGACATACTTTGTTGCACTTAGATATACTTTAATACACTTAGATATACTTTGATACACTTTGATACACTTAGATATACTTTGATATACTTTGATACACATTGATATACTTTAATATACTTTGATACACTTAGATAAACTTTAATATACTTTGATAAACTTAGATTTACTTTGATACACTTAGATATACTTTGACACCCTTAGATATACTTTGATACACTTAGATATACTTAAATACACTTTGATACACTTAGATATACTTTGATACACTTTGATATACTTAAATACACTTTGATACACTTAGATATACTTTGATACACTTAGATACACTTAGATATACTTTGATACACTTAGATATACTTTGATACACTTTGATATACTTTAATACACTTTGATACACTTAGAAATTAGTTGATACACTTAGATATATTTAGATATACTTTGATACTCTTAAATATACTTTAAAACATTTTGTTACACTGATATATACTTTGAACACTTAGATATACTTTGATACACTTAGATATACTTTGATACACTTTGATACACTTAGATATACTTTGATATACTTTGATACACTTAGATATACTTTGATACACTTAGATATACTTTGATACATTTTGATACATTTAGATATAATTTGATACACTTAGATATACTTTGACACCCTTAGATATACTTTGATACACTTAGATATACTTTGATACACTTTGATATACTTTGATACACTTAGATATACTTTTATACACTTAGATATACTTTTAAACACTTTGATACACTTAGATATACTTTGATACACTTATATATACTTTGACATACTTCGATGCACTTAGATATACTTTAATACACTTAGATATACTTTGATACACTTTGATACACTTAGATATACTTTGATATACTTTGATACACATTGATATACTTTGATATACTTTGATACACTTAGATATACATTGATATACTTTGATAAACTTAGATTTACTTTGATACACTTAGATATACTTTGATATACTTCGATGCACTTAGATATACTTTAATACACTTAGATATAATTTGATACACTTTGATACACTTAGATATACTTTGATATACTTTGATACACATTGATATACTTTGATACACTTTGATACACTTAGATATACTTTGATACACATTGATATACTTTGATATACTTTGATACACTTAGATATACATTGATATACTTTGATACACTTAGATTTACTTTGATACACTTAGATTTACTTTGATACACTTAGATATACTTTGATACACTTTGATATACTTTGATACACTTTGATATTCTTTGATACACTAATATATATACTTTGACATACTTAGATACACTTAGATATACTTTGATACACTTTGATACACTTTGATATACTTTGATATACTTTGATACACATTGATATACTTTGATATACTTTGATACACTTAGATATACATTGATACACTTTGATACACTTAGATTTACTTTGATACACTTAGATATACTTTGATACACTTTGATATACTTTGATACACTTTGATACACTTTGATATTCGTTGATACACTTATATATACTTTGATACACTTAGATATACTTTGATATACTTTGATACACTTTGATACACTTAGATAAACTTTGATACACTTAGATATACTTTGATACACTTAGATATACTTAGATATACTTTGACACCCTTAGATATACTTTGATACACTTAGATATACTTTGACACCCTTAGATATACTTTAATACACTTAGATATACTTTGATACACTTTGATACACTTAGATATACTTTGATATACTTTGATACACTTAGATATACTTTTATACACTTAGATATACTTTTAAACACTTTGATACACTTAGATATACTTTGATACACTTATATATACTTTGACATACTTTGTTGCACTTAGATATACTTTAATACACTTAGATATACTTTGATACACTTTGATACACTTAGATATACTTTGATATACTTTGATACACATTGATATACTTTAATATACTTTGATACACTTAGATAAACTTTGATATACTTTGATACACTTAGATTTACTTTGATACACTTAGATATATTTTGACACCCTTTGATATACTTTGATACACTTAGATATACTTTGATACACTTTGATACACTTAGATATACTTTGATACACTTTGATACACTTAGATATACTTTGATATACTTTGATACACATTGATATACTTTGATATACTTTGATACACTTAGATATACATTGATACACTTTGATACACTTAGATTTACTTTGATACACTTTAATACACTTAGATATACTTTGATATACTTTGATACACTTTGATACACTTAGATAAACTTTGATACGCTTAGATATACTTTGATACACTTAGATATATTTTGATACATTTTGATACATTTAGATATACTTTGATACACTTAGATATACTTTGATATACTTTGATACACTTTGATACACTAAGATAAACTGTGATACACTTAGATATACTTAGATACACTTAGATATACTTTTATATACTTTGACACCCTTAGATATACTTTGATACACTTATATATACTTTGCCACCTTAGATATACTTTGATACACTTAGATATACTTTGACACCCTTAGATTTACTTTGATACTCTTAAATATACTTTGATACATTTTGTTACACTGATATATACTTTGAACACTTAGATATACTTTGATACACTTAGATATACTTTGATACACTTTGATACACTTAGATATACTTTGATATACTTTGATACACTTAGATATACGTTGATACACTTAGATATACTTTGATACATTTTGATACATTTAGATATAATTTGATACACTTAGATATACTTTGACACCCTTAGATATACTTTGATACACTTAGATATACTTTGATACACTTTGATACACTTAGATATACTTTGATATACTTTGATACACTTAGATATACTTTTATACACTTAGATATACTTTTAAACACTTTGATACACTTAGATATACTTTGATACACTTATATATACTTTGACATACTTCGATGCACTTAGATATACTTTAATACACTTTGATACACTTAGATATACTTTGATATACTTTGATACACATTGATATACTTTGATATACTTTAATACAATAAGATATACATTGATATACTTTGATACACTTAGATTTACTTTGATAAACTTAGATTTACTTTGATACACTTAGATATACTTTGATACACTTTGATATACTTTGATACACTTTGATACACTTAGATATACTTTGATACACATTGATATACTTTGATATACTTTGATACACTTAGATATACATTGATATACTTTGATACACTTAGATTTACTTTGATACACTTAGATTTACTTTGATACACTTAGATATACTTTGATACACTTTGATATACTTTGATACACTTTGATATTCTTTGATACACTGATATATACTTTGACATACTTAGATACACTTAGATATACTTTGATACACTTTGATACACTTAGATATACTTTGATATACTTTGATACACATTGATATACTTTGATATACTTTGATACACTTAGATATACATTGATACACTTTGATACACTTAGATTTACTTTGATACACTTAGATATACTTTGATACACTTTGATATACTTTGATACACTTTGATACACTTTGATATTCGTTGATACACTTATATATACTTTGATACACTTAGATATACTTTGATATACTTTGATACACTTTGATACACTTAGATAAACTTTGATACACTTAGATATACTTTGATACACTTAGATATACTTAGATATACTTTGACACCCTTAGATATACTTTGATACACTTAGATATATTTTGACACCCTTAGATATACTTTGATACACTTAGATATACTTTGATACACTTTGATACACTTAGATATACTTTGATATACTTTGATACACTTAGATATACTTTGATACACTTAGATATACTTTTAAACACTTTGATACACTTAGATATACTTTGATACACTTATATATACTTTGACATACTTTGTTGCACTTAGATATACTTTAATACACTTAGATATACTTTGATACACTTTGATACACTTAGATATACTTTGATATACTTTGATACACATTGATATACTTTAATATACTTTGATACACTTAGATAAACTTTAATATACTTTGATACACTTAAATTTACTTTGATACACTTAGATATACTTTGACACCCTTAGATATACTTTGATACACTTAGATATACTTTGATACACTTTGATACACATTTAGATATACTTTGATATACTTTGATACACATTGATATACTTTGATATACTTTGATACACTTAGATATACATTGATACACTTTGATACACTTAGATTTACTTTGATACACTTAGATATACTTTGATACACTTTGATATACTTTGATACACTTTGATACACTTTGATATTCGTTGATACACTTATATATACTTTGATACACTTAGATATACTTTGATATACTTTGATACACTTTGATACACTTAGATAAACTTTGATACACTTAGATATACTTTGATACACTTAGATATACTTTGATATACTTTGACACCCTTAGATATACTTTGATACACTTAGATATACTTTGACACCCTTAGATATACTTTGATACACTTAGATATACTTTGATACACTTTGATACACTTAGATATACTTTGATATACTTTGATACATTTAGATATACTTTTATACACTTAGATATACTTTGATACACTTAGATATATTTTGATACATTTTGATACATTTAGATATACTTTGATACACTTAGATATACTTTGATTTAATTTGATACACTTTGATACACTAAGATAAACTTTGATACACTTAGATATTCTTTGCCACCTTAGATATACTTTGATACACTTAGATATACTTTGACACCCTTAGATATACTTTGATACACTTAGATATACTTTGATACACTTTGATACACTTAGATATACTTTGATATACTTTGATATACTTTGATACACTTAGATATACTTTTATACATTTAGATATACTTTGATACACTTTGATACACTTAGATATACTTTGATATACTTTGATACACTTAGATATACTTTTATACACTTAGATATACTTTTAAACACTTTGATACACTTATATATACTTTGACATACTTTGATGCACTTAGATATACTTTAATACACTTAGATATACTTTGATACACTTTGATACACTTAGATATACTTTGATATACTTTGATACACATTGATATACTTTGATATACTTTGATACACTTAGATATACATTGATACACTTTGATACACTTAGATTTACTTTGATACACTTTGATACACTTAGATATACTTTGATATACTTTGATACACATTGATATACTTTGACATACTTTGATGCACTTAGATATACTTTAATACACTTAGATATACTTTGATATACTTTGATACACTTTGATACACTTAGATAAACTTTGATACGCTTAGATATACTTTGATACACTTAGATATATTTTGATACATTTTGATACATTTAGATATACTTTGATACACTTAGATATACTTTGATTTAATTTGATACACTTTGATACACTAAGATAAACTTTGATACACTTAGATATACTTTGATATACTTTGACACCCTTAGATATACTTTGATACACTTAGATATTCTTTGCCACCTTAGATATACTTTGATACACTTAGATATACTTTGACACCCTTAGATATACTTTGATACACTTAGATATACTTTGATACACTTTGATACACTTAGATATACTTTGATATACTTTGATATACTTTGATACACTTAGATATACTTTTATACACTTAGATATACTTTGATACACTTTGATACACTTAGATATACTTTGATATACTTTGATACACTTAGATATACTTTTATACACTTAGATATACTTTTAAACACTTTGATACACTTAGATATACTTTGATACACTTATATATACTTTGACATACTTTGATGCACTTAGATATACTTTAATACACTTAGATATACTTTGATACACTTTGATACACTTAGATATACTTTGATATACTTTGATACACATTGATATACTTTGATATACTTTGATACACTTAGATATACATTGATACACTTTGATACACTTAGATTTACTTTGATACACTTAGATATACTTTGATACACTTTGATATACTTTGATAAACTTAGATTTACTTTGATACACTTAGATATACTTTGATATACTTCGATGCACTTAGATATACTTTAATACACTTAGATATACTTTGATACACTTTGATACACTTAGATATACTTTGATATACTTTGATACACATTGATATACTTTGATACACTTAGATATACTTTTATACACTTAGATATACTTTTAAACACTTTGATACACTTAGATATACTTTGATACACTTATATATACTTTGACATACTTTGATGCACTTAGATATACTTTAATACACTTAGATATACTTTGATACACTTTGATACACTTAGATATACTTTGATATACTTTGATACACATTGATATACATTGATATACTTTGATACACTTAGATTTACTTTGATAAACTTAGATTTACTTTGATACACTTAGATATACTTTGATATACTTCGATGCACTTAGATATACTTTAATACACTTAGATATACTTTGATACACTTTGATACACTTAGATATACTTTGATATACTTTGATACACATTGATATACTTTGATACACTTAGATATACTTTTATACACTTAGATATACTTTTAAACACTTTGATACACTTAGATATACTTTGATACACTTATATATACTTTGACATACTTTGATGCACTTAGATATACTTTAATACACTTAGATATACTTTGATACACTTTGATACACTTAGATAAACTTTGATATACTTTGATACACATTGATATACTTTGATATACTTTGATACACTTAGATATACTTTGATATAATTTGATACACTTAGCTTTACTTTGATACACTTAGATATACTTTGATACACTTTGATATACTTTGATACACTTTGATACACTTAGATATACTTTGATACACTTATATATACTTTGACATACTTTGATGAACTTAGATATACTTTGATACACTTAGATATACTTTTATACACTTAGATATACTTTGATACACTTTGATATACTTAAATACACTTTGATACACTTAGATATACTTTGATACACTTAGATACACTTAGATATACTTTGATACACTTAGATATACTTTGTTACACTTTGATATACTTTAATACACTTTGATACACTTAGATATTAGTTGATACACTTAGATATATTTAGATATACTTTGATACTCTTAAATATACTTTGATACATTTTGTTACACTGATATATACTTTGAACACTTAGATATACTTTGATACACTTAGATATACTTTGATACACTTTGATACACTTAGATATACTTTGATATACTTTGATACACTTAGATATACTTTGATACACTTAGATATACTTTGATACATTTTGATACATTTAGATATAATTTGATACACTTAGATATACTTTGACACCCTTAGATATACTTTGATACACTTAGATATACTTTGATACACTTTGATACACTTAGATATACTTTGATATACTTTGATACACTTAGATATACTTTTATACACTTAGATATACTTTTAAAGACTTTGATACACTTAGATATACTTTGATACACTTATATATACTTTGACATACTTCGATGCACTTAGATATACTTTAATACACTTAGATATACTTTGATACACTTTGATACACTTAGATATACTTTGATATACTTTGATACACATTGATATACTTTGATATACTTTGATACACTTAGATATACATTGATATACTTTGATAAACTTAGATTTACTTTGATACACTTAGATATACTTTGATATACTTCGATGAACTTAGATATACTTTAATACACTTAGATATACTTTGATACACTTTGATACACTTAGATATACTTTGATATACTTTGATACACATTGATATACTTTGATACACTTTGATACACTTAGATATACTTTGATACACATTGATATACTTTGATATACTTTGATACACTTAGATATACATTGATATACTTTGATACACTTAGATTTACTTTGATACACATAGATTTACTTTGATACACTTAGATATACTTTGATACACTTTGATATACTTTGATACACTTTGATATTTTTTGATACACTGATATATACTTTGACATACTTAGATACACTTAGATATACTTTGATACACTTTGATACACTTAGATATACTTTGATATACTTTGATACACATTGATATACTTTGATATACTTTGATACACTTAGATATACATTGATACACTTTGATACACTTAGATTTACTTTGATACACTTAGATATACTTTGATACACTTTGATATACTTTGATACACTTTGATACACTTTGATATTCGTTGATACACTTATATATACTTTGATACACTTAGATATACTTTGATATACTTTGATACACTTTGATACACTTAGATAAACTTTGATACACTTAGATATACTTTGATACACTTAGATATACTTAGATATACTTTGACACCCTTAGATATACTTTGATACACTTAGATATACTTTGACACCCTTAGATATACTTTGATACACTTAGATATACTTTGATACACTTTGATACACTTAGATATACTTTGATATACTTTGATACACTTAGATATACTTTTATACACTTAGATATACTTTTAAACACTTTGATACACTTAGATATACTTTGATACACTTATATATACTTTGACATACTTTGATGCACTTAGATATACTTTAATACACTTAGATATACTTTGATACACTTTGATACACTTAGATAAACTTTGATATACTTTGATACACATTGATATACTTTGATATACTTTGATACACTTAGATATACTTTGATATAATTTGATACACTTAGCTTTACTTTGATACACTTAGATATACTTTGATACACTTTGATATACTTTGATACACTTTGATACACTTAGATATACTTTGATACACTTATATATACTTTGACATACTTTGATGAACTTAGATATACTTTGATACACTTAGATATACTTTTATACACTTAGATATACTTTGATACATTTTGATATACTTAAATACACTTTGATACACTTAGATATACTTTGATACACTTAGATACACTTAGATATACTTTGATACACTTAGATATACTTTGTTACACTTTGATATACTTTAATACACTTTGATACACTTAGATATTAGTTGATACACTTAGATATATTTAGATATACTTTGATACTCTTAAATATACTTTGATACATTTTGTTACACTGATATATACTTTGAACACTTAGATATACTTTGATACACTTAGATATACTTTGATACACTTTGATACACTTAGATATACTTTGATATACTTTGATACACTTAGATATACTTTGATACACTTAGATATACTTTGATACATTTTGATACATTTAGATATAATTTGATACACTTAGATATACTTTGACACCCTTAGATATACTTTGATACACTTAGATATACTTTGATACACTTTGATACACTTAGATATACTTTGATATACTTTGATACACTTAGATATACTTTTATACACTTAGATATACTTTTAAAGACTTTGATACACTTAGATATACTTTGATACACTTATATATACTTTGACATACTTCGATGCACTTAGATATACTTTAATACACTTAGATATACTTTGATACACTTTGATACACTTAGATATACTTTGATATACTTTGATACACATTGATATACTTTGATATACTTTGATACACTTAGATATACATTGATATACTTTGATAAACTTAGATTTACTTTGATACACTTAGATATACTTTGATATACTTCGATGAACTTAGATATACTTTAATACACTTAGATATACTTTGATACACTTTGATACACTTAGATATACTTTGATATACTTTGATACACATTGATATACTTTGATACACTTTGATACACTTAGATATACTTTGATACACATTGATATACTTTGATATACTTTGATACACTTAGATATACATTGATATACTTTGATACACTTAGATTTACTTTGATACACATAGATTTACTTTGATACACTTAGATATATTTGATACACTTTGATATACTTTGATACACTTTGATATTTTTTGATACACTGATATATACTTTGACATACTTAGATACACTTATATACTTTGATATACTTTGATACACTTTGATACACTTAGATAAACTTTGATACACTTAGATATACTTTGATACACTTAGATATACTTAGATATACTTTGACACCCTTAGATATACTTTGATACACTTAGATATACTTTGACACCCTTAGATATACTTTGATACACTTAGATATACTTTGATACACTTTGATACACTTAGATATACTTTGATATACTTTGATACACTTAGATATACTTTTATACACTTAGATATACTTTTAAACACTTTGATACACTTAGATATACTTTGATACACTTATATATACTTTGACATACTTTGTTGCACTTAGATATACTTTAATACACTTAGATATACTTTGATACACTTTGATACACTTAGATATACTTTGATATACTTTGATACACATTGATATACTTTAATATACTTTGATACACTTAGATAAACTTTGATATACTTTGATACACTTAGATTTACTTTGATACACTTAGATATACTTTGACACCCTTAGATATACTTTGATACACTTAGATATACTTTGATACACTTTGATACACTTAGATATACTTTGATACACTTTGATACACTTAGATATACTTTGATATACTTTGATACACATTGATATACTTTGATATACTTTAATACACTTAAATATACATTGATACACTTTGATACACTTAGATTTACTTTGATACACTTAGATATACTTTGATACACTTTGATATACTTTGATACACTTTGATACACTTTGATATTCGTTGATAAACTTATATATACTTTGATACACTTAGATATACTTTGATATACTTTGACACCCTTAGATATACTTTGATACACTTAGATATACTTTGACACCCTTAGATATACTTTGATACACTTAGATATACTTTGATACACTTTGATACACTTAGATATACTTTGATATACTTTGATACACTTAGATATACTTTGATACACTTAGATATACTTTTAAACACTTTGATACACTTAGATATACTTTGATACACTTATATATACTTTGACATACTTTGTTGCACTTAGATATACTTTAATACACTTAGATATACTTTGATACACTTTGATACACTTAGATATACTTTGATATACTTTGATACACATTGATATACTTTAATATACTTTGATACACTTAGATAAACTTTGATATACTTTGATACACTTAGATTTACTTTGATACACTTAGATATACTTTGACACCCTTAGATATACTTTGATACACTTAGATATACTTTGATACACTTTGATACACTTAGATATACTTTGATACACTTTGATACACTTAGATATACTTTGATATACTTTGATACACATTGATATACTTTGATATACTTTAATACACTTAAATATACATTGATACACTTTGATACACTTAGATTTACTTTGATACACTTAGATATACTTTGATACACTTTGATATACTTTGATACACTTTGATACACTTTGATATTCGTTGATACACTTATATATACTTTGATACACTTAGATATACTTTGATATACTTTGATACACTTTGATACACTTAGATAAACTTTGATACACTTAGATATACTTTGATACACTTAGATATACTTTGATATACTTTGACACCCTTAGATATACTTTGATACACTTAGATATACTTTGACACCCTTAGATATACTTTGATACACTTAGATATACTTTGATACTCTTTGATACACTTAGATATACTTTGATATACTTTGATACATTTAGATATACTTTTATACACTTTGATACACTTAGATATACTTTGATACACTTTGATACACTTAGATATACTTCGATATACTTTGATACACATTGATATACTTTGATATACTTTGATACACTTAGATATACATTGATATACTTTGATACACTTAGATTTACTTTGATAAACTTAGATTTACTTTGATACACTTAGATATACTTTGATATACTTTAATACACTTAGATATACTTTGATACACTTTGATACACTTAGATATACTTTGATATACTTTGATACACATTGATATACTTTGATACACTTAGATATACTTTTATACACTTAGATATACTTTTAAACACTTTGATACACTTATATATACTTTGACATACTTTGATGCACTTAGATATACTTTAATACACTTAGATATACTTTGATACACTTTGATACACTTAGATATACTTTGATATACTTTGATACACATTGATATACTTTGATATACTTTGATACACTTAGATATACTTTGATATACTTTGATACACTTAGATTTACTTTGATACACTTAGATATACTTTGATACACTTTGATATACTTTGATACACTTTGATACACTTAGATATACTTTGATACACTTATATATGTTTTGACATACTTTGATGAACTTAGATATACTTTGATACACTTAGATATACTTTTATACACTTAGATATACTTTGATACACTTTGATATACTTAAATACACTTTGATACACTTAGATATACTTTGATACACTTAGATACACTTAGATATACTTTGATACACTTAGATATACTTTGATACACTTTGATATACTTTAATACACTTTGATACACTTAGATATTAGTTGATACACTTAGATATATTTAGATATACTTTGATACTCTTAAATATACTTTGATACATTTTGTTACACTGATATATACTTTGAACACTTAGATATACTTTGATACACTTAGATATACTTTGATACACTTTGATACACTTAGATATACTTTGATATACTTTGATACACTTAGATATACTTTGATACACTTAGATATACTTTGATACATTTTGATACATTTAGATATAATTTGATACACTTAGATATACTTTGACACCCTTAGATATACTTTGATACACTTAGATATACTTTGATACACTTTGATACACTTAGATATACTTTGATATACTTTGATACACTTGGATATACTTTTATACACTTAGATATACTTTTAAACACTTTGAAACACTTAGATATACTTTGATACAATTATATATACTTTAACATACTTCGATGCACTTAGATATACTTTAATACACTTAGATATACTTTGATACACTTTGATACACTTAGATATACTTTGATATACTTTGATACACATTGATATACTTTGATATACTTTGATACACTTAGATATACATTGATATACTTTGATAAACTTAGATTTACTTTGATACACTTAGATATACTTTGATATACTTCGATGCACTTAGATATACTTTAATACACTTAGATATACTTTGATACACTTTGATACACTTAGATATACTTTGATATACTTTGATACACATTGATATACTTTGATACACTTTGATACACTTAGATATACTTTGATACACATTGATATACTTTGATATACTTTGATACACTTAGATATACATTGATATACTTTGATACACTTAGATTTACTTTGATACACTTAGATTTACTTTGATACACTTAGATATACTTTGATACACTTTGATATACTTTGATACACTTTGATATTTTTTGATACACTGATATATACTTTGACATACTTAGATACACTTAGATATACTTTGATACACTTTGATACACTTAGATATACTTTGATATACTTTGATACACATTGATATACTTTGATATACTTTGATACACTTAGATATACATTGATACACTTTGATACACTTAGATTTACTTTGATACACTTAGATATACTTTGATACACTTTGATATACTTTGATACACTTTGATACACTTTGATATTCGTTGATACACTTATATATACTTTGATACACTTAGATATACTTTGATATACTTTGATACACTTTGATACACTTAGATAAACTTTGATACACTTAGATATACTTTGATACACTTAGATATACTTAGATATACTTTGACACCCTTAGATATACTTTGATACACTTAGATATACTTTGACACCCTTAGATATACTTTGATACACTTAGATATACTTTGATACACTTTGATACACTTAGATATACTTTGATATACTTTGATACACTTAGATATACTTTTATACACTTAGATATACTTTTAAACACTTTGATACACTTAGATATACTTTGATACACTTATATATACTTTGACATACTTTGTTGCACTTAGATATACTTTAATACACTTAGATATACTTTGATACACTTTGATACACTTAGATATACTTTGATATACTTTGATACACATTGATATACTTTAATATACTTTGATACACTTAGATAAACTTTGATATACTTTGATACACTTAGATTTACTTTGATACACTTAGATATACTTTGACACCCTTAGATATACTTTGATACCATTAGATATACTTTGATACACTTTGATACACTTAGATATACTTTGATACACTTTGATACACTTAGATATACTTTGATATACTTTGATACACATTGATATACTTTGATATACTTTAATACACTTAAATATACATTGATACACTTTGATACACTTAGATTTACTTTGATACACTTAGATTTACTTTGATACACTTTGATATACTTTGATACACTTTGATACACTTACATATTCGTTGATACACTTATATATACTTTGATACACTTAGATATACTTTGATATACTTTGATACACTTTGATACACTTAGATAAACTTTGATACACTTAGATATACTTTGATACACTTAGATATACTTTGATATACTTTGACACCCTTAGATATACTTTGATACACTTAGATATACTTTGACACCCTTAGATATACTTTGATACACTTAGATATACTTTGATACTCTTTGATACACTTAGATATACTTTGATATACTTTGATACATTTAGATATACTTTTATACACTTAGATATACTTTTAAACACTTTGATACACTTAGATATACTTTGATACACTTATATATACTTTGACATACTTTGATGCACTTAGATATACTTTAATACACTTAGATATTCTTTGATATACTTTGATACACTTTGATACACTTAGATAAACTTTGATACGCTTAGATATACTTTGATACACTTAGATATACTTTGATATACTTTGATACACTAAGATAAACTTTGATACACTTAGATATACTTTGATACACTTAGATATACTTTGATATACTTTGACACCCTTAGATATACTTTGATACACTTATATATACTTTGCCACCTTAGATATACTTTGATACACTTAGATATACTTTGACACCCTTAGATATACTTTGATACTCTTAAATATACTTTGATACATTTTGTTACACTGATATATACTTTGAACACTTAGATATACTTTGATACACTTAGATATACTTTGATACACTTTGATACACTTAGATATACTTTGATATACTTTGATACACTTAGATATACTTTGATACACTTAGATATACTTTGATACATTTTGATACATTTAGATATAATTTGATACACTTAGATATACTTTGACACCCTTAGATATACTTTGATACACTTAGATATACTTTGATACACTTTGATACACTTAGATATACTTTGATATACTTTGATACACTTAGATATACTTTTATACACTTAGATATACTTTTAAACACTTTGATACACTTAGATATACTTTGATACACTTATATATACTTTGACATACTTCGATGCACTTAGATATACTTTAATACACTTAGATATACTTTGATACACTTTGATACACTTAGATATACTTTGATATACTTTGATACACATTGATATACTTTGATATACTTTAATACAATTAGATATACATTGATATACTTTGATACACTTAGATTTACTTTGATAAACTTAGATTTACTTTGATACACTTAGATATACTTTGATACACTTTGATATACTTTGATACACTTTGATACACTTAGATATACTTTGATACACATTGATATACGTTGATATACTTTGATACACTTAGATATACATTGATATACTTTGATACACTTAGATTTACTTTGATACACTTAGATTTACTTTGATACACTTAGATATACTTTGATACACTTTGATATACTTTGATACACTTTGATATTCTTTGATACACTGATATATACTTTGACATACTTAGATACACTTAGATATACTTTGATACACTTTGATACACTTAGATATACTTTGATATACTTTGATACACATTGATATACTTTGATATACTTTGATACACTTAGATATACATTGATACACTTTGATACACTCAGATTTACTTTGATACACTTAGATATACTTTGATACAGTTTGATATACTTTGATACACTTTGATACACTTTGATATTCGTTGATACACTTATATATACTTTGATACACTTAGATATACTTTGATATACTTTGATACACTTAGATAAACTTTGATACACTTAGATATACTTTGATACACTTAGATATACTTAGATATACTTTGACACCCTTAGATATACTTTGATACACTTAGATATATTTTGACACCCTTAGATATACTTTGATACACTTAGATATACTTTGATACGATTTGATACACTTAGATATACTTTGATATACTTTGATACACTTAGATATACTTTTATACACTTAGATATACTTTTAAACACTTTGATACACTTAGATATACTTTGATACACTGATATATACTTTGACATACTTTGTTGCACTTAGATATACTTTAATACACTTAGATATACTTTGATACACTTTGATACACTTAGATATACTTTGATATACTTTGATACACATTGATATACTTTAATATACTTTGATACACTTAGATAAACTTTAATATACTTTGATAAACTTAGATTTACTTTGATACACTTAGATATACTTTGACACCCTTAGATATACTTTGATACACTTAGATATACTTAAATACACTTTGATACACTTAGATATACTTTGATACACTTTGATATACTTAAATACACTTTAATACACTTAGATATACTTTGATACACTTAGATACACTTAGATATACTTTAATACACTTAGATATACTTTGATACACTTTGATATACTTTAATACACTTTGATACACTTAGAAATTAGTTGATACACTTAGATATATTTAGATATACTTTGATACTCTTAAATATACTTTGATACATTTTGTTACACTGATATATACTTTGAACACTTAGATATACTTTGATACACTTAGATATACTTTAAAACACTTTGATACACTTAGATATACTTTGATATACTTTGATACACTTAGATATACTTTGATACACTTAGATATACTTTGATACATTTTGATACATTTAGATATAATTTGATACACTTAGATATACTTTGACACCCTTAGATATACTTTGATACACTTAGATATACTTTGATACACTTTGATACACTTAGATATACTTTGATATACTTTGATACACTTAGATATACTTTTATACACTTAGATATACTTTTAAACACTTTGATACACTTAGATATACTTTGATACACTTATATATACTTTGACATACTTCGATGCACTTAGATATACTTTAATACACTTAGATATACTTTGATACACTTTGATACACTTAGATATACTTTGATATACTTTGATACACATTGATATACTTTGATATACTTTGATACACTTAGATATACATTGATATACTTTGATAAACTTAGATTTACTTTGATACACTTAGATATACTTTGATATACTTCGATGCACTTAGATATACTTTAATACAATTAGATATAATTTGATACACTTTGATACACTTAGATATACTTTGATATACTTTGATACACATTGATATACTTTGATACACTTTGATACACTTAGATATACTTTGATACACATTGATATACTTTGATATACTTTGATACACTTAGATATACATTGATATACTTTGATACACTTAGATTTACTTTGATACACTTAGATTTACTTTGATACACTTAGATATACTTTGATACACTTTGATATACTTTGATACACTTTGATATTCTTTGATACACTGATATATACTTTGACATACTTAGATACACTTAGATATACTTTGATACACTTTGATACACTTAGATATACTTTGATATACTTTGATACACATTGATATACTTTGATATACTTTGATACACTTAGATATACTTTGATATACTTTGATACACTTAGATTTACTTTGATACACTTAGATATACTTTGATACACTTTGATATACTATGATACACTTTGATACACTTAGATATACTTTGATACACTTATATATACTTTGACATACTTTGATGAACTTAGATATACTTTGATACACTTAGATATACTTTTATACACTTAGATATACTTTGATACACTTTGATATACTTAAATACACTTTGATACACTTAGATATACTTTGATACACTTAGATACACTTAGATATACTTTGATACACTTAGATATACTTTGATACACTTTGATATACTTTAATACACTTTGATACACTTAGATATTAGTTGATACACTTAGATATATTTAGATATACTTTGATACTCTTAAATATACTTTGATACATTTTGTTACACTGATATATACTTTGAACACTTAGATATACTTTGATACACTTAGATATACTTTGATACACTTTGATACACTTAGATATACTTTGATATACTTTGATACACTTAGATATACTTTGATACACTTAGATATACTTTGATACATTTTGATACATTTAGATATAATTTGATACACTTAGATATACTTTGACACCCTTAGATATACTTTGATACACTTAGATATACTTTGATACACTTTGATACACTTAGATATACTTTGATATACTTTGATACACTTGGATATACTTTTATACACTTAGATATACTTTTAAACACTTTGAAACACTTAGATATACTTTGATACAATTATATATACTTTAACATACTTCGATGCACTTAGATATACTTTAATACACTTAGATATACTTTGATACACTTTGATACACTTAGATATACTTTGAGTAGATATAATATAGCAATATGACCCCACTTTCGGCGTTTTAGAGGCACTTTTAGGGCACTTTTTATAGGGGAAAAATGAGGAAAAAATGGAAGAGCTTTTTTTGGCCACTTTTTTTAAAGACCCAGCTCTCGACCTATACACCCCTATATAAATTTTCTACTTTTTTAATACTGAAAAACACGTCTGGAATATGGCTCATTTTTTTGGCCACTTTTTTAAAGACCCGGATCTCGTCCAATACAAACCCATAGAAATGTTCAAACTCCATTAAAATTTTAAATCCACATCCATTCCCATGTATATTTTCAAAACCATGTGAGGTTTGTGCGTGAACTCGGGCATGCTCCCGGCTTATGACATGCTCCCTTGGACATCCTTAGTGGAAATCCATGAGTTCTGGCTACTTGGGAACCCAAGCCATTTGACATACAACGAATCACCCTTTCTCCTAATTACCTTCTCTACCAAATACATGTCCTTATACTTGGTCTTTAACAACTCCTCTGTATAGAAGCCTCCCCTGATTATATTGCCATTTTCATCTTTCAAGATATAAGTCACAGGCTTTGTATTCTTAACTTCTGCTATTGTAAATAGTTCCCCTGTCCAATTTGGAGTATAACCTTTACTAAAAACATGTTTATACTTGGAAATCCTTACGCTATCACCTACCTTATATCTTGGCTTTTTAACTTGCACTACTTTAGAAGTCAACCTCTCATGCACATATTTACTATTCTTAACATTCACTTGGTTAGGCTTCATTCCTATAGATCTATGCACTTTATTATTATATTTTCGAATTAACTTTGGAAGTAAATCCAACCATTTATAACTCCCCTGAGCACTGAATTCCCTATATAACCAATTCTTTAAAGTTCTCTGAAACCTCTCCACAATTGCAGCCTTAGTTGTAGAAAAAGTGTGATAGTGATTAATATTTAATTTTTTCATTAGTTTGCTAAAATATTGATTAAAAAATTCTTTTCCATTGTCAGATTGAATGTTTTTAACCCCCTTTGGTAGAATGGTTTTAATGGCTTCTGTAACCACTAACCCTGTCTTATTCTTTAGTGGAGCAGCATAAGCTTTTTTAGAAAATGTATCTATTAAAGTTAAAATATATTTATTGCCAGAATTTTCTCTAGCATAGTTTTGCATATCAATTAAATCTATTTGTATGGTTTCGTTTATACCCAATACTTTAAAAGACCTTCTAATGAAATTCTTTCTTGCAGGCTTATGAAGTTCGTATGCAATTTCATTCATTTTTTATAACATCATCCTTTCCTGTAACTCTAAATACATCACCATTAGCCCCAATCAATAAATTATCTTTCATTCTTTTAAATACATAGTTTTCTGGTATATATGGTCTATTATCTATATACTTAAATCCACTCAAAGATGTGGGGTCAGCAACTAATAAATCAGGATTATATTCCATCAAATTAAAATTTTTTTCTCCACACACAAATTTTGATCCATCGTAATGCATAGATTGTGACATTAGACAAATATCATCCAAATGTTCCCCCTCTGGTAGATTTCTTATAAATTGTTTTTTGGCATCCCAACATTTTTCTTTTTTATCAAAAGTTATAGTCTGTTCTTTTATAACACAGTCAGTGTCATCAATGGCAGGTTTAACACGTACTAACCTTTTACTATTAAAACTCCAATAGCCTGCTTCCATTTTTGGAACTTGTGAAACATTCACAGCATCTTTACTATCTGTACCTTCCATCAAATTACTAATTTTCTGTTTCTTTGCATTCCAAACACCATTCTCTGATTCTAAAAATTCATAATTATTATCGTCTTGTACAAATTTACCATCTTCTTTTCGTATTAAAGTCTGTTGTAAAGTGGGCACATCATCTAAACTTTCACCCTTTTCTACATTAGTAATTTTCCGTTTCTTAGCATTCCAAATACCATTCTCTGATTCTAAAAATTCATAATTATTATTGTCTTGTACAAATGTACCACCATCTGTTCGTATTAAAGTCTGTTGTAAAGTGGGCACATCATCTAAACTTTCACCCTTTTCCACATTAGTAATTTTCTGTTTTTTAGCATTCCAATTTTTATTCTTAGATTCTAAAAACTCATATTTAGTTTTACCTTGTAAAAAGACATCACCTTTTCTAGTTAATGTCTGTCCTAAAGTTGATACATCATCTACAAACTCCCCATCTTTAACGTTACCAATTTTACGGTTTAAACCATTCCAACTATCGTCTTTTAAATTTAAAGTAGGTTCATGACTAGCCCTGGGTTCTGCAGGCTTATTATATGGATTATATAAACGATAAAATTTATCTATAAACATATTTTTATTTAATAAATAATTCCACTTTCTCTCAATTCCTCAATAATGGAATCTATTTCATTATCCACTCCTGAGTTACCAGCTTGGCGACTTAGCCAAAGAAGTCTTAACCTATCTACAAGCTCATTAGGATCATCCCAATAAATATAGTCTATTTTATTACCAGTCACTTGTCTCAAACCTTCACCAACAGATTTAAAAAGAGGTTTAATTATATTAAGATATTTAGTATGTCTATTACTTGAAATTGGTGCACCATCTTTGTAACTCTTTAAATGTCCATTTGTGGCTTCCAAAATCTCTTTATAATTTTGCAAATCAACCTGAGTATAATTCTCAGGTTCTTTTAAAGTTAACAATTGCCACAAACCTTTTGTCCCCTTGTAGGTTTTATTTGCAATTGTAACATCATCATTGGCAATGTCAACTTCCTTATTTCCAATAAAAAATTTATTTGCTTCTCGTCTAATACCATATGTAGTGTCTGTCATACTACTTTTACTGAGGTAATTTCCTAAATAGTCTGATGCTAAAAGACCAAAATCTAATTTCTGTGGGGTGGATTGCTGTAATGGTTGTAATCTTGGTATTATTGGTATTCTAGATGGAGTCATTGGGAGAATCTCCATTCGAGGCCTCTCTGTTTTGGCGATTTTTTTTAATTCTTGTAATGGCTCTATTAAAGGTTGGAATGTTTGAAACCTCTCTTCAGCCTCTAGAAACTTGCCACGTTTTAAAGCTTTATATTTCTCTCGTATTTGATTTGCAGAGTCAACCAATTCTTGTTGAATGTTTTTCATCTTTTATTTACATTTTATTTATCTCATTTGACAAAGGATTGTACTCAAACACTTTATCATGTATTATTAAACAATATGCAGATGTATTTGCTGGTACATTTTCTGCAGTTTCAATCTCTAATTTAATATCAACAATTCCTTCCTTCACTGTTTCGTTCTGTCTAGAACAGTCTATTACAATTAGTGGATATTTCTTCATAAACTCAGCCCTACTAATCATAGGATCTGGGATAGTATTATAGTAAGTCTCTCTAAACCTCATAAACATCTCATAAGCTTTAGAGACATCTCCATTTTCAAAGTCGAGATTTAAATCACTATAAGGATAATATTCAGAGTTTAGAAATACTTTGAGATTTTTTAACTTACAGTGATCAAATTCATCAGTTCTTTTTCGTGCACTATTATCCCTAGCTGTTTGGAAACCAAATATAATATACCTAGGCTTCTCCAAACTTGAAGATGTCTTTACTGACCATGTATGTCTTGTAGTATTGGGATATGATGGAAGTTCATGCAACTCTAAGCTTCTAAATGCAATTTGCAAATTTTTATTTTGCAATAACATCTTTTGTAATTGTAACTTCTCCCCATCTGATGGTATTACATGTGGCATCACCCATTGAATTGAGTTAAGTATAATTTTGGGAATTGCATCAGCAGTACCACTGGCTGGAGCACTAGTGGTTGTTAATATACAATTCAAATCATTTTTGGATCTTTTCAACACCAATTCTTGTTTGACATTTACTAATACCTTATTAAAATCCTCAAATACACCCATTAACAGTTCTAATGGCAAACAAGTACTAAACTTGCCACTTTTATGGAACTCTTTTAAATTCGTGTCAGAATCAAATGCCACATTTGACAATTTAGTTGTTTTATTGTAAGAGCTCAATATTTTCATAAGACTAGAAATTCCTGGGTTTCTTACAATGTCTATTTCTTTACCTGCGACTTCATATCTAATTTCATCAAATAAGAATGCAAATGCATTATTTATAAAATGACCTTTATCATGATTTTCAATTTCTCCCTTAATATACAGATAACTCCTACATGGGAGAGTTAGCAAATCTTGATTATTAATACATATTCGAATTTCATCAGAATTATTTATTGCTAAAGTGTTATGGGGAACATAGGAGTGATTTGTAATTTTAACCACACTATCGTCGAATTGGGATTTCCCTGTAACGTCTAGAAAATCTTCCATTTTTATTAATAGAAAATTTTAACTTTAGTCCTATTGATCGTAGGAACCTAGCATTTTGTATACTTATAGATAAATTCTTATAAATTCTCATATCTTTTTTATATGACAAGTAATTGTAGTTTCTTCTCCATTAAAGTCAATTGCCTTGT
The DNA here is from genome assembly GCF_028750875.1 of Macrosteles quadrilineatus. NCBI lineage: Eukaryota > Metazoa > Arthropoda > Insecta > Hemiptera > Cicadellidae > Macrosteles > Macrosteles quadrilineatus. The sequence goes on along the minus strand of NW_026542597.1, from coordinate 95,392,966 downwards.
CATGCTGATCGGCAAATGTAATACTGACAACATCTAAACTTCTCTTATTTACAGGAAAATATATAATATTTCTTGGAACTTCAATAATTTTGTAGCCAGGAGGAGCTTCTGGATAAAAGCTATGTATGGTGTGTGATTTGTTTCCATTTAAATAGGACCCGTTTGCAATATTACATTTTACTCTAATCACATTTACATTATTAATGTTTATTTTATTTGTAGATTCAAACTGTACACCAGGAGTAGAAACACCTTTAAATCCCAATAAAACAGACCCTAAACATGGTTTTGTAAAATCAAACACGTGGCTAGAAAGTAATGTCGCTTTCATAGTTTTATTATTAGCTGTAAGGAAAAAGTCTGGGATTTGCTTTTGAATTTCCTTTGCAAGCTCAACCACCTCATATGTTCCTTCAGAAATTTCTATTGTAACTGGAGCTTTGTGGTCATAATAGAAAACATCATCACCTTCTCCAATGGTTAATTTGTTGCCTTTAAGTTTATTTAATTTTGGAATAAGCCCTTTGAATAAAAGTTTGACTTTAGTATTAATTAATGCTTCTCCATTTTTATGTATTATAACTTTAAGTTTACCATCTAATAACTGGTTTAAATCATCAACTAAGATCTCTCCCTTTGGTAATGTTTTTTTCTCTACTTTGTAATATGTTAAAGTATTTAGAGGTTTTTTCACATTAAATATAGAATTATAACTTTGAAAATCAACTAATCCAATTACATAATCATCATTTAATTCTATGGGAGGAAAGAACACTGACTTTAGCTCTGGCTCTGTACCCGAAAATGTTATAGTAAATGAATCCATTTTTATAAACAAAAATTTTTTATGAATGATAAACATAAAATTCCACAAATAGAACTATTTAAATCTTGTATTTGATCGGTTGTATAGAATATTTTATGTCCCTCAAAATATTTAATTACTTCTTTTGGAGGTTGGATTCCAAATGGGTCAAAATAAATTACAATATCTTTATTTTTACGATATGCTGTCCAATGTGTGCCAGATGAACTGTCTAAATTAACTATTCCGCACTCTTTTACTTTTGGTGTTAGATTTTTTAGCTCGTTTTTTAGGTACACCCCCCGGAAGTGAGGCACGTCTTTTGCGGCCTCTAACAGCTGGTAGTTGTCCATCTTTTTTATTAAATTTTAATCCCATTCCCATTTTTGCTTTTGCCTTCATCAAATTTGTCACCGCATAAGCTGCAGCTCTTTCAGCAAGATTTGCATCATTCGCCGTTACTCTAGTCCAAGCTAAGTCTGCTAATCTCATGTCTGCTTTGTTCCGAGCAGCGGTATCGGGATTATTCATGTAGAATATGTCATGCTCTTTACAATAAGAGTCTAACTTATTTTTTGGAGGTACATTTTTGGCTAGATTTTGACGTATATTCGTTCCAGGTCCACAGTACCGATATGATGGTATGTGAAGTGGAAATGGAAGATTATTTATAAGAGTATTCAATAGCCCTCGACCCCTGTAAGGCTTTAAGAATAAACCTTTGCCCTTTTTACATGTTTTCTTATTATTTTTTACCATTTTTATTATATAAAAAATGTCTTTTATTCAACAAAAACATAAATTTAAAATAGTACATACTAAGGAAAATATACCAAAGAAGTTGGGTCTATTTCCTACCAATATTCGATGTGTTATTTGTGGTCCAAGTGGAAGTGGGAAGACGGTTGTAATTTACAATTTAATTGTAAGAAAGGAAGGATTAAAATTTACAAACTTATATTTAATATCTAAATCTTTAGAACAAGAAAAATATAAAAAAATAATTGAAATATTTAGTTTGTGTGACGAAGTGAAATTACACACGTTTACTGACTGTGAAATCACACCAAATGATGTAAAATCACAGTCAGTTGTTGTATTTGATGACATAAATAGTCCAAATATTACACAATTTTTCTCAATGGGTCGACACAAAAATATTAACTGTTTTTACTTGTGTCAATCTTACAGCAAAGTACACAAACATTTACGTGATAATGTAAATTTCCTAATATTATTCAAACAAGATGATTTAAATTTAAAACATGTATATCACAATCATGTTGGTAATGACTTTTCATTTGACCAATTTAAAAATCTCTGTCATCAATGTTGGGATAAAACTAAATATGGCTTTTTCGTAATAGACAAAGAAAGGTCAAAGAATAATGGCAAATATAGATTTATGTTTGACCAATTCTATCAAGAGGATGGTAAGGGTAAATAAATAAAAGACTAGAGTTTTTTAACATTTGTATTTATTATATATCTACATACATTTGAACATAACTATGTTTGATCAATTTTATAATGACCAAGCGCAAGAGTATTGATACCATCTTCCAGAATAAACCTCTTGTCATCGTCAAAGGATAGTACTTTCTTATTCATGGTCAAGGTTTGAAGATGATGATTTGTAGATTTAATTCTTGTCACATTCTCATAGTAATCTTGCCCAGTTGCAAGGCAGTTCAAATAATGTTGATGTCTGAGGAGATGTTTAACTGTAGCACCATCAGCTCCTTTAGCTTTCTTCACCTCTAAAGCTTGCTTGTCTTCTTCATATAACCATTTTAGAGAAATATAAGAATATAACTTTGGTCTTAAACCACAATATTCATACATAATATGACCATCTAATTCATCTTTAAACTTTCCAGTGACTTTTTTATTTTTATCAGAGTATAAGAAATGGTCTTTACTATATCCAGAGGTATCAAAATAGTGCAAGTCACATTCTATTTCCTTGTAAAAGTCCTCTGTAACTATAGAATACATTAAAGAATCTGTATCTGTCATAAGAAATCTTTTGTTCTTAAATTTTGACATATAATTATAGTGGAAATCATACATTATTACTTTACTAATATCCAAAATGGTCATTCCCAAATATATCGGCTTATTAAACTTTACAACTAATTTATTTAAATGTATAGCATGTAAATTGTTATCGAACTTTTTGCTACAGTCAAACCTTGGATTATTGACATATTTTGTTAATAGTGACTCATCCTTGAGATATATATCACGAAACTTTCGTTGATTCATGATTGTTCGACCAAAGAGACTATTATTTAGCAATTTGTAAAAGTCTTTTTCAAAATCATTTTTAGCCCATTTTCGTTTTTCAATATTAAAATTAATATAGGGCGCAAGCCATTTAGACTGTCTAAATTTTAAAATTCTGTGGTATTTTGTAGCAATCAAACCCAATTCCTCATATTTTTGTAATGCTTTATAATGTAAAATATATTTAGTTTTGTCATTTAAATTAGGTATTAATTTGCCATTCATTTTCTCAGGTGCCAATGGATAGTCATTATGTAAATCATGTAAGCTTTTATCATATTTTAAATCAACTTCTAAAATATATCCAAACTCATCATTTTGATTGTTTTTGTAGTCTATCTCATTCGTCCAACGAAATCCACCAATGGGTAGTGTCTCACACATAGCTGTAGAGTATAGCGAGTTACAATCTAAATATATTAAATACACACTTTCTTGATTGGGATCATAATGTTCGCCCATATATCTATTATTGGCTTTAGCGTAACGTGTAGAAATCATACTGACTCCTCCTCTGATTGCACTTTCTATGAACAAATGCATGTCAATATCTTGAAATAATTGTAATTTTATACCAGTCATTCTAAGACAGGCTTCCCATGTTAGTCCTGGAAGTGAATACATATGTACGGGGTCAAGTTTATAATCCTTTAAACACAAGTCCCTAAATGTCTCAAACACATCAGCCAGTAGCAATACATCTGTTTTAAGATATAAATCATGATATTCTTGTAAATTATTTATATTAAAATGGGACCATACATTTTTAGCATGTTCATATTCAATGGGAGAGATATGTTCTTTAGTTATAGAACTGTAAAATGTTTCAATTGGGGGTAGAGACTCTGCGAACTTATCTGGTCCCGTCATATATTCATAGGGATATACACCTTTACGTTGTAGTAGTGGATTTTGTATGAATCTAAATGTGTTCAAATTGGAAGCCAATTTATATAATGGAAGGGACAGAAAGTTGTATGAATCTAAAAATACTAAATCATTAACAGAGAATGATATATATTTTTCCATATCCTTGGCTATACAATCTATTTTACGATTATATTTTCCCAAGTGTTGCATTATTAAATGCCCATCATAATTTTTCAAGTTATGGAAGAATACTGGGATTTTATTTGTTACTTTATAGTTTAAATTACAATCATTGTGGGAAGCTCCACGGTATTGGCCAGATGAATGACAATGATCTCTCACCCTATCAAAATATAGGGGCTTTTCACAAATATGACAATGCGTTGAGTTTTGGAAAGATGCCTCTTGCTCAGGAGTCATTACAAGGGGAATATATATCGCCATTTGACTTTTAATAAAATCATAAGTCTCAAATAATCTTTCGAAAAACACATCCATAACATTTGCACCACTATATAACTCTTCAGAAATAATCTTAGAATCTTTTACTACGACAAATGCAAATCCCGATGGAATATGTATATTGGAGTTTATAAAACATTCAAAATCTGCATAAATCACAAATGGGGCTTTAAGTTGATATTTATAATTTTTAAATTGTAATGTATCTTGTTTAGACATTTCCACTTGTTGGGCATCAAAGTTCTTACAATATGTTATATGATGTTCTAATTTATCTTTAGTGTAAAAATGTTGTAAACAAAACTTGCAAAAATACTTCTTATGGTCATATTTTGTAGATCGTAGCATTAACCTATTAAAATCACGAATTAAACAGTAATGTGATTTACGACCTTGTTGTAATAATAATAGATCTATATGAGTAATACTATTTAGTTTGGTTCTTCTTAATGGATATATAAATTTTTGGTCTTCAACTCCAAATACATTAACACTTATATTATTCTTTCTTTCAAATTGATCTATGTCAGATATTTTTACGGGATATTTTATATTTGTCATGTTCAACTTACCTACGTAGGGTGCATAGTTAGAGACTCTATTAGCATGTTTAGCATTCCTTGGATATAAGGCTGCTAAAATTGACCAAAGGAAGCATTTATTATCAACATTCTTTATATTTAAAACTGCTTTTGTCAATTGAATACTTTTTGGTGTGGGAATATATGACTTTGGAGTTAGGGGCTTATACTTGTAAACGTGCAACTGCCAATATTTAGTGTGGTCATATATCCATCCACTACCCTCGGCTTGATATTTGTGTATGGAAGCGTCAATCTTTAAAAGAGCATTTTCAATTTGAGGCTTTAAATCTCTCTTCTCAATGGTTAATATAGTAAGGCTTCTGAAATCTGCAATACATTCTTTCTCATTAACTAATTTTCCATTTTGATCTATTGTATATTTTATAAATTTAATTCTCCTTACTAAAGTCCATTTTATCGGTAGAGGACAAGACTGAAGAGTACTTTTAAGTTCAGTTTTAATCGATTCACCGACAAATTTAATCATTGTATATGGACATTTGTTACAAGAATTTACGTGTCTTTTAAAATGACCAACAACATTTCTTTTACAGAAATTACAAGTCTTGTGACTTTGTAATATATGAGATTTTAGAGCCATGTTACTATCACAGATTATATCACAAACTTTGCACAGTTTCACCTTCATTTTATGTATTACCTTGTAGTGGCGAATAAGGTTGCTTTTTTTGGAGAGCGATGCAAAACAATGTTGACATGTAGTCTTCATTTTTATATATGTAATTAAAAAATAGGTTGGCATCTTCTATATAGTAGAAATTACATTTTGACAATTTCAATTAATGAGAAATAATAATTTGAATCAGAATTTTATATTTTAATATTCAAAACAATTTCATACAATAAGATTTGGCAATTGTAATTTTCTAAATCAAAACTAAATCCAAAATCTTAAATAAAAATACTTTTTAGCAATTCAGATTGCTGAGTCTACATATATACAGAGTGAGTGTTATCTATGTTAAAATGGACTTGACAAAATTATATAGTGAGTATAATTCGGCTAAGTTTTAAAATAATAACTTGTGCACACTATTGACTCAAAGTCCCCCCGTGAGTGAATTTGGCTAAGTTTTTAAATAATAACTTGTGCACACTATTGACTCAAAGTCCCCCAGTGAGTGAATTTGGCTAAGTTTTAAAATAATAACTTGTGCACACTATTGACTCAAAGTCCCCCCGTGAGTGAATTTGGCTAAGTTTTTACAAAATAACGTGTACACACTTTTGATTTGAAGTCCCCCGGTGGGTTGAATCCAGCTAAGTTTTTAAAAAATAACTCGTATATATTTTTGACTCACTTAAAAATAGTAATAACAAAATAAGTTACTTTTTTGGATAGAGAAGCAGCACACAGTTGACATGTAACTAAAAAACAAAGTTAGCATCTTCTATATGGTGGAAATTACATTTTAAACAATTTCAATTAATGGGAAATAATAATTTAAATCAGAATTTTAAATTTTAATATTCAAAACAATTTCATACAATAAGATTTGGCAATTGTAATTTTCTAAATCAAAACTAAATCCAAAATCTTAAATAAAAATACTTTTTAGCAATTCAGATTGCTGAGTCTACATATATACAGAGTGAGTGTTAGTTATAGAGAAGACTATGTTACCTATGTTAAAAGGAACTCGACAAAATTATATAGTGAGTATAATTCGGCTAAGTTTTTAAATAATAACTTGTGCACATTTTGACTCAAAGTCCCCTGGTGCGTGAAGTTTGGCTAAGTTTTTAAATAATAACTTGTGCAAACGTTTGACTCAAAGTTCCCCCGTGAGTATAATTCGGCTAAGTTTTTAAATAATAACTTGTACACATTTTGATTCAAAGTCCCCTGGTGCGTGAAGTTTGGCTAAGTTTTTAAATAATAACTTGTGCAAACGTTTGACTCAAAGTTCCCCCCGTGAGTATAATTCGGCTAAGTTTTTAAATAATAACTTGTGCAAACTTTTGACTCAAAGTCCCCCTCATGAGTGAATTTGGCTAAGTTTTTTAAAATAGACTTATATACATTTTAAGTTCCTTAGTGACTGTTCAAAATACTCTAAGTGTTTAAAAATAGATTTATATACATTTTAAGTTCCTTGGTGACTGTTCAAAATACTCTAAGTGTTTAAAAATATACTTATATACATTTTTTACAAGTTCCTTAGTGACTCAATTCGGCTAAGTTTTTTAAAAATGGACTCGGGAAATTAGCTACACTCCTAAGTTAAAAGAAATACAGAGTATGAGTACAAACATCAATTACGTCACCAATTGATCCCATGACCCGACACGCGACAACATATTACAATAGTCTAGCTTAGATGTCAAAGACTTACCATAGCAAGAAGATCCAGGTGGAAGAGTGAGTGATGATTCCGTAGAATGCCCCCCTTATATACCACAAAATTGTCTAAATTAATTTAGAACAATGGAAATTGAACAAACTGAAATTGAACAATTGAATAATTGAGGTCAATCAATCAAACATATTTGGTAATTGTCTAAACCTGCCCCAGACAGACTGGCGCCAGACAGGCAGAGAATGTTGACAATTGGTTTTGATTGGGGTCATTAGGTTACACTCACAGTCATTCATTTGAGTCGGGCATAGTTTACGCATAGCCATAAGCGTGCCCGAGTTCGCGCACAAACCTCGCATATACATGGGAATGGATGTGGATTTGAAATTTTAATGGAGTTTAAACATTTGTATAGGCTTGTATTGGACGAGATCTAAATATAGCTGGTCTTTAAAAAAGTGGCCAAAAAAAGCTCACCATTTCCAGACGTGTTTTTCAGTATTAAAAAAAGTAGAAAATTTATATAGGGGTATATAGGTCGAGAGCTGGGTCTTTAAAAAAAGTGGCCAAAAAAAGCTCTTCCATTTTTTCCTCATTTTTCCCCTATAAAAAGTGCCCTAAAAGTGCCTCTAAAACGCCGAAAGTGGGGTCATATTGCTATATTATATCTACACTTAGATATACTTTGATACACTTAGATATACTTTGATACACTTTGATATACTTTAATACACTTTGATACACTTAGATATTAGTTGATACACTTAGATATATTTAGATATACTTTGATACTCTTAAATATACTTTGATACATTTTGTTACACTGATATATACTTTGAACACTTAGATATACTTTGATACACTTAGATATACTTTGATACACTTTGATACACTTAGATATACTTTGATATACTTTGATACACTTAGATATACTTTGATACACTTAGATATACTTTGATACATTTTGATACATTTAGATATAATTTGATACACTTAGATATACTTTGACACCCTTAGATATACTTTGATACACTTAGATATACTTTGATACACTTTGATACACTTAGATATACTTTGATATACTTTGATACACTTGGATATACTTTTATACACTTAGATATACTTTTAAACACTTTGAAACACTTAGATATACTTTGATACAATTATATATACTTTAACATACTTCGATGCACTTAGATATACTTTAATACACTTAGATATACTTTGATACACTTTGATACACTTAGATATACTTTGATATACTTTGATACACATTGATATACTTTGATATACTTTGATACACTTAGATATACATTGATATACTTTGATAAACTTAGATTTACTTTGATACACTTAGATATACTTTGATATACTTCGATGCACTTAGATATACTTTAATACACTTAGATATACTTTGATACACTTTGATACACTTAGATATACTTTGATATACTTTGATACACATTGATATACTTTGATACACTTTGATACACTTAGATATACTTTGATACACATTGATATACTTTGATATACTTTGATACACTTAGATATACATTGATATACTTTGATACACTTAGATTTACTTTGATACACTTAGATTTACTTTGATACACTTAGATATACTTTGATACACTTTGATATACTTTAAAACACTTTGATATTTTTTGATACACTGATATATACTTTGACATACTTAGATACACTTAGATATACTTTGATACACTTTGATACACTTAGATATACTTTGATATACTTTGATACACATTGATATACTTTGATATACTTTGATACACTTAGATATACATTGATACACTTTGATACACTTAGATTTACTTTGATACACTTAGATATACTTTGATACACTTTGATATACTTTGATACACTTTGATACACTTTGATATTCGTTGATACACTTATATATACTTTGATACACTTAGATATACTTTGATATACTTTGATACACTTTGATACACTTAGATAAACTTTGATACACTTAGATATACTTTGATACACTTAGATATACTTAGATATACTTTGACACCCTTAGATATACTTTGATACACTTAGATATACTTTGACACCCTTAGATATACTTTGATACACTTAGATATACTTTGATACACTTTGATACACTTAGATATACTTTGATATACTTTGATACACTTAGATATACTTTTAAACACTTTGATACACTTAGATATACTTTGATACACTTATATATACTTTGACATACTTTGTTGCACTTAGATATACTTTAATACACTTAGATATACTTTGATACACTTTGATACACTTAGATATACTTTGATATACTTTGATACACATTGATATACTTTAATATACTTTGATACACTTAGATAAACTTTGATATACTTTGATACACTTAGATTTACTTTGATACACTTAGATATACTTTGACACCCTTAGATATACTTTGATACCATTAGATATACTTTGATACACTTTGATACACTTAGATATACTTTGATACACTTTGATACACTTAGATATACTTTGATATACTTTGATACACATTGATATACTTTGATATACTTTAATACACTTAAATATACATTGATACACTTTGATACACTTAGATTTACTTTGATACACTTAGATTTACTTTGATACACTTTGATATACTTTGATACACTTTGATACACTTTGATATTCGTTGATACACTTATATATACTTTGATACACTTAGATATACTTTGATATACTTTGATACACTTTGATACACTTAGATAAACTTTGATACACTTAGATATACTTTGATACACTTAGATATACTTTGATATACTTTGACACCCTTAGATATACTTTGATACACTTAGATATACTTTGACACCCTTAGATATACTTTGATACACTTAGATATACTTTGATACTCTTTGATACACTTAGATATACTTTGATATACTTTGATACATTTAGATATACTTTTATACACTTAGATATACTTTTAAACACTTTGATACACTTAGATATACTTTGATACACTTATATATACTTTGACATACTTTGATGCACTTAGATATACTTTAATACACTTAGATATTCTTTGATATACTTTGATACACTTTGATACACTTAGATAAACTTTGATACGCTTAGATATACTTTGATACACTTAGATATACTTTGATATACTTTGATACACTAAGATAAACTTTGATACACTTAGATATACTTTGATACACTTAGATATACTTTGATATACTTTGACACCCTTAGATATACTTTGATACACTTATATATACTTTGCCACCTTAGATATACTTTGATACACTTAGATATACTTTGACACCCTTAGATATACTTTGATACTCTTAAATATACTTTGATACATTTTGTTACACTGATATATACTTTGAACACTTAGATATACTTTGATACACTTAGATATACTTTGATACACTTTGATACACTTAGATATACTTTGATATACTTTGATACACTTAGATATACTTTGATACACTTAGATATACTTTGATACATTTTGATACATTTAGATATAATTTGATACACTTAGATATACTTTGACACCCTTAGATATACTTTGATACACTTAGATATACTTTGATACACTTTGATACACTTAGATATACTTTGATATACTTTGATACACTTAGATATACTTTTATACACTTAGATATACTTTTAAACACTTTGATACACTTAGATATACTTTGATACACTTATATATACTTTGACATACTTCGATGCACTTAGATATACTTTAATACACTTAGATATACTTTGATACACTTTGATACACTTAGATATACTTTGATATACTTTGATACACATTGATATACGTTGATATACTTTGATACACTTAGATATACATTGATATACTTTGATACACTTAGATTTACTTTGATACACTTAGATTTACTTTGATACACTTAGATATACTTTGATACACTTTGATATACTTTGATACACTTTGATATTCTTTGATACACTGATATATACTTTGACATACTTAGATACTTTTAGATATACTTTGATACACTTTGATACACTTAGATATACTTTGATATACTTTGATACACATTGATATACTTTGATATACTTTGATACACTTAGATATACATTGATACACTTTGATACACTCAGATTTACTTTGATACACTTAGATATACTTTGATACAGTTTGATATACTTTGATACACTTTGATACACTTTGATATTCGTTGATACACTTATATATACTTTGATACACTTAGATATACTTTGATATACTTTGATACACTTAGATAAACTTTGATACACTTAGATATACTTTGATACACTTAGATATACTTAGATATACTTTGACACCCTTAGATATACTTTGATACACTTAGATATATTTTGACACCCTTAGATATACTTTGATACACTTAGATATACTTTGATACGATTTGATACACTTAGATATACTTTGATATACTTTGATACACTTAGATATACTTTTATACACTTAGATATACTTTTAAACACTTTGATACACTTAGATATACTTTGATACACTGATATATACTTTGACATACTTTGTTGCACTTAGATATACTTTAATACACTTAGATATACTTTGATACACTTTGATACACTTAGATATACTTTGATATACTTTGATACACATTGATATACTTTAATATACTTTGATACACTTAGATAAACTTTAATATACTTTGATAAACTTAGATTTACTTTGATACACTTAGATATACTTTGACACCCTTAGATATACTTTGATACACTTTGATATACTTTGATACACTTTGATATTCTTTGATACACTGATATATACTTTGACATACTTAGATACACTTAGATATACTTTGATACACTTTGATACACTTAGATATACTTTGATATACTTTGATACACATTGATATACTTTGATATACTTTGATACACTTAGATATACTTTGATATACTTTGATACACTTAGATTTACTTTGATACACTTAGATATACTTTGATACACTTTGATATACTTTGATACACTTTGATACACTTAGATATACTTTGATACACTTATATATACTTTGACATACTTTGATGAACTTAGATATACTTTGATACACTTAGATATACTTTTATACACTTAGATATACTTTGATACACTTTGATATACTTAAATACACTTTGATACACTTAGATATACTTTGATACACTTAGATACACTTAGATATACTTTGATACACTTAGATATACTTTGATACACTTTGATATACTTTAATACACTTTGATACACTTAGATATTAGTTGATACACTTAGATATATTTAGATATACTTTGATACTCTTAAATATACTTTGATACATTTTGTTACACTGATATATACTTTGAACACTTAGATATACTTTGATACACTTAGATATACTTTGATACACTTTGATACACTTAGATATACTTTGATATACTTTGATACACTTAGATATACTTTGATACACTTAGATATACTTTGATACATTTTGATACATTTAGATATAATTTGATACACTTAGATATACTTTGACACCCTTAGATATACTTTGATACACTTAGATATACTTTGATACACTTTGATACACTTAGATATACTTTGATATACTTTGATACACTTGGATATACTTTTATACACTTAGATATACTTTTAAACACTTTGAAACACTTAGATATACTTTGATACAATTATATATACTTTAACATACTTCGATGCACTTAGATATACTTTAATACACTTAGATATACTTTGATACACTTTGATACACTTAGATATACTTTGATATACTTTGATACACATTGATATACTTTGATATACTTTGATACACTTAGATATACATTGATATACTTTGATAAACTTAGATTTACTTTGATACACTTAGATATACTTTGATATACTTCGATGCACTTAGATATACTTTAATACACTTAGATATACTTTGATACACTTTGATACACTTAGATATACTTTGATATACTTTGATACACATTGATATACTTTGATACACTTTGATACACTTAGATATACTTTGATACACATTGATATACTTTGATATACTTTGATACACTTAGATATACATTGATATACTTTGATACACTTAGATTTACTTTGATACACTTAGATTTACTTTGATACACTTAGATATACTTTGATACACTTTGATATACTTTGATACACTTTGATATTTTTTGATACACTGATATATACTTTGACATACTTAGATACACTTAGATATACTTTGATACACTTTGATACACTTTGATATTCGTTGATACACTTATATATACTTTGATACACTTAGATATACTTTGATATACTTTGATACACTTTGATACACTTAGATAAACTTTGATACACTTAGATATACTTTGATACACTTAGATATACTTAGATATACTTTGACACCCTTAGATATACTTTGATACACTTAGATATACTTTGACACCCTTAGATATACTTTGATACACTTAGATATACTTTGATACACTTTGATACACTTAGATATACTTTGATATACTTTGATACACTTAGATATACTTTTATACACTTAGATATACTTTTAAACACTTTGATACACTTAGATATACTTTGATACACTTATATATACTTTGACATACTTTGTTGCACTTAGATATACTTTAATACACTTAGATATACTTTGATACACTTTGATACACTTAGATATACTTTGATATACTTTGATACACATTGATATACTTTAATATACTTTGATACACTTAGATAAACTTTGATATACTTTGATACACTTAGATTTACTTTGATACACTTAGATATACTTTGACACCCTTAGATATACTTTGATACCATTAGATATACTTTGATACACTTTGATACACTTAGATATACTTTGATACACTTTGATACACTTAGATATACTTTGATATACTTTGATACACATTGATATACTTTGATATACTTTAATACACTTAAATATACATTGATACACTTTGATACACTTAGATTTACTTTGATACACTTAGATTTACTTTGATACACTTTGATATACTTTGATACACTTTGATACACTTTGATATTCGTTGATACACTTATATATACTTTGATACACTTAGATATACTTTGATATACTTTGATACACTTTGATACACTTAGATAAACTTTGATACACTTAGATATACTTTGATACACTTAGATATACTTTGATATACTTTGACACCCTTAGATATACTTTGATACACTTAGATATACTTTGACACCCTTAGATATACTTTGATACACTTAGATATACTTTGATACTCTTTGATACACTTAGATATACTTTGATATACTTTGATACATTTAGATATACTTTTATACACTTAGATATACTTTTAAACACTTTGATACACTTAGATATACTTTGATACACTTATATATACTTTGACATACTTTGATGCACTTAGATATACTTTAATACACTTAGATATTCTTTGATATACTTTGATACACTTTGATACACTTAGATAAACTTTGATACGCTTAGATATACTTTGATACACTTAGATATACTTTGATATACTTTGATACACTAAGATAAACTTTGATACACTTAGATATACTTTGATACACTTAGATATACTTTGATATACTTTGACACCCTTAGACATACTTTGATACACTTATATATACTTTGCCACCTTAGATATACTTTGATACACTTAGATATACTTTGACACCCTTAGATATACTTTGATACTCTTAAATATACTTTGATACATTTTGTTACACTGATATATACTTTGAACACTTAGATATACTTTGATACACTTAGATATACTTTGATACACTTTGATACACTTAGATATACTTTGATATACTTTGATACACTTAGATATACTTTGATACACTTAGATATACTTTGATACATTTTGATACATTTAGATATAATTTGATACACTTAGATATACTTTGACACCCTTAGATATACTTTGATACACTTAGATATACTTTGATACACTTTGATACACTTAGATATACATTGATACACTTATATATACTTTGACATACTTCGATGCACTTAGATATACTTTAATACACTTAGATATACTTTGATACACTTTGATACACTTAGATATACTTTGATATACTTTGATACACATTGATATACTTTGATATACTTTAATACAATTAGATATACATTGATATACTTTGATACACTTAGATTTACTTTGATAAACTTAGATTTACTTTGATACACTTAGATATACTTTGATACACTTTGATATACTTTGATACACTTTGATACACTTAGATATACTTTGATACACATTGATATACGTTGATATACTTTGATACACTTAGATATACATTGATATACTTTGATACACTTAGATTTACTTTGATACACTTAGATTTACTTTGATACACTTAGATATACTTTGATACACTTTGATATACTTTGATACACTTTGATATTCTTTGATACACTGATATATACTTTGACATACTTAGATACACTTAGATATACTTTGATACACTTTGATACACTTAGATATACTTTGATATACTTTGATACACATTGATATACTTTGATATACTTTGATACACTTAGATATACATTGATACACTTTGATACACTCAGATTTACTTTGATACACTTAGATATACTTTGATACAGTTTGATATACTTTGATACACTTTGATACACTTTGATATTCGTTGATACACTTATATATACTTTGATACACTTAGATATACTTTGATATACTTTGATACACTTAGATAAACTTTGATACACTTAGATATACTTTGATACACTTAGATATACTTAGATATACTTTGACACCCTTAGATATACTTTGATACACTTAGATATATTTTGACACCCTTAGATATACTTTGATACACTTAGATATACTTTGATACGATTTGATACACTTAGATATACTTTGATATACTTTGATACACTTAGATATACTTTTATACACTTAGATATACTTTTAAACACTTTGATACACTTAGATATACTTTGATACACTGATATATACTTTGACATACTTTGTTGCACTTAGATATACTTTAATACACTTAGATATACTTTGATACACTTTGATACACTTAGATATACTTTGATATACTTTGATACACATTGATATACTTTAATATACTTTGATACACTTAGATAAACTTTAATATACTTTGATAAACTTAGATTTACTTTGATACACTTAGATATACTTTGACACCCTTAGATATACTTTGATACACTTAGATATACTTAAATACACTTTGATACACTTAGATATACTTTGATACACTTTGATATACTTAAATACACTTTAATACACTTAGATATACTTTGATACACTTAGATACACTTAGATATACTTTAATACACTTAGATATACTTTGATACACTTTGATATACTTTAATACACTTTGATACACTTAGAAATTAGTTGATACACTTAGATATATTTAGATATACTTTGATACTCTTAAATATACTTTGATACATTTTGTTACACTGATATATACTTTGAACACTTAGATATACTTTGATACACTTAGATATACTTTAAAACACTTTGATACACTTAGATATACTTTGATATACTTTGATACACTTAGATTTACTTTGATACACTTAGATATACTTTGATACATTTTGATACATTTAGATATAATTTGATACACTTAGATATACTTTGACACCCTTAGATATACTTTGATACACTTAGATATACTTTGATACACTTTGATACACTTAGATATACTTTGATATACTTTGATACACTTAGATATACTTTTATACACTTAGATATACTTTTAAACACTTTGATACACTTAGATATACTTTGATACACTTATATATACTTTGACATACTTCGATGCACTTAGATATACTTTAATACACTTAGATATACTTTGATACACTTTGATACACTTAGATATACTTTGATATACTTTGATACACATTGATATACTTTGATATACTTTGATACACTTAGATATACATTGATATACTTTGATAAACTTAGATTTACTTTGATACACTTAGATATACTTTGATATACTTCGATGCACTTAGATATACTTTAATACACTTAGATATAATTTGATACACTTTGATACACTTAGATATACTTTGATATACTTTGATACACATTGATATACTTTGATACACTTTGATACACTTAGATATACTTTGATACACATTGATATACTTTGATATACTTTGATACACTTAGATATACATTGATATACTTTGATACACTTAGATTTACTTTGATACACTTAGATTTACTTTGATACACTTAGATATACTTTGATACACTTTGATATACTTTGATACACTTTGATATTCTTTGATACACTGATATATACTTTGACATACTTAGATACACTTAGATATACTTTGATACACTTTGATACACTTAGATATACTTTGATATACTTTGATACACATTGATATACTTTGATATACTTTGATACACTTAGATATACATTGATACACTTTGATACACTTAGATTTACTTTGATACACTTAGATATACTTTGATACACTTTGATATACTTTGATACACTTTGATACACTTTGATATTCGTTGATACACTTATATATACTTTGATACACTTAGATATACTTAGATATACTTTGACACCCTTAGATATACTTTGATACACTTAGATATACTTTGACACCCTTAGATATACTTTGATACACTTAGATATACTTTGATACACTTTGATACACTTAGATATACTTTGATATACTTTGATACACTTAGATATACTTTTATACACTTAGATATACTTTTAAACACTTTGATACACTTAGATATACTTTGATACACTTATATATACTTTGACATACTTTGTTGCACTTAGATATACTTTAATACACTTAGATATACTTTGATACACTTTGATACACTTAGATATACTTTGATATACTTTGATACACATTGATATACTTTAATATACTTTGATACACTTAGATAAACTTTGATATACTTTGATACACTTAGATTTACTTTGATACACTTAGATATACTTTGACACCCTTAGATATACTTTGATACACTTAGATATACTTTGATACACTTTGATACACTTAGATATACTTTGATACACTTTGATACACTTAGATATACTTTGATATACTTTGATACACATTGATATACTTTGATATACTTTGATACACTTAGATATACATTGATACACTTTGATATACTTTTAAACACTTTGATACACTTAGATATACTTTGATACACTTTGATACACTTAGATATACTTTGATATACTTTGATACACATTGATATACTTTGATATACTTTGATACACTTAGATATACATTGATATACTTTGATACACTTAGATTTACTTTGATAAACTTAGATTTACTTTGATACACTTAGATATACTTTGATATACTTCGATGCACTTAGATATACTTTAATACACTTAGATATACTTTGATACACTTTGATACACTTAGATATACTTTGATATACTTTGATACACATTGATATACTTTGATACACTTAGATATACTTTTATACACTTAGATATACTTTTAAACACTTTGATACACTTAGATATACTTTGATACACTTATATATACTTTGACATACTTTGATGCACTTAGATATACTTTAATACACTTAGATATACTTTGATACACTTTGATACACTTAGATATACTTTGATATACTTTGATACACATTGATATACTTTGATATACTTTGATACACTTAGATATACTTTGATATAATTTGATACACTTAGATTTACTTTGATACACTTAGATATACTTTGATACACTTTGATATACTTTGATACACTTTGATACACTTAGATATACTTTGATACACTTATATATACTTTGACATACTTTAATGAACTTAGATATACTTTGATACACTTAGATATACTTTTATACACTTAGATATACTTTGATACACTTTGATATACTTAAATACACTTTGATACACTTAGATATACTTTGATACACTTAGATACACTTAGATATACTTTGATACACTTAGATATACTTTGATACACTTTGATATACTTTAATACACTTTGATACATTTAGATATTAGTTGATACACTTAGATATATTTAGATATACTTTGATACTCTTAAATATACTTTGATACATTTTGTTACACTGATATATACTTTGAACACTTATATATACTTTGATACTCTTAGATATACTTTGATACACTTTGATACACTTAGATATACTTTGATATACTTTGATACACTTAGATATACTTTGATACACTTAGATATACTTTGATACATTTAGATATAATTTGATACACTTAGATATACTTTGACACCCTTAGATATACTTTGATACACTTAGATATACTTTGATACACTTTGATACACTTAGATATACTTTGATATACTTTGATACACTTAGATATACTTTTATACACTTAGATATACTTTTAAAGACTTTGATACACTTAGATATACTTTGATACACTTATATATACTTTGACATACTTCGATGCACTTAGATATACTTTAATACACTTAGATATACTTTGATACACTTTGATACACTTAGATATACTTTGATATACTTTGATACACATTGATATACTTTGATATACTTTGATACACTTAGATATACATTGATATACTTTGATAAACTTAGATTTACTTTGATACACTTAGATATACTTTGATATACTTCGATGCACTTAGATATACTTTAATACACTTAGATATACTTTGATACACTTTGATACACTTAGATATACTTTGATATACTTTAATACACATTGATATACTTTGATACACTTTGATACACTTAGATATACTTTGATACACATTGATATACTTTGATATACTTTGATACACTTAGATATACATTGATATACTTTGATACACTTAGATTTACTTTGATACACTTACATTTACTTTGATACACTTAGATATACTTTGATACACTTTGATATACTTTGATACACTTTGATATTTTTTGATACACTGATATATACTTTGACATACTTAGATACACTTAGATATACTTTGATACACTTTGATACACTTAGATATACTTTGATATACTTTGATACACTTAGATTTACTTTGATACACTTAGATATACTTTGACACCCTTAGATATACTTTGATACACTTAGATATACTTTGATACACTTTGATACACTTAGATATACTTTGATACACTTTGATACACTTAGATATACTTTGATATACTTTGATACACATTGATATACTTTAATATACTTTAATACACTTAAATATACATTGATACACTTTGATACACTTAGATTTACTTTGATACACTTAGATATACTTTGATACACTTTGATATACTTTGATACACTTTGATACACTTTGATATTCGTTGATACACTTATATATACTTTGATACACTTAGATATACTTTGATATACTTTGATATACTTTGATACACATTGATATACTTTAATATACTTTGATACACTTAGATAAACTTTGATATACTTTGATACACTTAGATTTACTTTGATACACTTAGATATACTTTGACACCCTTAGATATACTTTGATACACTTAGATATACTTTGATACACTTTGATACACTTAGATATACTTTGATACACTTTGATACACTTAGATATACTTTGATATACTTTGATACACATTGATATACTTTAATATACTTTAATACACTTAAATATACATTGATACACTTTGATACACTTAGATTTACTTTGATACACTTAGATATACTTTGATACACTTTGATATACTTTGATACACTTTGATACACTTTGATATTCGTTGATACACTTATATATACTTTGATACACTTAGATATACTTTGATATACTTTGATACACTTTGATACACTTAGATAAACTTTGATACACTTAGATATACTTTGATACACTTAGATATACTTTGATATACTTTGACACCCTTAGATATACTTTGATACACTTAGATATACTTTGACACCCTTAGATATACTTTGATACACTTAGATATACTTTGATACTCTTTGATACACTTAGATATACTTTGATATACTTTGATACATTTAGATATACTTTTATACACTTAGATATACTTTTAAACACTTTGATACACTTAGATATACTTTGATACACTTATATATACTTTGACATACTTTGATGCACTTAGATATACTTTAATACACTTAGATATTCTTTGATATACTTTGATACACTTTGATACACTTAGATAAACTTTGATACGCTTAGATATACTTTGATACACTTAGATATATTTTGATACATTTTAATACATTTAGATATACTTTGATACACTTAGATATACTTTGATATACTTTGATACACTAAGATAAACTTTGATACACTTAGATATACTTTGATACACTTATATATACTTTGCCACCTTAGATATACTTTGATACACTTAGATATACTTTGACACCCTTAGATATACTTTGATACTCTTAAAAATACTTTGATAAATTTTGTTACACTGATATATACTTTGAACACTTAGATATACTTTGATACACTTAGATATACTTTGATACACTTTGATACACTTAGATATACTTTGATATACTTTGATACACTTAGATATACTTTGATACATTTTGATACATTTAGATATAATTTGATCCACTTAGATATACTTTGACACCCTTAGATATACTTTGATACACTTAGATATACTTTGATACACTTTGATACACTTAGATATACTTTGATATACTTTGATACACATTGATATACTTTGATATACTTTAATACAATTAGATATACATTGATATACTTTGATACACTTAGATTTACTTTGATAAACTTAGATTTACTTTGATACACTTAGATATACTTTGATACACTTTGATATACTTTGATACACTTTGATATTCTTTGATACACTGATATATACTTTGACATACTTAGATACACTTAGATATACTTTGATACACTTTGATACACTTAGATATACTTTGATATACTTTGATACACATTGATATACTTTGATATACTTTGATTCACTTAGATATACATTGGTACACTTTGATACACTTTGATATTCGTTGATACACTTATATATACTTTGATACACTTAGATATACTTTGATATACTTTGATACACTTTGATACACTTAGATAAACTTTGATACACTTAGATATACTTTGATACACTTAGATATACTTAGATATACTTTGACACCCTTAGATATACTTTGATACACTTAGATATATTTTGACACCCTTAGATATACTTTGATACACTTATATATACTTTGATACGATTTGATACACTTAGATATACTTTGATATACTTTGATACACTTAGATATACTTTTATACACTTAGATATACTTTTAAACACTTTGATACACTTAGATATACTTTGATACACTTATATATACTTTGACATACTTTGTTGCACTTAGATATACTTTAATACACTTAGATATACTTTGATACACTTTGATACACTTAGATATACTTTGATATACTTTGATACACATTGATATACTTTAATATACTTTGATACACTTAGATAAACTTTAATATACTTTGATAAACTTAGATTTACTTTGATACACTTAGATATACTTTGACACCCTTAGATATACTTTGATACACTTAGATATACTTAAATACACTTTGATACACTTAGATATACTTTGATACACTTTGATATACTTAAATACACTTTGATACACTTAGATATACTTTGATACACTTAGATACACTTAGATATACTTTGATACACTTAGATATACTTTGATACACTTTGATATACTTTAATACACTTTGATACACTTAGAAATTAGTTGATACACTTAGATATATTTAGATATACTTTGATACTCTTAAATATACTTTAAAACATTTTGTTACACTGATATATACTTTGAACACTTAGATATACTTTGATACACTTAGATATACTTTGATACACTTTGATACACTTAGATATACTTTGATATACTTTGATACACTTAGATATACTTTGATACACTTAGATATACTTTGATACATTTTGATACATTTAGATATAATTTGATACACTTAGATATACTTTGACACCCTTAGATATACTTTGATACACTTAGATATACTTTGATACACTTTGATACACTTAGATATACTTTGATATACTTTGATACACTTAGATATACTTTTATACACTTAGATATACTTTTAAACACTTTGATACACTTAGATATACTTTGATACACTTATATATACTTTGACATACTTCGATGCACTTAGATATACTTTAATACACTTAGATATACTTTGATACACTTTGATACACTTAGATATACTTTGATATACTTTGATACACATTGATATACTTTGATATACTTTGATACACTTAGATATACATTGATATACTTTGATAAACTTAGATTTACTTTGATACACTTAGATATACTTTGATATACTTCGATGCACTTAGATATACTTTAATACACTTAGATATAATTTGATACACTTTGATACACTTAGATATACTTTGATATACTTTGATACACATTGATATACTTTGATACACTTTGATACACTTAGATATACTTTGATACACATTGATATACTTTGATATACTTTGATACACTTAGATATACATTGATATACTTTGATACACTTAGATTTACTTTGATACACTTAGATTTACTTTGATACACTTAGATATACTTTGATACACTTTGATATACTTTGATACACTTTGATATTCTTTGATACACTGATATATACTTTGACATACTTAGATACACTTAGATATACTTTGATACACTTTGATACACTTAGATATACTTTGATATACTTTGATACACATTGATATACTTTGATATACTTTGATACACTTAGATATACATTGATACACTTTGATACACTTAGATTTACTTTGATACACTTAGATATACTTTGATACACTTTGATATACTTTGATACACTTTGATACACTTTGATATTCGTTGATACACTTATATATACTTTGATACACTTAGATATACTTTGATATACTTTGATACACTTTGATACACTTAGATAAACTTTGATACACTTAGATATACTTTGATACACTTAGATATACTTAGATATACTTTGACACCCTTAGATATACTTTGATACACTTAGATATACTTTGACACCCTTAGATATACTTTAATACACTTAGATATACTTTGATACACTTTGATACACTTAGATATACTTTGATATACTTTGATACACTTAGATATACTTTTATACACTTAGATATACTTTTAAACACTTTGATACACTTAGATATACTTTGATACACTTATATATACTTTGACATACTTTGTTGCACTTAGATATACTTTAATACACTTAGATATACTTTGATACACTTTGATACACTTAGATATACTTTGATATACTTTGATACACATTGATATACTTTAATATACTTTGATACACTTAGATAAACTTTGATATACTTTGATACACTTAGATTTACTTTGATACACTTAGATATACTTTGACACCCTTTTATATACTTTGATACACTTAGATATACTTTGATACACTTTGATACACTTAGATATACTTTGATACACTTTGATACACTTAGATATACTTTGATATACTTTGATACACATTGATATACTTTGATATACTTTGATACACTTAGATATACATTGATACACTTTGATACACTTAGATTTACTTTGATACACTTTAATACACTTAGATATACTTTGATATACTTTGATACACTTTGATACACTTAGATAAACTTTGATACGCTTAGATATACTTTGATACACTTAGATATATTTTGATACATTTTGATACATTTAGATATACTTTGATACACTTAGATATACTTTGATATACTTTGATACACTTTGATACACTAAGATAAACTGTGATACACTTAGATATACTTTGATACACTTATATATACTTTGCCACCTTAGATATACTTTGATACACTTAGATATACTTTGACACCCTTAGATATACTTTGATACTCTTAAATATACTTTGATACATTTTGTTACACTGATATATACTTTGAACACTTAGATATACTTTGATACACTTAGATATACTTTGATACACTTTGATACACTTAGATATACTTTGATATACTTTGATACACTTAGATATACGTTGATACACTTAGATATACTTTGATACATTTTGATACATTTAGATATAATTTGATACACTTAGATATACTTTGACACCCTTAGATATACTTTGATACACTTAGATATACTTTGATACACTTTGATACACTTAGATATACTTTGATATACTTTGATACACTTAGATATACTTTTATACACTTAGATATACTTTTAAACACTTTGATACACTTAGATATACTTTGATACACTTATATATACTTTGACATACTTCGATGCACTTAGATATACTTTAATACACTTTGATACACTTAGATATACTTTGATATACTTTGATACACATTGATATACTTTGATATACTTTAATACAATAAGATATACATTGATATACTTTGATACACTTAGATTTACTTTGATAAACTTAGATTTACTTTGATACACTTAGATATACTTTGATACACTTTGATATACTTTGATACACTTTGATACACTTAGATATACTTTGATACACATTGATATACTTTGATATACTTTGATACACTTAGATATACATTGATATACTTTGATACACTTAGATTTACTTTGATACACTTAGATTTACTTTGATACACTTAGATATACTTTGATACACTTTGATATACTTTGATACACTTTGATATTCTTTGATACACTGATATATACTTTGACATACTTAGATACACTTAGATATACTTTGATACACTTTGATACACTTAGATATACTTTGATATACTTTGATACACATTGATATACTTTGATATACTTTGATACACTTAGATATACATTGATACACTTTGATACACTTAGATTTACTTTGATACACTTAGATATACTTTGATACACTTTGATATACTTTGATACTCTTTGATACACTTTGATATTCGTTGATACACTTATATATACTTTGATACACTTAGATATACTTTGATATACTTTGATACACTTTGATACACTTAGATAAACTTTGATACACTTAGATATACTTTGATACACTTAGATATACTTAGATATACTTTGACACCCTTAGATATACTTTGATACACTTAGATATATTTTGACACCCTTAGATATACTTTGATACACTTAGATATACTTTGATACACTTTGATACACTTAGATATACTTTGATATACTTTGATACACTTAGATATACTTTGATACACTTAGATATACTTTTAAACACTTTGATACACTTAGATATACTTTGATACACTTATATATACTTTGACATACTTTGTTGCACTTAGATATACTTTAATACACTTAGATATACTTTGATACACTTTGATACACTTAGATATACTTTGATATACTTTGATACACATTGATATACTTTAATATACTTTGATACACTTAGATAAACTTTAATATACTTTGATACACTTAAATTTACTTTGATACACTTAGATATACTTTGACACCCTTAGATATACTTTGATACACTTAGATATACTTTGATACACTTTGATACACATTTAGATATACTTTGATATACTTTGATACACATTGATATACTTTGATATACTTTGATACACTTAGATATACATTGATACACTTTGATACACTTAGATTTACTTTGATACACTTAGATATACTTTGATACACTTTGATATACTTTGATACACTTTGATACACTTTGATATTCGTTGATACACTTATATATACTTTGATACACTTAGATATACTTTGATATACTTTGATACACTTTGATACACTTAGATAAACTTTGATACACTTAGATATACTTTGATACACTTAGATATACTTTGATATACTTTGACACCCTTAGATATACTTTGATACACTTAGATATACTTTGACACCCTTAGATATACTTTGATACACTTAGATATACTTTGATACACTTTGATACACTTAGATATACTTTGATATACTTTGATACATTTAGATATACTTTTATACACTTAGATATACTTTGATACACTTAGATATATTTTGATACATTTTGATACATTTAGATATACTTTGATACACTTAGATATACTTTGATTTAATTTGATACACTTTGATACACTAAGATAAACTTTGATACACTTAGATATACTTTGATATACTTTGACACCCTTAGATATACTTTGATACACTTAGATATTCTTTGCCACCTTAGATATACTTTGATACACTTAGATATACTTTGACACCCTTAGATATACTTTGATACACTTAGATATACTTTGATACACTTTGATACACTTAGATATACTTTGATATACTTTGATATACTTTGATACACTTAGATATACTTTTATACACTTAGATATACTTTGATACACTTTGATACACTTAGATATACTTTGATATACTTTGATACACTTAGATATACTTTTATACACTTAGATATACTTTTAAACACTTTGATACACTTAGATATACTTTGATACACTTATATATACTTTGACATACTTTGATGCACTTAGATATACTTTAATACACTTAGATATACTTTGATACACTTTGATACACTTAGATATACTTTGATATACTTTGATACACATTGATATACTTTGATATACTTTGATACACTTAGATATACATTGATACACTTTGATACACTTAGATTTACTTTGATACACTTTGATACACTTAGATATACTTTGATATACTTTGATACACATTGATATACTTTGACATACTTTGATGCACTTAGATATACTTTAATACACTTAGATATACTTTGATATACTTTGATACACTTTGATACACTTAGATAAACTTTGATACGCTTAGATATACTTTGATACACTTAGATATATTTTGATACATTTTGATACATTTAGATATACTTTGATACACTTAGATATACTTTGATTTAATTTGATACACTTTGATACACTAAGATAAACTTTGATACACTTTGATACACTAAGATAAACTTTGATACACTTAGATATACTTTGATATACTTTGACACCCTTAGATATACTTTGATACACTTAGATATTCTTTGCCACCTTAGATATACTTTGATACACTTAGATATACTTTGACACCCTTAGATATACTTTGATACACTTAGATATACTTTGATACACTTTGATACACTTAGATATACTTTGATATACTTTGATATACTTTGATACACTTAGATATACTTTTATACACTTATATATATTTTCATACACTTTGATACACTTAGATATACTTTGATATACTTTGATACACTTAGATATACTTTTATACACTTAGATATACTTTTAAACACTTTGATACACTTAGATATACTTTGATACACTTATATATACTTTGACATACTTTGATGCACTTAGATATACTTTAATACACTTAGATATACTTTGATACACTTTGATACACTTAGATATACTTTGATATACTTTGATACACATTGATATACTTTGATATACTTTGATACACTTAGATATACATTGATACACTTTGATACACTTAGATTTACTTTGATACACTTAGATATACTTTGATACACTTTGATATACTTTGATAAACTTAGATTTACTTTGATACACTTAGATATACTTTGATATACTTCGATGCACTTAGATATACTTTAATACACTTAGATATACTTTGATACACTTTGATACACTTAGATATACTTTGATATACTTTGATACACATTGATATACTTTGATACACTTAGATATACTTTTATACACTTAGATATACTTTTAAACACTTTGATACACTTAGATATACTTTGATACACTTATATATACTTTGACATACTTTGATGCACTTAGATATACTTTAATACACTTAGATATACTTTGATACACTTTGATACACTTAGATATACTTTGATATACTTTGATACACATTGATATACATTGATATACTTTGATACACTTAGATTTACTTTGATAAACTTAGATTTACTTTGATACACTTAGATATACTTTGATATACTTCGATGCACTTAGATATACTTTAATACACTTAGATATACTTTGATACACTTTGATACACTTAGATATACTTTGATATACTTTGATACACATTGATATACTTTGATACACTTAGATATACTTTTATACACTTAGATATACTTTGATACACTTTGATATACTTAAATACACTTTGATACACTTAGTTATACTTTGATACACTTAGATACACTTAGATATACTTTGATACACTTAGATATACTTTGTTACACTTTGATATACTTTAATACACTTTGATACACTTAGATATTAGTTGATACACTTAGATATATTTAGATATACTTTGATACTCTTAAATATACTTTGATACATTTTGTTACACTGATATATACTTTGAACACTTAGATATACTTTGATACACTTAGATATACTTTGATACACTTTGATACACTTAGATATACTTTGATATACTTTGATACACTTAGATATACTTTGATACACTTAGATATACTTTGATACATTTTGATACATTTAGATATAATTTGATACACTTAGATATACTTTGACACCCTTAGATATACTTTGATACACTTAGATATACTTTGATACACTTTGATACACTTAGATATACTTTGATATACTTTGATACACTTAGATATACTTTTATACACTTAGATATACTTTTAAAGACTTTGATACACTTAGATATACTTTGATACACTTATATATACTTTGACATACTTCGATGCACTTAGATATACTTTAATACACTTAGATATACTTTGATACACTTTGATACACTTAGATATACTTTGATATACTTTGATACACATTGATATACTTTGATATACTTTGATACACTTAGATATACATTGATATACTTTGATAAACTTAGATTTACTTTGATACACTTAGATATACTTTGATATACTTCGATGAAATTAGATATACTTTAATACACTTAGATATACTTTGATACACTTTGATACACTTAGATATACTTTGATATACTTTGATACACATTGATATACTTTGATACACTTTGATACACTTAGATATACTTTGATACACATTGATATACTTTGATATACTTTGATACACTTAGATATACATTGATATACTTTGATACACTTAGATTTACTTTGATACACATAGATTTACTTTGATACACTTAGATATACTTTGATACACTTTGATATACTTTGATACACTTTGATATTTTTTGATACACTGATATATACTTTGACATACTTAGATACACTTAGATATACTTTGATACACTTTGATACACTTAGATATACTTTGATATACTTTGATACACATTGATATACTTTGATATACTTTGATACACTTAGATATACATTGATACACTTTGATACACTTAGATTTACTTTGATACACTTAGATATACTTTGATACACTTTGATATACTTTGATACACTTTGATACACTTTGATATTCGTTGATACACTTATATATACTTTGATACACTTAGATATACTTTGATATACTTTGATACACTTTGATACACTTAGATAAACTTTGATACACTTAGATATACTTTGATACACTTAGATATACTTAGATATACTTTGACACCCTTAGATATACTTTGATACACTTAGATATACTTTGACACCCTTAGATATACTTTGATACACTTAGATATACTTTGATACACTTTGATACACTTAGATATACTTTGATATACTTTGATACACTTAGATATACTTTTATACACTTAGATATACTTTTAAACACTTTGATACACTTAGATATACTTTGATACACTTATATATAATTTGACATACTTTGTTGCACTTAGATATACTTTAATACACTTAGATATACTTTGATACACTTTGATACACTTAGATATACTTTGATATACTTTGATACACATTGATATACTTTAATATACTTTGATACACTTAGATAAACTTTGATATACTTTGATACACTTAGATTTACTTTGATACACTTAGATATACTTTGACACCCTTAGATATACTTTGATACACTTAGATATACTTTGATACACTTTGATACACTTAGATATACTTTGATACACTTTGATACACTTAGATATACTTTGATATACTTTGATACACATTGATATACTTTGATATACTTTAATACACTTAAATATACATTGATACACTTTGATACACTTAGATTTACTTTGATACACTTAGATATACTTTGATACACTTTGATATACTTTGATACACTTTGATACACTTTGATATTCGTTGATACACTTATATATACTTTGATACACTTAGATATACTTTGATATACTTTGACACCCTTAGATATACTTTGATACACTTAGATATACTTTGACACCCTTAGATATACTTTGATACACTTAGATATACTTTGATACACTTTGATACACTTAGATATACTTTGATATACTTTGATACACTTAGATATACTTTTATACACTTAGATATACTTTTAAACACTTTGATACACTTAGATATACTTTGATACACTTATATATACTTTGACATACTTTGTTGCACTTAGATATACTTTAATACACTTAGATATACTTTGATACACTTTGATACACTTAGATATACTTTGATATACTTTGATACACATTGATATACTTTAATATACTTTGATACACTTAGATAAACTTTGATATACTTTGATACACTTAGATTTACTTTGATACACTTAGATATACTTTGACACCCTTAGATATACTTTGATACACTTAGATATACTTTGATACACTTTGATACACTTAGATATACTTTGATACACTTTGATACACTTAGATATACTTTTATATACTTTGATACACATTGATATACTTTGATATACTTTAATACACTTAAATATACATTGATACACTTTGATACACTTAGATTTACTTTGATACACTTAGATATACTTTGATACACTTTGATATACTTTGATACACTTTGATACACTTTGATATTCGTTGATACACTTATATATACTTTGATACACTTAGATATACTTTGATATACTTTGATACACTTTGATACACTTAGATAAACTTTGATACACTTAGATATACTTTGATACACTTAGATATACTTTGATATACTTTGACACCCTTAGATATACTTTGATACACTTAGATATACTTTGATACTCTTTGATACACTTAGATATACTTTGATATACTTTGATACATTTAGATATACTTTTATACACTTAGATATACTTTTAAACACTTTGATACACTTAGATATACTTTGATACACTTATATATACTTTGACATACTTTGATGCACTTAGATATACTTTAATACACTTAGATATTCTTTGATATACTTTGATACACTTTGATACACTTAGATAAACTTTGATACGCTTAGATATACTTTGATACACTTAGATATATTTTGATACATTTTGATACATTTAGATATACTTTGATACACTTAGATATACTTTGATATACTTTGATACACTAAGATAAACTTTGATACACTTAGATATACTTTGATACACTTAGATATACTTTGATATACTTTGATACACTTAGATATACTTTGACACCCTTAGATATACTTTGATACTCTTAAATATACTTTGATACATTTTGTTACACTGATATATACTTTGAACACTTAGATATACTTTGATACACTTAGATATACTTTGATACACTTTGATACACTTAGATATACTTTGATATACTTTGATACACTTAGATATACTTTGATACACTTAGATATACTTTGATACATTTTGATACATTTAGATATAATTTGATACACTTAGATATACTTTGACACCCTTAGATATACTTTGATACACTTAGATATACTTTGATACACTTTGATACACTTAGATATACTTTGATATACTTTGATACACTTAGATATACTTTTATACACTTAGATATACTTTTAAACACTTTGATACACTTAGATATACTTTGATACACTTATATATACTTTGACATACTTCGATGCACTTAGATATACTTTAATACACTTAGATATACTTTGATACACTTTGATACACTTAGATATACTTTGATATACTTTGATACACATTGATATACTTTGATATACTTTAATACAATTAGATATACATTGATATACTTTGATACACTTAGATTTACTTTGATAAACTTAGATTTACTTTGATACACTTAGATATACTTTGATACACTTTGATATACTTTGATACACTTTGATACACTTAGATATACTTTGATACACATTGATATACGATGATATACTTTGATACACTTAGATATACATTGATATACTTTGATACACTTAGATTTACTTTGATACACTTAGATTTACTTTGATACACTTAGATATACTTTGATACACTTTGATATACTTTGATACACTTTGATATTCTTTGATACACTGATATATACTTTGACATACTTAGATACACTTAGATATACTTTGATACACTTTGATACACTTAGATATACTTTGATATACTTTGATACACATTGATATACTTTGATATACTTTGATACACTTAGATATACATTGATACACTTTGATACACTTAGATTTACTTTGATACACTTAGATATACTTTGATACACTTTGATATACTTTGATACACTTTGATACACTTTGATATTCGTTGATACACTTATATATACTTTGATACACTTAGATATACTTTGATATACTTTGATACGATTTGATACACTTAGATAAACTTTGATACACTTAGATATACTTTGATACACTTAGATATACTTAGATATACTTTGACACCCTTAGATATACTTTGATACACTTAGATATATTTTGACACCCTTAGATATACTTTGATACACTTAGATATACTTTGATACGATTTGATACACTTAGATATACTTTGATATACTTTGATACACTTAGATATACTTTTATACACTTAGATATACTTTTAAACACTTTGATACACTTAGATATACTTTGATACACTTATATATACTTTGACATACTTTGTTGCACTTAGATATACTTTAATACACTTAGATATACTTTGATACACTTTGATACACTTAGATATACTTTGATATACTTTGATACACATTGATATACTTTAATATACTTTGATACACTTAGATAAACTTTAATATACTTTGATAAACTTAGATTTACTTTGATACACTTAGATATACTTTGACACCCTTAGATATACTTTGATACACTTAGATATACTTAAATACACTTTGATACACTTAGATATACTTTGATACACTTTGATATACTTAAATACACTTTGATACACTTAGATATACTTTGATACACTTAGATACACTTAGATATACTTTGATACACTTAGATATACTTTGATACACTTTGATATACTTTAATACACTTTGATACACTTAGAAATTAGTTGATACACTTAGATATATTTAGATATACTTTGATACTCTTAAATATACTTTAAAACATTTTGTTACACTGATATATACTTTGAACACTTAGATATACTTTGATACACTTAGATATACTTTGATACACTTTGATACACTTAGATATACTTTGATATACTTTGATACACTTAGATATACTTTGATACACTTAGATATACTTTGATACATTTTGATACATTTAGATATAATTTGATACACTTAGATATACTTTGACACCCTTAGATATACTTTGATACACTTAGATATACTTTGATACACTTTGATACACTTAGATATACTTTGATATACTTTGATACACTTAGATATACTTTTATACACTTAGATATACTTTTAAACACTTTGATACACTTAGATATACTTTGATACACTTATATATACTTTGACATACTTCGATGCACTTAGATATACTTTAATACACTTAGATATACTTTGATACACTTTGATACACTTAGATATACTTTGATATACTTTGATACACATTGATATACTTTGATATACTTTGATACACTTAGATATACATTGATATACTTTGATAAACTTAGATTTACTTTGATACACTTAGATATACTTTGATATACTTCGATGCACTTAGATATACTTTAATACACTTAGATATAATTTGATACACTTTGATACACTTAGATATACTTTGATATACTTTGATACACATTGATATACTTTGATACACTTTGATACACTTAGATATACTTTGATACACATTGATATACTTTGATATACTTTGATACACTTAGATATACATTGATATACTTTGATACACTTAGATTTACTTTGATACACTTAGATTTACTTTGATACACTTAGATATACTTTGATACACTTTGATATACTTTGATACACTTTGATATTCTTTGATACACTGATATATACTTTGACATACTTAGATACACTTAGATATACTTTGATACACTTTGATACACTTAGATATACTTTGATATACTTTGATACACATTGATATACTTTGATACACTTAGATATACATTGATACACTTTGATACACTTAGATTTACTTTGATACACTTAGATATACTTTGATACACTTTGATATACTTTAATACACTTTGATACACTTTGATATTCGTTGATACACTTATATATACTTTGATACACTTAGATATACTTTGATATACTTTGATACACTTTGATACACTTAGATAAACTTTGATACACTTAGATATACTTTGATACACTTAGATATACTTAGATATACTTTGACACCCTTAGATATACTTTGATACACTTAGATATACTTTGACACCCTTAGATATACTTTGATACACTTAGATATACTTTGATACACTTTGATACACTTAGATATACTTTGATATACTTTGATACACTTAGATATACTTTTATACACTTAGATATACTTTTAAACACTTTGATACACTTAGATATACTTTGATACACTTATATATACTTTGACATACTTTGTTGCACTTAGATATACTTTAATACACTTAGATATACTTTGATACACTTTGATACACTTAGATATACTTTGATATACTTTGATACACATTGATATACTTTAATATACTTTGATACACTTAGATAAACTTTGATATACTTTGATACACTTAGATTTACTTTGATACACTTAGATATACTTTGACACCCTTTGATATACTTTGATACACTTAGATATACTTTGATACACTTTGATACACTTAGATATACTTTGATATACTTTGATACACTTAGATATACTTTGATACACTTAGATATACTTTGATACATTTTGATACATTTAGATATAATTTGATACACTTAGATATACTTTGACACCCTTAGATATACTTTGATACTCTTAGATATACTTTGATACACTTTGATACACTTAGATATACTTTGATATACTTTGATACACTTAGATATACTTTTATACACTTAGATATACTTTTAAACACTTTGATACACTTAGATATACTTTGATACACTTATATATACTTTGACATACTTCGATGCACTTAGATATACTTTAATACACTTTGATACACTTAGATATACTTTGATATACTTTGATACACATTGATATACTTTGATATACTTTAATACAATTAGATATACATTGATATACTTTGATACACTTAGATTTACTTTGATAAACTTAGATTTACTTTGATACACTTAGATATACTTTGATACACTTTGATATACTTTGATACACTTTGATACACTTAGATATACTTTGATACACATTGATATACTTTGATATACTTTGATACACTTAGATATACATTGATATACTTTGATACACTTAGATTTACTTTGATACACTTAGATTTACTTTGATACACTTAGATATACTTTGATACACTTTGATATACTTTGATACACTTTGATATTCTTTGATACACTGATATATACTTTGACATACTTAGATACACTTAGATATACTTTGATACACTTTGATACACTTAGATATACTTTGATATACTTTGATACACATTGATATACTTTGATATACTTTGATACACTTAGATATACATTGATACACTTTGATACACTTAGATTTACTTTGATACACTTAGATATACTTTGATACACTTTGATATACTTTGATACACTTTGATACACTTTGATATTCGTTGATACACTTATATATACTTTGATACACTTAGATATACTTTGATATACTTTGATACACTTTGATACACTTAGATAAACTTTGATACACTTAGATATACTTTCATACACTTAGATATACTTTGATATACTTTGACACCCTTAGATATACTTTGAAACACTTAGATATACTTTGACACCCTTAGATATACTTTGATACACTTAGATATACTTTGATACACTTTGATACACTTAGATATACTTTGATATACTTTGATACATTTAGATATACTTTTATACACTTAGATATACTTTTAAACACTTTGATACACTTAGATATACTTTGATACACTTATATATACTTTGACATACTTTGATGCACTTAGATATACTTTAATACACTTAGATATACTTTGATATACTTTGATACACTTTGATACACTTAGATAAACTTTGATACGCTTAGATATACTTTGATACACTTAGATATATTTTGATACATTTTGATACATTTAGATATACTTTGATACACTTAGATATACTTTGATTTACTTTGATACACTTTGATACACTAAGATAAACTTTGATACACTTAGATATACTTTGATATACTTTGACACCCTTAGATATACTTTGATACACTTAGATATTCTTTGCAACCTTAGATATACTTTGATACACTTAGATATACTTTGACACCCTTAGATATACTTTGATACACTTAGATATACTTTGATACACTTTGATACACTTAGATATACTTTGATATACTTTGATATACTTTGATACACTTAGATATACTTTTATACACTTAGATATACTTTGATACACTTTGATACACTTAGATATACTTTGATATACTTTGATACACTTAGATATACTTTTATACACTTAGATATACTTTTAAACACTTTGATACACTTAGATATACTTTGATACACTTATATATACTTTGACATACTTTGATGCACTTAGATATACTTTAATACACTTAGATATACTTTGATACACTTTGATACACTTAGATATACTTTGATATACTTTGATACACATTGATATACTTTGATATACTTTGATACACTTAGATATACATTGATACACTTTGATACACTTAGATTTACTTTGATACACTTAGATATACTTTGATACACTTTGATATACTTTGATACACTTTGATACACTTTGATATTCGTTGATACACTTATATATACTTTGATACACTTAGATATACTTTGATATACTTTGATACACTTTGATACACTTAGATAAACTTTGATACACTTAGATATACTTTGATACACTTAGATATACTTTGATATACTTTGACACCCTTAGATATACTTTGATACACTTAGATATACTTTGACACCCTTAGATATACTTTGATACACTTAGATATACTTTGATACACTTTG
This sequence comes from Macrosteles quadrilineatus, assembly GCF_028750875.1. NCBI lineage: Eukaryota > Metazoa > Arthropoda > Insecta > Hemiptera > Cicadellidae > Macrosteles > Macrosteles quadrilineatus. The sequence continues at coordinate 95,354,274 of NW_026542597.1, read as the reverse complement.
ATACACTTAGATATACTTTGATATACTTTGATACACTTAGATATACTTTGATACACTTAGATATACTTTTATACACTTAGATATACTTTTAAACACTTTGATACACTTAGATATACTTTGATACACTTATATATACTTTGACATACTTTGATGCACTTAGATATACTTTAATACACTTATATATACTTTGATACACTTTGATACACTTAGATATACTTTGATATACTTTGATACACTTTGATACACTTAGATTAACTTTGATACGCTTAGATATACTTTGATACACTTAGATATATTTTGATACATTTTGATACATTTAGATATACTTTGATACACTTTGATACACTTAGATATACTTTGATATACTTTGATACACTTAGATATACTTTTATACACTTAGATATACTTTTAAAGACTTTGATACACTTAGATATACTTTGATACACTTATATATACTTTGACATACTTCGATGCACTTAGATATACTTTAATACACTTAGATATACTTTGATACACTTTGATACACTTAGATATACTTTGATATACTTTGATACACATTGATATACTTTGATATACTTTGATACACTTAGATATACATTGATATACTTTGATAAACTTAGATTTACTTTGATACACTTAGATATACTTTGATATACTTCGATGAACTTAGATATACTTTAATACACTTAGATATACTTTGATACACTTTGATACACTTAGATATACTTTGATATACTTTGATACACATTGATATACTTTGATACACTTTGATACACTTAGATATACTTTGATACACATTGATATACTTTGATATACTTTGATACACTTAGATATACACTGATATACTTTGATACACTTAGATTTACTTTGATACACTTAGATTTACTTTGATACACTTAGATATACTTTGATACACTTTGATATACTTTGATACACTTTGATATTTTTTGATACACTGATATATACTTTGACATACTTAGATACACTTAGATATACTTTGATACACTTTGATACACTTAGATATACTTTGATATACTTTGATACACATTGATATACTTTGATATACTTTGATACACTTAGATATACATTAATACACTTTGATACACTTAGATTTACTTTGATACACTTAGATATACTTTGATACACTTTGATATACTTTGATACACTTTGATACACTTTGATATTCGTTGATACACTTATATATACTTTGATACACTTAGATATACTTTGATATACTTTGATACACTTTGATACACTTAGATAAACTTTGATACACTTAGATATACTTTGATACACTTAGATATACTTAGATATACTTTGACACCCTTAGATATACTTTGATACACTTAGATATACTTTGACACCCTTAGATATACTTTGATACACTTAGATATACTTTGATACACTTTGATACACTTAGATATACTTTGATATACTTTGATACACTTAGATATACTTTTATACACTTAGATATACTTTTAAACACTTTGATACACTTAGATATACTTTGATACACTTATATATACTTTGACATACTTTGTTGCACTTAGATATACTTTAATACACTTAGATATACTTTGATACACTTTGATACACTTAGATATACTTTGATATACTTTGATACACATTGATATACTTTAATATACTTTGATACACTTAGATAAACTTTGATATACTTTGATACACTTAGATTTACTTTGATACACTTAGATATACTTTGACACCCTTAGATATACTTTGATACACTTAGATATACTTTGATACACTTTGATACACTTAGATATACTTTGATACACTTTGATACACTTAGATATACTTTGATATACTTTGATACACATTGATATACTTTGATATACTTTAATACACTTAAATATACATTGATACACTTTGATACACTTAGATTTACTTTGATACACTTAGATATACTTTGATACACTTTGATATACTTTGATACACTTTGATACACTTTGATATTCGTTGATACACTTATATATACTTTGATACACTTAGATATACTTTGATATACTTTGACACCCTTAGATATACTTTGATACACTTAGATATACTTTGACACCCTTAGATATACTTTGATACACTTAGATATACTTTGATACACTTTGATACACTTAGATATACTTTGATATACTTTAAAACACTTAGATATACTTTTATACACTTAGATATACTTTTAAACACTTTGATACACTTAGATATACTTTGATACACTTATATATACTTTGACATACTTTGTTGCACTTAGATATACTTTAATACACTTAGATATACTTTGATACACTTTGATACACTTAGATATACTTTGATATACTTTGATACACATTGATATACTTTAATATACTTTGATACACTTAGATAAACTTTGATATACTTTGATACACTTAGATTTACTTTGATACACTTAGATATACTTTGACACCCTTAGATATACTTTGATACACTTAGATATACTTTGATACACTTTGATACACTTAGATATACTTTGATACACTTTGATACACTTAGATATACTTTGATATACTTTGATACACATTGATATACTTTGATATACTTTAATACACTTAAATATACATTGATACACTTTGATACACTTAGATTTACTTTGATACACTTAGATATACTTTGATACACTTTGATATACTTTGATACACTTTGATACACTTTGATATTTGTTGATACACTTATATATACTTTGATCCACTTAGATATACTTTGATATACTTTGATACACTTTGATACACTTAGATAAACTTTGATACACTTAGATATACTTTGATACACTTAGATATACTTTGATATACTTTGACACCCTTAGATATACTTTGATACACTTAGATATACTTTGACACCCTTAGATATACTTTGATACACTTAGATATACTTTGATACTCTTTGATACACTTAGATATACTTTGATATACTTTGATACATTTAGATATACTTTTATACACTTAGATATACTTTTAAACACTTTGATACACTTAGATATAATTTGATACACTTAGATATACTTTGACACCCTTAGATATACTTTGATACACTTAGATATACTTTGATACACTTTGATACACTTAGATATACTTTGATATACTTTGATACACTTAGATATACTTTGATATACTTTGATACACTAAGATAAACTTTGATACACTTAGATATACTTTGATACACTTAGATATACTTTGATATACTTTGATACACTTAGATATACTTTGACACCCTTAGATATACTTTGATACTCTTAAATATACTTTGATACATTTTGTTACACTGATATATACTTTGAACACTTAGATATACTTTGATACACTTAGATATACTTTGATACACTTTGATACACTTAGATATACTTTGATATACATTGATACACTTAGATATACTTTGATACACTTAGATATACTTTGATACATTTTGATACATTTAGATATAATTTGATACACTTAGATATACTTTGACACCCTTAGATATACTTTGATACACTTAGATATACTTTGATACACTTTGATACACTTAGATATACTTTGATATACTTTGATACACTTAGATATACTTTTATACACTTAGATATACTTTTAAACACTTTGATACACTTAGATATACTTTGATACACTTATATATACTTTGACATACTTCGATGCACTTAGATATACTTTGATATACTTTGATACACATTGATATACTTTGATATACTTTAATACAATTAGATATACATTGATATACTTTGATACACTTAGATTTACTTTGATAAACTTAGATTTACTTTGATACACTTAGATATACTTTGATACACTTTGATATACTTTGATACACTTTGATACACTTAGATATACTTTGATACACATTGATATACGATGATATACTTTGATACACTTAGATATACATTGATATACTTTGATACACTTAGATTTACTTTGATACACTTAGATTTACTTTGATACACTTAGATATACTTTGATACACTTTGATATACTTTGATACACTTTGATATTCTTTGATACACTGATATATACTTTGACATACTTAGATACACTTAGATATACTTTGATACACTTTGATACACTTAGATTTACTTTGATACACTTAGATATACTTTGATACACTTTGATATACTTTGATACACTTTGATACACTTTGATATTCGTTGATACACTTATATATACTTTGATACACTTAGATATACTTTGATATACTTTGATACGATTTGATACACTTAGATAAACTTTGATACACTTAGATATACTTTGATACACTTAGATATACTTAGATATACTTTGACACCCTTAGATATACTTTGATACACTTAGATATATTTTGACACCCTTAGATATACTTTGATACACTTAGATATACTTTGATACGATTTGATACACTTAGATATACTTTGATATACTTTGATACACTTAGATATACTTTTATACACTTAGATATACTTTTAAACACTTTGATACACTTAGATATACTTTGATACACTTATATATACTTTGACATACTTTGTTGCACTTAGATATACTTTAATACACTTAGATATACTTTGATACACTTTGATACACTTAGATATACTTTGATATACTTTGATACACATTGATATACTTTAATATACTTTGATACACTTAGATAAACTTTAATATACTTTGATAAACTTAGATTTACTTTGATACACTTAGATATACTTTGACACCCTTAGATATACTTTGATACACTTAGATATACTTAAATACACTTTGATACACTTAGATATACTTTGATACACTTTGATATACTTAAATACACTTTGATACACTTAGATATACTTTGATACACTTAGATACACTTAGATATACTTTGATACACTTAGATATACTTTGATACACTTTGATATACTTTAATACACTTTGATACACTTAGAAATTAGTTGATACACTTAGATATATTTAGATATACTTTGATACTCTTAAATCTAATTTTAAAACATTTTGTTACACTGATATATACTTTGAACACTTAGATATACTTTGATACACTTAGATATACTTTGATACACTTTGATACACTTAGATATACTTTGATATACTTTGATACACTTAGATATACTTTGATACACTTAGATATACTTTGATACATTTTGATACATTTAGATATAATTTGATACACTTAGATATACTTTGACACCCTTAGATATACTTTGATACACTTAGATATACTTTGATACACTTTGATACACTTAGATATACTTTGATATACTTTGATACACTTAGATATACTTTTATACACTTAGATATACTTTTAAACACTTTGATACACTTAGATATACTTTGATACACTTATATATACTTTGACATACTTCGATGCACTTAGATATACTTTAATACACTTAGATATAATTTGATACACTTTGATACACTTAGATATACTTTGATATACTTTGATACACATTGATATACTTTGATATACTTTGATACACTTAGATATACATTGATATACTTTGATAAACTTAGATTTACTTTGATACACTTAGATATACTTTGATATACTTCGATGCACTTAGATATACTTTAATACACTTAGATATAATTTGATACACTTTGATACACTTAGATATACTTTGATATACTTTGATACACATTGATATACTTTGATACACTTTGATACACTTAGATATACTTTGATACACATTGATATACTTTGATATACTTTGATACACTTAGATATACATTGATATACTTTGATACACTTAGATTTACTTTGATACACTTAGATTTACTTTGATACACTTAGATATACTTTGATACACTTTGATATACTTTGATACACTTTGATATTCTTTGATACACTGATATATACTTTGACATACTTAGATACACTTAGATATACTTTGATACACTTTGATACACTTAGATATACTTTGATATACTTTGATACACATTGATATACTTTGATATACTTTGATACACTTAGTTATACATTGATACACTTTGATACACTTAGATTTACTTTGATACACTTAGATATACTTTGATACACTTTGATATACTTTGATACACTTTGATACACTTTGATATTCGTTGATACACTTATATATACTTTGATACACTTAGATATACTTTGATATACTTTGATACACTTTGATACACTTAGATAAACTTTGATACACTTAGATATACTTTGATACACTTAGATATACTTAGATATACTTTGACACCCTTAGATATACTTTGATACACTTAGATATACTTTGACACCCTTAGATATACTTTGATACACTTAGATATACTTTGATACACTTTGATACACTTAGATATACTTTGATATACTTTGATACACTTAGATATACTTTTATACACTTAGATATACTTTTAAACACTTTGATACACTTAGATATACTTTGATACACTTATATATACTTTGACATACTTTGTTGCACTTAGATATACTTTAATACACTTAGATATACTTTGATACACTTTGATACACTTAGATATACTTTGATATACTTTGATACACATTGATATACTTTAATATACTTTGATACACTTAGATAAACTTTGATATACTTTGATACACTTAGATTTACTTTGATACACTTAGATATACTTTGACACCCTTTGATATACTTTGATACACTTAGATATACTTTGATACACTTTGATACACTTAGATATACTTTGATACACTTTGATACACTTAGATATACTTTTATATACTTTGATACACATTGATATACTTTGATATACTTTGATACACTTAGATATACATTGATACACTTTGATACACTTAGATTTACTTTGATACACTTTAATACACTTAGATATACTTTGATATACTTTGATACACTTTGATACACTTAGATAAACTTTGATACGCTTAGATATACTTTGATACACTTAGATATATTTTGATACATTTTGATACATTTAGATATACTTTGATACACTTAGATATACTTTGATATACTTTGATACACTTTGATACACTAAGATAAACTGTGATACACTTAGATATACTTAGATACACTTAGATATACTTTTATATACTTTGACACCCTTAGATATACTTTGATACACTTATATATACTTTGCCACCTTAGATATACTTTGATACACTTAGATATACTTTGACACCCTTAGATATACTTTGATACTCTTAAATATACTTTGATACATTTTGTTACACTGATATATACTTTGAACACTTAGATATACTTTGATACACTTAGATATACTTTGATACACTTTGATACACTTAGATATACTTTGATATACTTTGATACACTTAGATATACTTTGATACACTTAGATATACTTTGATACATGTTGATACATTTAGATATAATTTGATACACTTAGATATACTTTGACACCCTTAGATATACTTTGATACACTTAGATATACTTTGATACACTTTGATACACTTAGATATACTTTGATATACTTTGATACACTTAGATATACTTTTATACACTTAGATATACTTTTAAACACTTTGATACACTTAGATATACTTTGATACACTTATATATACTTTGACATACTTCGATGCACTTAGATATACTTTAATACACTTTGATACACTTAGATATACTTTGATATACTTTGATACACATTGATATACTTTGATATACTTTAATACAATTAGATATACATTGATATACTTTGATACACTTAGATTTACTTTGATAAACTTAGATTTACTTTGATACACTTAGATATACTTTGATACACTTTGATATACTTTGATACACTTTGATACACTTAGATATACTTTGATACACATTGATATACTTTGATATACTTTGATACACTTAGATATACATTATTATACTTTGATACACTTAGATTTACTTTGATACACTTAGATTTACTTTGATACACTTAGATATAATTTGATACACTTTGATATACTTTGATACACTTTGATATTCTTTGATACACTGATATATACTTTGACATACTTAGATACACTTAGATATACTTTGATACACTTTGATACACTTAGATATACTTTGATATACTTTGATACACATTGATATACTTTGATATACTTTGATACACTTAGATATACATTGATACACTTTGATACACTTAGATTTACTTTGATACACTTAGATATACTTTGATACACTTTGATATACTTTGATACACTTTGATACACTTTGATATTCGTTGATACACTTATATATACTTTGATACACTTAGATATACTTTGATATACTTTGATACACTTTGATACACTTAGATAAACTTTGATACACTTAGATATACTTTCATACACTTAGATATACTTTGATATACTTTGACACCCTTAGATATACTTTGAAACACTTAGATATACTTTGACACCCTTAGATATACTTTGATACACTTAGATATTCTTTGCCACCTTAGATATACTTTGGTACACTTAGATATACTTTGACACCCTTAGATATACTTTGATACACTTAGATATACTTTGATATACTTTGATATACTTTGATACACTTAGATATACTTTTATACACTTAGATATACTTTGATACACTTTGATACACTTAGATATACTTTGATATACTTTGATACACTTAGATATACTTTTATACACTTAGATATACTTTTAAACACTTTGATACACTTAGATATACTTTGATACACTTATATATACTTTGACATACTTTGATGCACTTAGATATACTTTAATACACTTAGATATACTTTGATACACTTTGATACACTTAGATATACTTTGATATACTTTGATACACATTGATATACTTTGATATACTTTGATACACTTAGATATACATTGATACACTTTGATACACTTAGATATACTTTGATATACTTAGATATACTTTGATATACTTTGACACCCTTAGATATACTTTGATACACTTAGATATACTTTGACACCCTTAGATATACTTTGATACACTTAGATATACTTTGATACACTTTGATACACTTAGATATACTTTGATATACTTTGATACACTTAGATATACTTTTATACACTTAGATATACTTTTAAACACTTTGATACACTTAGATATACTTTGATACACTTATATATACTTTGACATACTTTGATGCACTTAGATATACTTTAATACACTTAGATATACTTTGATACACATTGATACACTTAGATATACTTTGATATACTTTGATACACATTGATATACTTTGATATACTTTGATACACTTAGATATACTTTGATATACTTTGATACACTTAGATTTACTTTGATACACTTAGATATACTTTGATACACTTTGATATACTTTGATACACTTTGATACACTTAGATATACTTTGATACACTTATATATACTTTGACATACTTTGATGAACTTAGATATACTTTGATACACTTAGATATACTTTTATACACTTAGATATACTTTGATACACTTTGATATACTTAAATACACTTTGATACACTTAGATATACTTGGATACACTTAGATACACTTAGATATACTTTGATACACTTAGATATACTTTGATACACTTTGATATACTTTAATACACTTTGATACACTTAGATATTAGTTGATACACTTAGATATATTTAGATATACTTTGATACTCTTAAATATACTTTGATACATTTTGTTACACTGATATATACTTTGAACACTTAGATATACTTTGATACACTTAGATATACTTTGATACACTTTGATACACTTAGATATACTTTGATATACTTTCATACACTGAGATATACTTTGATACACTTAGATATACTTTGATACATTTTGATACATTTAGATATAATTTGATACACTTAGATATACTTTGACACCCTTAGATATACTTTGATACACTTAGATATACTTTGATACACTTTGATACACTTAGATATACTTTGATATACTTTGATACACTTAGATATACTTTTATACACTTAGATATACTTTTAAACACTTTGATACACTTAGATATACTTTGATACACTTATATATACTTTGACATACTTCGATGCACTTAGATATACTTTAATACACTTAGATATACTTTGATACACTTTGATACACTTAGATATACTTTGATATACTTTGATACACGATGATATACTTTGATATACTTTGATACACTTAGATATACATTGATATACTTTGATACACTTAGATTTACTTTGATAAACTTAGATTTACTTTGATACACTTAGATATACTTTGATACACTTTGATATACTTTGATACACTTTGATACACTTAGATATACTTTGATACACATTGATATACTTTGATATACTTTGATACACTTAGATATACATTGATATACTTTGATACACTTAGATTTACTTTGATACACTTAGATTTACTTTGATACACTTAGATATACTTTGATACACTTTAATATACTTTGATACACTTTGATATTCTTTGATACACTGATATATACTTTGACATACTTAGATACACTTAGATATACTTTGATACACTTTGATACACTTAGATATATTTAGATATACTTTGATACTCTTAAATTATACTTTGATACATTTTGATACACTTATATATACTTTGATACACTTAGATATACTTTGATACACTTAGATATACTTTGATATACTTTGATACACTTTGATACACTTAGATAAACTTTGATACACTTAGATATAATTTGATACACTTAGATACACTTAGATACACTTAGATACACTTTAATACACTTAGATATACTTTGATATACTTTGATACACTTTGATACACTTAGATAAACTTTGATACACTTAGATATACTTTAATACACTTAGATATACTTTGATACACTTAGATATACTTTGATACACTTAGATATACTTTGATACACTTAGATATATTTAGATATACTTTGATACTCTTAAATATACTTTGATACATTTTTAAACACTTATATATACTTTGATACACTTAGATATATTTAGATATACTTTGATACTCTTAAATATACTTTGATACATTTTGATACACTTATTTATACTTTGGTACACTTAGATATACTTTGATACACTTAGATATACTTTGATACACTTTGATATACTTTAATACACTTTGATACACTTAGATATTAGTTGATACACTTAGATATATTTAGATATACTTTGATACTCTTAAATATACTTTGATACATTTTGTTACACTTATATATACTTTGAACACTTAGATATACTTTGATACACTTAGATATACTTTGATACACTTAGATATACTTTGATATACTTTGATACACTTAGATAAACTTTGATACACTTAGATATAATTTGATACACTTAGATACACTTAGATACACTTTGATACACTTAGATATACTTTGATATAAATTGATACACTTTGATACACTTAGATAAACTTTGATACACTTAGATATACTTTGATACACTTACATATACTTTGATACATTTTGATACATTTAGATATACTTTGATACACTTAGATATACTTTGATATACTTTGATACACTTTGATACACTTAGATAAACTTTAAAACACTTAGATATACTTTTATACACTTAGATATACTTTTAAACACTTTGATACACTTAGATATACTTTGATACACTTATATATACTTTGACATACTTTGATGCACTTAGATATACTTTAATACACTTAGATATACTTTGATACACTTTGATACACTTTGATATACTTTGATACACATTGATATACTTTGATATACTTTGATACACTTAGATATACATTGATACACTTTGATACACTTAGATTTACTTTGATACACTTAGATATACTTTGATACACTTTGATATACTTTGATACACTTTGATACACTTTGATATTCGTTGATACACTTATATATACTTTGATACACTTAGATATACTTTGATATACTTTGATACACTTTGATACACTTAGATAAACTTTGATACACTTAGATATACTTAGATATACTTTGACACCCTTAGATATACTTTGATACACTTAGATATACTTTGACACCCTTAGATATACTTTGATACACTTAGATATACTTTGATACACTTTGATACACTTAGATATACTTTGATACACTTAGATATACTTTTATACACTTAGATATACTTTTAAACACTTTGATACACTTAGATATACTTTGATACACTTAGATATACTTTGATACACTTTGATACACTTAGATATACTTTAATACACTTAGATATACTTTGATACACTTTGATACACTTAGATATACTTTGATACACTTAGATATACTTTGATACACTTTGATACACTTAGATATACTTTGATATACTTTGATACACTTAGATATACTTTTATACACTTAGATATACTTTTAAACACTTTGATACACTTAGATATACTTTGATACACTTATATATACTTTGACATACTTTGATGCACTTAGATATACTTTAATACACTTAGATATACTTTGATACACTTTGATACACTTAGATATACTTTGATATACTTTGATACACATTGATATACTTTGATATACTTTGATACACTTTGATACATTTAGATATACTTTTATACACTTTGATATACTTTGATACACTTTGATACACTTTGATATTCGTTGATACACTTATATATACTTTGATACACTTAGATATACTTTGATATACTTTGATACACTTTGATACACTTAGATAAACTTTGATACACTTAGATATACTTTGATACACTTAGATATACTTTGATATACTTTGACACCCTTAGATATACTTTGATACACTTAGATATACTTTGACACCCTTAGATATACTTTGATACACTTAGATATACTTTGATACACTTTGATACACTTAGATATACTTTGATATACTTTGATACACTTAGATATACTTTTATACACTTAGATATACTTTTAAACACTTTGATACACTTAGATATACTTTGATACACTTATATATACTTTGACATACTTTGATACACTTAGATATACTTTGATATACTTTGATACACATTGATATACTTTGATATACTTTGATACACTTAGATATACTTTGATATACTTTGATACACTTAGATTTACTTTGATACACTTAGATATACTTTGATACACTTTGATATACTTTGATACACTTTGATACACTTAGATATACTTTGATACACTTATATATACTTTGACATACTTTGATGAACTTAGATATACTTTGATACACTTAGATATACTTTTATACACTTAGATATACTTTGATACACTTTGATATACTTAAATACACTTTGATACACTTAGATATACTTTGATACACTTAGATACACTTAGATATACTTTGATACACTTAGATATACTTTGATACACTTTGATATACTTTAATACACTTTGATACACTTAGATATTAGTTGATACACTTAGATATATTTAGATATACTTTGATACTCTTAAATATACTTTGATACATTTTGTTACACTGATATATACTTTGAACACTTAGATATACTTTGATACACTTAGATATACTTTGATACATTTAGATATACTTTGATATACTTTCATACACTTAGATATACTTTGATACATTTTGATACATTTAGATATAATTTGATACACTTAGATATACTTTGACACCCTTAGATATACTTTGATACACTTGGATATACTTTGATACACTTTGATACACTTAGATATACTTTGATATACTTTGATACACTTAGATATACTTTTATACACTTAGATATACTTTTAAACACTTTGATACACTTAGATATACTTTGATACATTTATATATACTTTGACATACTTCGATGCACTTAGATATACTTTAATACACTTAGATATACTTTGATACACTTTGATACACTTAGATATACTTTGATATACTTTGATACACTTAGATATACCTTGATATACTTTGATACACTTAGATTTACTTTGATAAACTTAGATTTACTTTGATACACTTAGATATACTTTGATACACTTTGATATACTTTGATACACTTTGATACACTTAGATATACTTTGATACACATTGATATACTTTGATATACTTTGATACACTTAGATATACATTGATATACTTTGATACACTTAGATTTACTTTGATACACTTAGATTTACTTTGATACACTTAGATATACTTTGATACACTTTGATATTCTTTGATACACTGATATATACTTTGACATACTTAGATACACTTAGATATACTTTGATACACTTTGATACACTTAGATATATTTAGATATACTTTGATACTCTTAAATATACTTTGATACATTTTGATACACTTATATATACTTTGATACACTTAGATATACTTTGATACACTTAGATATACTTTGATATACTTTGATACACTTTGATACACTTAGATAAACTTTGATACACTTAGATATAATTTGATACACTTAGATACACTTAGATATACTTTGATATACTTTGATACACTTTGATACACTTAGATAAACTTTGATACACTTAGATATACTTTAATACACTTAGATATACTTTGATACACTTAGATATACTTTGATACACTTAGATATACTTTGATACACTTAGATATATTTAGATATACTTTGATACTCTTAAATATACTTTGATACATTTTTAAACACTTATATATACTTTGATACACTTAGATATATTTAGATATACTTTGATACTCTTAAATATACTTTGATACATTTTGATACACTTATATATACTTTGGTACACTTAGATATACTTTGATACACTTAGATATACTTTGATACACTTTGATATACTTTAATATATTTTGATACACTTAGATATTAGTTGATACACTTAGATATATTTAGATATACTTTGATACTCTTAAATATACTTTGATACATTTTGTTACACTTATATATACTTTGAACACTTAGATATACTTTGATACACTTAGATATACTTTGATACACTTAGATATACTTTGATATACTTTGATACACTTAGATAAACTTTGATACACTTAGATATAATTTGATACACTTAGATACACTTAGATACACTTTGATACACTTAGATATACTTTGATATAAATTGATACACTTTGATACACTTAGATAAACTTTGATACACTTAGATATACTTTGATACACTTACATATACTTTGATACATTTTGATACATTTAGATATACTTTGATACACTTAGATATACTTTGATATACTTTGATACACTTTGATACACTTAGATAAACTTTAAAACACTTAGATATACTTGTATACACTTAGATATACTTTTAAACACTTTGATACACTTAGATATACTTTGATACACTTATATATACTTTGACATACTTTGATGCACTTAGATATACTTTAATACACTTAGATATACTTTGATACACTTTGATACACTTTGATATACTTTGATACACATTGATATACTTTGATATACTTTGATACACTTAGATATAAATTGATACACTTTGATACACTTAGATTTACTTTGATACACTTAGATATACTTTGATACACTTTGATATACTTTGATACACTTTGATACACTTTGATATTCGTTGATACACTTATATATACTTTGATACACTTAGATATACTTTGATATACTTTGATACACTTTGATACACTTAGATAAACTTTGATACACTTAGATATACTTAGATATACTTTGACACCCTTAGATATACTTTGATACACTTAGATATACTTTGACACCCTTAGATATACTTTTATACACTTAGATATACTTTGATACACTTTGATACACTTAGATATACTTTGATACACTTAGATATACTTTTATACACTTAGATATACTTTTAAACACTTTGATACACTTAGATATACTTTGATACACTTAGATATACTTTGATACACTTTGATACACTTAGATATACTTTGATATACTTTGATATACTTTGATACACTTAGATATACTTTTATACACTTAGATATACTTTGATACACTTTGATACACTTAGATATACTTTGATATACTTTGATACACTTAGATATACTTTTAAACACTTTGATACACTTAGATATACTTTGATACACTTTGATACACTTAGATTTACTTTGATAAACTTAGATTTACTTTGATACACTTAGATATACTTTGATACACTTTGATATACTTTGATACACTTTGATACACTTAGATATACTTTGATACACATTGATATACTTTGATATACTTTGATATACTTAGATATACATTGATATACTTTGATACACTTAGATTTACTTTGATACACTTAGATTTACTTTGATACACTTAGATATACTTTGATACACTTTGATATTCTTTGATACACTGATATATACTTTGACATACTTAGATACACTTAGATATACTTTGATACACTTTGATACACTTAGATATATTTAGATATACTTTGATACTCTTAAATATACTTTGATACATTTTGATACACTTATATATACTTTGATACACTTAGATATACTTTGATACACTTAGATATACTTTGATATACTTTGATACACTTTGATACACTTAGATAAACTTTGATACACTTAGATATAATTTGATACACTTTGATATACTTTAATACATTTTGATACACTTAGATATTAGTTGATACACTTAGATATATTTAGATATACTTTGATACTCTTAAATATACTTTGATACATTTTGTTACACTTATATATACTTTGAACACTTAGATATACTTTGATACACTTAGATATACTTTGATACACTTAGATATACTTTGATATACTTTGATACACTTAGATAAACTTTGATACACTTAGATATAATTTGATACACTTAGATACACTTAGATACACTTTGATACACTTAGATATACTTTGATATAAATTGATACACTTTGATACACTTAGATAAACTTTGATACACTTAGATATACTTTGATACACTTACATATACTTTGATACATTTTGATACATTTAGATATACTTTGATACACTTAGATATACTTTGATATACTTTGATACACTTTGATACACTTAGATAAACTTTAAAACACTTAGATATACTTTTATACACTTAGATATACTTTTAAACACTTTGATACACTTAGATATACTTTGATACACTTATATATACTTTGACATACTTTGATGCACTTAGATATACTTTAATACACTTAGATATACTTTGATACACTTTGATACACTTTGATATACTTTGATACACATTGATATACTTTGATATACTTTGATACACTTAGATATAAATTGATACACTTTGATACACTTAGATTTACTTTGATACACTTAGATATACTTTGATACACTTTGATATACTTTGATACACTTTGATACACTTTGATATTCGTTGATACACTTATATATACTTTGATACACTTAGATATACTTTGATATACTTTGATACACTTTGATACACTTAGATAAACTTTGATACACTTAGATATACTTAGATATACTTTGACACCCTTAGATATACTTTGATACACTTAGATATACTTTGACACCCTTAGATATACTTTTATACACTTAGATATACTTTGATACACTTTGATACACTTAGATATACTTTGATACACTTAGATATACTTTTATACACTTAGATATACTTTTAAACACTTTGATACACTTAGATATACTTTGATACACTTAGATATACTTTGATACACTTTGATACACTTAGATATACTTTGATATACTTTGATATACTTTGATACACTTAGATATACTTTTATACACTTAGATATACTTTGATACACTTTGATACACTTAGATATACTTTGATATACTTTGATACACTTAGATATACTTTTAAACACTTTGATACACTTAGATATACTTTGATACACTTTGATACACTTAGATTTACTTTGATAAACTTAGATTTACTTTGATACACTTAGATATACTTTGATACACTTTGATATACTTTGATACACTTTGATACACTTAGATATACTTTGATACACATTGATATACTTTGATATACTTTGATACACTTAGATATTAGTTGATACACTTAGATATATTTAGATATACTTTGATACTCTTAAATATACTTTGATACATTTTGTTACACTGATATATACTTTGAACACTTAGATATACTTTGATACACTTAGATATACTTTGATACACTTAGATATACTTTGATATACTTTCATACACTTAGATATACTTTGATACATTTTGATACATTTAGATATAATTTGATACACTTAGATATACTTTGACACCCTTAGATATACTTTGATACACTTAGATATACTTTGATACACTTTGATACACTTAGATATACTTTGATATACTTTGATACACTTAGATATACTTTTATACACTTAGATATACTTTTAAACACTTTGATACACTTAGATATACTTTGATACATTTATATATACTTTGACATTCTTCGATGCACTTAGATATACTTTAATACACTTAGATATACTTTGATACACTTTGATACACTTAGATATACTTTGATATACTTTGATACACTTAGATATACATTGATATACTTTGATACACTTAGATTTACTTTGATAAACTTAGATTTACTTTGATACACTTAGATATACTTTGATACACTTTGATATACTTTGATACACTTTGATACACTTAGATATACTTTGATACACATTGATATACTTTGATATACTTTGATACACTTAGATATACATTGATATACTTTGATACACTTAGATTTACTTTGATACACTTAGATTTACTTTGATACACTTAGATATACTTTGATACACTTTGATATTCTTTGATACACTGATATATACTTTGACATACTTAGATACACTTAGATATACTTTGATACACTTTGATACACTTAGATATATTTAGATATACTTTGATACTCTTAAATATACTTTGATACATTTTGATACACTTATATATACTTTGATCCACTTAGATATACTTTGATACACTTAGATATACTTTGATATACTTTGATACACTTTGATACACTTAGATAAACTTTGATACACTTAGATATAATTTGATACACTTAGATACACTTAGATATACTTTGATATACTTTGATACACTTTGATACACTTAGATAAACTTTGATACACTTAGATATACTTTAATACACTTAGATATACTTTGATACACTTAGATATACTTTGATACACTTAGATATACTTTGATACACTTAGATATACTTTGATACACTTTGATACTCTTAAATATACTTTGATACATTTTTAAACACTTATATATACTTTGATACACTTAGATATATTTAGATATACTTTGATACTCTTAAATATACTTTGATACATTTTGATACACTTATATATACTTTGGTACACTTAGATATACTTTGATACACTTAGATATACTTTGATACACTTTGATATACTTTAATACATTTTGATACACTTAGATATTAGTTGATACACTTAGATATATTTAGATATACTTTGATACTCTTAAATATACTTTGATACATTTTGTTACACTTATATATACTTTGAACACTTAGATATACTTTGATACACTTAGATATACTTTGATACACTTAGATATACTTTGATATACTTTGATACACTTAGATAAACTTTGATACACTTAGATATAATTTGATACACTTAGATACACTTAGATACACTTTGATACACTTAGATATACTTTGATATAAATTGATACACTTTGATACACTTAGATAAACTTTGATACACTTAGATATACTTTGATACACTTACATATACTTTGATACATTTTGATACATTTAGATATACTTTGATACACTTAGATATACTTTGATATACTTTGATACACTTTGATACACTTAGATAAACTTTAAAACACTTAGATATACTTGTATACACTTAGATATACTTTTAAACACTTTGATACACTTAGATATACTTTGATACACTTATATATACTTTGACATACTTTGATGCACTTAGATATACTTTAATACACTTAGATATACTTTGATACACTTTGATACACTTTGATATACTTTGATACACATTGATATACTTTGATATACTTTGATACACTTAGATATAAATTGATACACTTTGATACACTTAGATTTACTTTGATACACTTAGATATACTTTGATACACTTTGATATACTTTGATACACTTTGATACACTTTGATATTCGTTGATACACTTATATATACTTTGATACACTTAGATATTCTTTGATATACTTTGATACACTTTGATACACTTAGATAAACTTTGATACACTTAGATATACTTAGATATACTTTGACACCCTTAGATATACTTTGATACACTTAGATATACTTTGACACCCTTAGATATACTTTTATACACTTAGATATACTTTGATACACTTTGATACACTTAGATATACTTTGATACACTTAGATATACTTTTATACACTTAGATATACTTTTAAACACTTTGATACACTTAGATATACTTTGATACACTTAGATATACTTTGATACACTTTGATACACTTAGATATACTTTGATATACTTTGATATACTTTGATACACTTAGATATACTTTTATACACTTAGATATACTTTGATACACTTTGATACACTTAGATATACTTTGATATACTTTGATACACTTAGATATACTTTTAAACACTTTGATACACTTAGATATACTTTGATACACTTTGATACACTTAGATTTACTTTGATAAACTTAGATTTACTTTGATACACTTAGATATACTTTGATACACTTTGATATACTTTGATACACTTTGATACACTTAGATATACTTTGATACACATTGATATACTTTGATATACTTTGATACACTTAGATATACATTGATATACTTTGATACACTTAGATTTACTTTGATACACTTAGATTTACTTTGATACACTTAGATATACTTTGATACACTTTGATATTCTTTGATACACTGATATATACTTTGACATACTTAGATACACTTAGATATACTTTGATACACTTTGATACACTTAGATATATTTAGATATACTTTGATACTCTTAAATATACTTTGATACATTTTGATACACTTATATATACTTTGATACACTTAGATATACTTTGATACACTTAGATATACTTTGATATACTTTGATACACTTTGATACACTTAGATAAACTTTGATACACTTAGATATAATTTGATACACTTTGATATACTTTAATACATTTTGATACACTTAGATATTAGTTGATACACTTAGATATATTTAGATATACTTTGATACTCTTAAATATACTTTGATACATTTTGTTACACTTATATATACTTTGAACACTTAGATATACTTTGATACACTTAGATATACTTTGATACACTTAGATATACTTTTATACACTTAGATATACTTTTAAACACTTTGATACACTTAGATATACTTTGATACACTTAGATATACTTTGATACACTTTGATACACTTAGATATACTTTGATATACTTTGATATACTTTGATACACTTAGATATACTTTTATACACTTAGATATACTTTGATACACTTTGATACACTTAGATATACTTTGATATACTTTGATACACTTAGATATACTTTTAAACACTTTGATACACTTAGATATACTTTGATACACTTTGATACACTTAGATTTACTTTGATAAACTTAGATTTACTTTGATACACTTAGATATACTTTGATACACTTTGATATACTTTGATACACTTTGATACACTTAGATATACTTTGATACACATTGATATACTTTGATATACTTTGATACACTTAGATATACATTGATATACTTTGATACACTTAGATTTACTTTGATACACTTAGATTTACTTTGATACACTTAGATATACTTTGATACACTTTGATATTCTTTGATACACTGATATATACTTTGACATACTTAGATACACTTAGATATACTTTGATACACTTTGATACACTTAGATATATTTAGATATACTTTGATACTCTTAAATATACTTTGATACATTTTGATACACTTATATATACTTTGATACACTTAGATATACTTTGATACACTTAGATATACTTTGATATACTTTGATACACTTTGATACACTTAGATAAACTTTGATACACTTAGATATAATTTGATACACTTTGATATACTTTAATACATTTTGATACACTTAGATATTAGTTGATACACTTAGATATATTTAGATATACTTTGATACTCTTAAATATACTTTGATACATTTTGTTACACTTATATATACTTTGAACACTTAGATATACTTTGATACACTTAGATATACTTTGATACACTTAGATATACTTTGATATACTTTGATACACTTAGATAAACTTTGATACACTTAGATATAATTTGATACACTTAGATACACTTAGATACACTTTGATACACTTAGATATACTTTGATATAAATTGATACACTTTGATACACTTAGATAAACTTTGATACACTTAGATATACTTTGATACACTTACATATACTTTGATACATTTTGATACATTTAGATATACTTTGATACACTTAGATATACTTTGATATACTTTGATACACTTTGATACACTTAGATAAACTTTAAAACACTTAGATATACTTTTATACACTTAGATATACTTTTAAACACTTTGATACACTTAGATATACTTTGATACACTTATATATACTTTGACATACTTTGATGCACTTAGATATACTTTAATACACTTAGATATACTTTGATACACTTTGATACACTTTGATATACTTTGATACACATTGATATACTTTGATATACTTTGATACACTTAGATATAAATTGATACACTTTGATACACTTAGATTTACTTTGATACACTTAGATATACTTTGATACACTTTGATATACTTTGATACACTTTGATACACTTTGATATTCGTTGATACACTTATATATACTTTGATACACTTAGATATACTTTGATATACTTTGATACACTTTGATACACTTAGATAAACTTTGATACACTTAGATATACTTAGATATACTTTGACACCCTTAGATATACTTTGATACACTTAGATATACTTTGACACCCTTAGATATACTTTTATACACTTAGATATACTTTGATACACTTTGATACACTTAGATATACTTTGATACACTTAGATATACTTTTATACACTTAGATATACTTTTAAACACTTTGATACACTTAGATATACTTTGATACACTTAGATATACTTTGATACACTTTGATACACTTAGATATACTTTGATATACTTTGATATACTTTGATACACTTAGATATACTTTTATACATTTAGATATACTTTGATACACTTTGATACACTTAGATATACTTTGATATACTTTGATACACTTAGATATACTTTTAAACACTTTGATACACTTAGATATACTTTGATACACTTTGATACACTTAGATTTACTTTGATAAACTTAGATTTACTTTGATACACTTAGATATACTTTGATACACTTTGATATACTTTGATACACTTTGATACACTTAGATATACTTTGATACACATTGATATACTTTGATATACTTTGATACACTTAGATATTAGTTGATACACTTAGATATATTTAGATATACTTTGATACTCTTAAATATACTTTGATACATTTTGTTACACTGATATATACTTTGAACACTTAGATATACTTTGATACACTTAGATATACTTTGATACACTTAGATATACTTTGATATACTTTCATACACTTAGATATACTTTGATACACTTAGATATTAGTTGATACACTTAGATATATTTAGATATACTTTGATACTCTTAAATATACTTTGATACATTTTGTTACACTGATATAAACTTTGATACACTTAGATATACTTTAATACACTTAGATATACTTTGATACACTTAGATATACTTTGATACACTTAGATATACTTTGATACACTTAGATATATTTAGATATACTTTGATACTCTTAAATATACTTTGATACATTTTTAAACACTTATATATACTTTGATACACTTAGATATATTTAGATATACTTTGATACTCTTAAATATACTTTGATACATTTTGATACACTTATATATACTTTGGTACACTTAGATATACTTTGATACACTTAGATATACTTTGATACACTTTGATATACTTTAATACATTTTGATACACTTAGATATTAGTTGATACACTTAGATATATTTAGATATACTTTGATACTCTTAAATATACTTTGATACATTTTGTTACACTTATATATACTTTGAACACTTAGATATACTTTGATACACTTAGATATACTTTGATACACTTAGATATACTTTGATATACTTTGATACACTTAGATAAACTTTGATACACTTAGATATAATTTGATACACTTAGATACACTTAGATACACTTTGATACACTTAGATATACTTTGATATAAATTGATACACTTTGATACACTTAGATAAACTTTGATACACTTAGATATACTTTGATACACTTACATATACTTTGATACATTTTGATACATTTAGATATACTTTGATACACTTAGATATACTTTGATATACTTTGATACACTTTGATACACTTAGATAAACTTTAAAACACTTAGATATACTTGTATACACTTAGATATACTTTTAAACACTTTGATACACTTAGATATACTTTGATACACTTATATATACTTTGACATACTTTGATGCACTTAGATATACTTTAATACACTTAGATATACTTTGATACACTTTGATACACTTTGATATACTTTGATACACATTGATATACTTTGATATACTTTGATACACTTAGATATAAATTGATACACTTTGATACACTTAGATTTACTTTGATACACTTAGATATACTTTGATACACTTTGATATACTTTGATACACTTTGATACACTTTGATATTCGTTGATACACTTATATATACTTTGATACACTTAGATATACTTTGATATACTTTGATACACTTTGATACACTTAGATAAACTTTGATACACTTAGATATACTTAGATATACTTTGACACCCTTAGATATACTTTGATACACTTAGATATACTTTGACACCCTTAGATATACTTTTATACACTTAGATATACTTTGATACACTTTGATACACTTAGATATACTTTGATACACTTAGATATACTTTTATACACTTAGATATACTTTTAAACACTTTGATACACTTAGATATACTTTGATACACTTAGATATACTTTGATACACTTTGATACACTTAGATATACTTTGATATACTTTGATATACTTTGATACACTTAGATATACTTTTATACACTTAGATATACTTTGATACACTTTGATACACTTAGATATACTTTGATATACTTTGATACACTTAGATATACTTTTAAACACTTTGATACACTTAGATATACTTTGATACACTTTGATACACTTAGATTTACTTTGATAAACTTAGATTTACTTTGATACACTTAGATATACTTTGATACACTTTGATATACTTTGATACACTTTGATACACTTAGATATACTTTGATACACATTGATATACTTTGATATACTTTGATACACTTAGATATACATTGATATACTTTGATACACTTAGATTTACTTTGATACACTTAGATTTACTTTGATACACTTAGATATACTTTGATACACTTTGATATTCTTTGATACACTGATATATACTTTGACATACTTAGATACACTTAGATATACTTTGATACACTTTGATACACTTAGATATATTTAGATATACTTTGATACTCTTAAATATACTTTGATACATTTTGATACACTTATATATACTTTGATACACTTAGATATACTTTGATACACTTAGATATACTTTGATATACTTTGATACACTTTGATACACTTAGATAAACTTTGATACACTTAGATATAATTTGATACACTTTGATATACTTTAATACATTTTGATACACTTAGATATTAGTTGATACACTTAGATATATTTAGATATACTTTGATACTCTTAAATATACTTTGATACATTTTGTTACACTTATATATACTTTGAACACTTAGATATACTTTGATACACTTAGATATACTTTGATACACTTAGATATACTTTGATATACTTTGATACACTTAGATAAACTTTGATACACTTAGATATAATTTGATACACTTAGATACACTTAGATACACTTTGATACACTTAGATATACTTTGATATAAATTGATACACTTTGATACACTTAGATAAACTTTGATACACTTAGATATACTTTGATACACTTACATATACTTTGATACATTTTGATACATTTAGATATACTTTGATACACTTAGATATACTTTGATATACTTTGATACACTTTGATACACTTAGATAAACTTTAAAACACTTAGATATACTTTTATACACTTAGATATACTTTTAAACACTTTGATACACTTAGATATACTTTGATACACTTATATATACTTTGACATACTTTGATGCACTTAGATATACTTTAATACACTTAGATATACTTTGATACACTTTGATACACTTTGATATACTTTGATACACATTGATATACTTTGATATACTTTGATACACTTAGATATAAATTGATACACTTTGATACACTTAGATTTACTTTGATACACTTAGATATACTTTGATACACTTTGATATACTTTGATACACTTTGATACACTTTGATATTCGTTGATACACTTATATATACTTTGATACACTTAGATATACTTTGATATACTTTGATACACTTTGATACACTTAGATAAACTTTGATACACTTAGATATACTTAGATATACTTTGACACCCTTAGATATACTTTGATACACTTAGATATACTTTGACACCCTTAGATATACTTTTATACACTTAGATATACTTTGATACACTTTGATACACTTAGATATACTTTGATACACTTAGATATACTTTTATACACTTAGATATACTTTTAAACACTTTGATACACTTAGATATACTTTGATACACTTAGATATACTTTGATACACTTTGATACACTTAGATATACTTTGATATACTTTGATACACTTAGATATACTTTTATACACTTAGATATACTTTGATACACTTTGATACACTTAGATATACTTTGATATACTTTGATACACTTAGATATACTTTTAAACACTTTGATACACTTAGATATACTTTGATACACTTTGATACACTTAGATTTACTTTGATAAACTTAGATTTACTTTGATACACTTAGATATACTTTGATACACTTTGATATACTTTGATACACTTTGATACACTTAGATATACTTTGATACACATTGATATACTTTGATATACTTTGATACACTTAGATATACATTGATATACTTTGATACACTTAGATTTACTTTGATACACTTAGATTTACTTTGATACACTTAGATATACTTTGATACACTTTGATATTCTTTGATACACTGATATATACTTTGACATACTTAGATACACTTAGATATACTTTTAAACACTTTGATACACTTAGATATACTTTGATACACTTAGATATACTTTGATACACTTTGATACACTTAGATATACTTTGATATACTTTGATACACTTAGATATACTTTTATACACTTAGATATACTTTGATACACTTTGATACACTTAGATATACTTTGATATACTTTGATACACTTAGATATACTTTTAAACACTTTGATACACTTAGATATACTTTGATACACTTTGATACACTTAGATTTACTTTGATAAACTTAGATTTACTTTGATACACTTAGATATACTTTGATACACTTTGATATACTTTGATACACTTTGATACACTTAGATATACTTTGATACACATTGATATACTTTGATATACTTTGATACACTTAGATATACATTGATATACTTTGATACACTTAGATTTACTTTGATACACTTAGATTTACTTTGATACACTTAGATATACTTTGATACACTTTGATATTCTTTGATACACTGATATATACTTTGACATACTTAGATACACTTAGATATACTTTGATACACTTTGATACACTTAGATATATTTAGATATACTTTGATACTCTTAAATATACTTTGATACATTTTGATACACTTATATATACTTTGATACACTTAGATATACTTTGATACACTTAGATATACTTTGATATACTTTGATACACTTTGATACACTTAGATAAACTTTGATACACTTAGATATAATTTGATACACTTTGATATACTTTAATACATTTTGATACACTTAGATATTAGTTGATACACTTAGATATATTTAGATATACTTTGATACTCTTAAATATACTTTGATACATTTTGTTACACTTATATATACTTTGAACACTTAGATATACTTTGATACACTTAGATATACTTTGATACACTTAGATATACTTTGATATACTTTGATACACTTAGATAAACTTTGATACACTTAGATATAATTTGATACACTTAGATACACTTAGATACACTTTGATACACTTAGATATACTTTGATATAAATTGATACACTTTGATACACTTAGATAAACTTTGATACACTTAGATATACTTTGATACACTTACATATACTTTGATACATTTTGATACATTTAGATATACTTTGATACACTTAGATATACTTTGATATACTTTGATACACTTTGATACACTTAGATAAACTTTAAAACACTTAGATATACTTTTATACACTTAGATATACTTTTTAACACTTTGATACACTTAGATATACTTTGATACACTTATATATACTTTGACATACTTTGATGCACTTAGATATACTTTAATACACTTAGATATACTTTGATACACTTTGATACACTTTGATATACTTTGATACACATTGATATACTTTGATATACTTTGATACACTTAGATATAAATTGATACACTTTGATACACTTAGATTTACTTTGATACACTTAGATATACTTTGATACACTTTGATATACTTTGATACACTTTGATACACTTTGATATTCGTTGATACACTTATATATACTTTGATACACTTAGATATACTTTGATATACTTTGATACACTTTGATACACTTAGATAAACTTTGATACACTTAGATATACTTAGATATACTTTGACACCCTTAGATATACTTTGATACACTTAGATATACTTTGACACCCTTAGATATACTTTTATACACTTAGATATACTTTGATACACTTTGATACACTTAGATATACTTTGATACACTTAGATATACTTTTATACACTTAGATATACTTTTAAACACTTTGATACACTTAGATATACTTTGATACACTTAGATATACTTTGATACACTTTGATACACTTAGATATACTTTGATATACTTTGATATACTTTGATACACTTAGATATACTTTTATACACTTAGATATACTTTGATACACTTTGATACACTTAGATATACTTTGATATACTTTGATACACTTAGATATACTTTTAAACACTTTGATACACTTAGATATACTTTGATACACTTTGATACACTTAGATTTACTTTGATAAACTTAGATTTACTTTGATACACTTAGATATACTTTGATACACTTTGATATACTTTGATACACTTTGATACACTTAGATATACTTTGATACACATTGATATACTTTGATATACTTTGATACACTTAGATATACATTGATATACTTTGATACACTTAGATTTACTTTGATACACTTAGATTTACTTTGATACACTTAGATATACTTTGATACACTTTGATATACTTTGATACACTTTGATATTCTTTGATACACTGATATATACTTTGACATACTTAGATACACTTAGATATACTTTGATACACTTTGATACACTTAGATATATTTAGATATACTTTGATACTCTTAAATATACTTTGATACATTTTGATACACTTATATATACTTTGATACACTTAGATATACTTTGATACACTTAGATATACTTTGATATGCTTTGATACACTTTGATACACTTAGATAAACTTTGATACACTTAGATATAATTTGATACACTTAGATACACTTAGATACACTTTAATACACTTAGATATACTTTGATATACTTTGATACACTTTGATACACTTAGATAAACTTTGATACACTTAGATATACTTTAATACACTTAGATATACTTTGATACACTTAGATATACTTTGATACACTTAGATATACTTTGATACACTTAGATATATTTAGATATACTTTGATACTCTTAAATATACTTTGATACATTTTTAAACACTTATATATACTTTGATACACTTAGATATATTTAGATATACTGTGATACTCTTAAATATACTTTGATACATTTTGATACACTTATATATACTTTGGTACACTTAGATATACTTTGATACACTTTGATATACTTTAATACACTTTGATACACTTAGATGTTAGTTGATACACTTAGATATATTTAGATATACTTTGATACTCTTAAATATACTTTGATACATTTTGTTACACTTATATATACTTTGAACACTTAGATATACTTTGATACACTTAGATATACTTTGATACACTTAGATATACTTTGATATACTTTGATACACTTAGATAAACTTTGATACACTTAGATATAATTTGATACACTTAGATACACTTAGATACACTTTGATACACTTAGATATACTTTGATATAAATTGATACACTTTGATACACTTAGATAAACTTTGATACACTTAGATATACTTTGATACACTTACATATACTTTGATACATTTTGATACATTTAGATATACTTTGATACACTTAGATATACTTTGATATACTTTGATACACTTTGATACACTTAGATAAACTTTAAAACACTTAGATATACTTTTATACACTTAGATATACTTTTAAACACTTTGATACACTTAGATATTTTTTGATACACTTATATATACTTTGACATACTTTGATGCACTTAGATATACTTTAATACACTTAGATATACATTGATACACTTTGATACACTTAGATTTACTTTGATACACTTAGATATACTTTGATACACTTTGATATACTTTGATACACTTTGATATTCGTTGATACACTTATATATACTTTGATACACTTAGATATACTTTGATATACTTTGATACACTTTGATACACTTAGATAAACTTTGATACACTTAGATATACTTAGATATACTTTGACACCCTTAGATATACTTTGATACACTTAGATATACTTTGATACACTTTGATACACTTAGATATACTTTGATACACTTAGATATACTTTTATACACTTAGATATACTTTTAAACACTTTGATACACTTAGATATACTTTGATACACTTAGATATACTTTGATACACTTTGATACACTTAGATATACTTTGATATACTTTGATATACTTTGATATACTTTGATACACTTAGATATACTTTTATACACTTAGATATACTTTGATACACTTTGATACACTTAGATATACTTTGATATACTTTGATACACTTAGATATACTTTTAAACACTTTGATACACTTAGATATACTTTGATACACTTATATATACTTTGACATACTTTGATGCACTTAGATATACTTTAATACACTTAGATATACTTTGATACACTTTGATACACTTAGATATACTTTGATATACTTTGATACACATTGATATACTTTGATATACTTTGATACACTTAGATATACATTGATACACTTTGATACACTTAGATTTACTTTGATACACTTAGATATACTTTGATACACTTTGATATACTTTGATACACTTTGATATTCGTTGATACACTTATATATACTTTGATACACTTAGATATACTTTGATATACTTTGATACACTTTGATACACTTAGATAAACTTTGATACACTTAGATATACTTTGATACACTTAGATATACTTTGATATACTTTGACACCCTTAGATATACTTTGATACACTTAGATATACTTTGACACCCTTAGATATACTTTGATACACTTAGATATACTTTGATACACTTTGATACACTTAGATATACTTTGATACACTTATATATACTTTGACATACTTTGATGCACTTAGATATACTTTAATACACTTAGATATACTTTGATACACTTTGATACACTTAGATATACTTTGATATACTTTGATACACATTGATATACTTTGATATACTTTGATACACTTAGATATACTTTGATATACTTTGATACACTTAGATTTACTTTGATACACTTAGATATACTTTGATACACTTAGATATACTTTTATACACTTAGATATACTTTGATACACTTTGATATACTTTGATACACTTTGATATACTTAAATACACATTGATACACTTAGATATACTTTGATACACTTAGATACACTTAGATATACTTTGATACACTTAGATATACTTTAATACACTTTGATATACTTTAATACACTTTGATACACTTAGATATTAGTTGATACACTTAGATATATTTAGATATACTTTGATACTCTTAAATATACTTTGATACATTTTGTTACACTGATATATACTTTGAACACTTAGATATACTTTGATACACTTAGATATACTTTGATACACTTTGATACACTTAGATATACTTTGATATACTTTGATACACTTAGATATACTTTGATACACTTAGATATACTTTGATACATTTTGATACATTTAGATATAATTTGATACACTTAGATATACTTTGACACCCTTAGATATACTTTGATACACTTAGATATACTTTGATACACTTTGATACACTTAGATATACTTTGATATACTTTGATACACTTAGATATACTTTTATACACTTAGATATACTTTTAAACACTTTGATACACTTAGATATACTTTGATACACTTATATATACTTTGACATACTTCGATGCACTTAGATATACTTTAATACACTTATATATACTTTGATACACTTTGATACACTTAGATATACTTTGATATACTTTGATACACATTGATATACTTTGATATACTTTTATACACTTAGATATACATTGATATACTTTGATATACTTTGATATACTTTGATACACATTGATATACTATTATATTGATATACTATTAGATAAACTTTAAAACACTTAGATATACTTGTATACACTTAGATATACTTTTAAACACTTTGATACACTTAGATATACTTTGATACACTTATATATACTTTGACATACTTTGATGCACTTAGATATACTTTAATACACTTAGATATACTTTGATACACTTTGATACACTTTGATATACTTTGATACACATTGATATACTTTGATATACTTTGATACACTTAGATATAAATTGATACACTTTGATACACTTAGATTTACTTTGATACACTTTGATATACTTTGATACACTTTGATACACTTTGATATTCGTTGATACACTTTGATATTCGTTGATACACTTATATATACTTTGATACACTTAGATATACTTTGATATACTTTGATACACTTTGATACACTTAGATAAACTTTGATACACTTAGATATACTTAGATATACTTTGACACCCTTAGATATACTTTGATACACTTAGATATACTTTGACACCCTTAGATATACTTTTATACACTTAGATATACTTTGATACACTTTGATACACTTAGATATACTTTGATACACTTAGATATACTTTTATACACTTAGATATACTTTTAAACACTTTGATACACTTAGATATACTTTGATACACTTAGATATACTTTGATACACTTTGATACACTTAGATATACTTTGATATACTTTGATATACTTTGATACACTTAGATATACTTTTATACACTTAGATATACTTTGATACACTTTGATACACTTAGATATACTTTGATATACTTTGATACACTTAGATATACTTTTAAACACTTTGATACACTTAGATATACTTTGATACACTTTGATACACTTAGATTTACTTTGATAAACTTAGATTTACTTTGATACACTTAGATATACTTTGATACACTTTGATATACTTTGATACACTTTGATACACTTAGATATACTTTGATACACATTGATATACTTTGATATACTTTGATACACTTAGATATACATTGATATACTTTGATACACTTAGATTTACTTTGATACACTTAGATTTACTTTGATACACTTAGATATACTTTGATACACTTTGATATTCTTTGATACACTGATATATACTTTGACATACTTAGATACACTTAGATATACTTTGATACACTTTGATACACTTAGATATATTTAGATATACTTTGATACTCTTAAATATACTTTGATACATTTTGATACACTTATATATACTTTGATACACTTAGATATACTTTGATACACTTAGATATACTTTGATATACTTTGATACACTTTGATACACTTAGATAAACTTTGATACACTTAGATATAATTTGATACACTTTGATATACTTTAATACATTTTGATACACTTAGATATTAGTTGATACACTTAGATATATTTAGATATACTTTGATACTCTTAAATATACTTTGATACATTTTGTTACACTTATATATACTTTGAACACTTAGATATACTTTGATACACTTAGATATACTTTGATACACTTAGATATACTTTGATATACTTTGATACACTTAGATAAACTTTGATACACTTAGATATAATTTGATACACTTAGATACACTTAGATACACTTTGATACACTTAGATATACTTTGATATAAATTGATACACTTTGATACACTTAGATAAACTTTGATACACTTAGATATACTTTGATACACTTACATATACTTTGATACATTTTGATACATTTAGATATACTTTGATACACTTAGATATACTTTGATATACTTTGATACACTTTGATACACTTAGATAAACTTTAAAACACTTAGATATACTTTTATACACTTAGATATACTTTTAAACACTTTGATACACTTAGATATACTTTGATACACTTATATATACTTTGACATACTTTGATGCACTTAGATATACTTTAATACACTTAGATATACTTTGATACACTTTGATACACTTTGATATACTTTGATACACATTGATATACTTTGATATACTTTGATACACTTAGATATAAATTGATACACTTTGATACACTTAGATTTACTTTGATACACTTAGATATACTTTGATACACTTTGATATACTTTGATACACTTTGATACACTTTGATATTCGTTGATACACTTATATATACTTTGATACACTTAGATATACTTTGATATACTTTGATACACTTTGATACACTTAGATAAACTTTGATACACTTAGATATACTTAGATATACTTTGACACCCTTAGATATACTTTGATACACTTAGATATACTTTGACACCCTTAGATATACTTTTATACACTTAGATATACTTTGATACACTTTGATACACTTAGATATACTTTGATACACTTAGATATACTTTTATACACTTAGATATACTTTTAAACACTTTGATACACTTAGATATACTTTGATACACTTAGATATACTTTGATACACTTTGATACACTTAGATATACTTTGATATACTTTGATATACTTTGATACACTTAGATATACTTTTATACACTTAGATATACTTTGATACACTTTGATACACTTAGATATACTTTGATATACTTTGATACACTTAGATATACTTTTAAACACTTTGATACACTTAGATATACTTTGATACACTTTGATACACTTAGATTTACTTTGATAAACTTAGATTTACTTTGATACACTTAGATATACTTTGATACACTTTGATATACTTTGATACACTTTGATACACTTAGATATACTTTGATACACATTGATATACTTTGATATACTTTGATACACTTAGATATACATTGATATACTTTGATACACTTAGATTTACTTTGATACACTTAGATTTACTTTGATACACTTAGATATACTTTGATACACTTTGATATTCTTTGATACACTGATATATACTTTGACATACTTAGATACACTTAGATATACTTTTAAACACTTTGATACACTTAGATATACTTTGATACACTTAGATATACTTTGATACACTTTGATACACTTAGATATACTTTGATATACTTTAATACACTTAGATATACTTTTATACACTTAGATATACTTTGATACACTTTGATACACTTAGATATACTTTGATATACTTTGATACACTTAGATATACTTTTAAACACTTTGATACACTTAGATATACTTTGATACACTTTGATACACTTAGATTTACTTTGATAAACTTAGATTTACTTTGATACACTTAGATATACTTTGATACACTTTGATATACTTTGATACACTTTGATACACTTAGATATACTTTGATACACATTGATATACTTTGATATACTTTGATACACTTAGATATACATTGATATACTTTGATACACTTAGATTTACTTTGATACACTTAGATTTACTTTGATACACTTAGATATACTTTGATACACTTTGATATTCTTTGATACACTGATATATACTTTGACATACTTAGATACACTTAGATATACTTTGATACACTTTGATACACTTAGATATATTTAGATATACTTTGATACTCTTAAATATACTTTGATACATTTTGATACACTTATATATACTTTGATACACTTAGATATACTTTGATACACTTAGATATACTTTGATATACTTTGATACACTTTGATACACTTAGATAAATTTTGATACACTTAGATATAATTTGATACACTTTGATATACTTTAATACATTTTGATACACTTAGATATTAGTTGATACACTTAGATATATTTAGATATACTTTGATACTCTTAAATATACTTTGATACATTTTGTTACACTTATATATACTTTGAACACTTAGATATACTTTGATACACTTAGATATACTTTGATACACTTAGATATACTTTGATATACTTTGATACACTTAGATAAACTTTGATACACTTAGATATAATTTGATACACTTAGATACACTTAGATACACTTTGATACACTTAGATATACTTTGATATAAATTGATACACTTTGATACACTTAGATAAACTTTGATACACTTAGATATACTTTGATACACTTACATATACTTTGATACATTTTGATACATTTAGATATACTTTGATACACTTAGATATACTTTGATATACTTTGATACACTTTGATACACTTAGATAAACTTTAAAACACTTAGATATACTTTTATACACTTAGATATACTTTTAAACACTTTGATACACTTAGATATACTTTGATACACTTATATATACTTTGACATACTTTGATGCACTTAGATATACTTTAATACACTTAGATATACTTTGATACACTTTGATACACTTTGATATACTTTGATACACATTGATATACTTTGATATACTTTGATACACTTAGATATAAATTGATACACTTTGATACACTTAGATTTACTTTGATACACTTAGATATACTTTGATACACTTTGATATACTTTGATACACTTTGATACACTTTGATATTCGTTGATACACTTATATATACTTTGATACACTTAGATATACTTTGATATACTTTGATACACTTTGATACACTTAGATAAACTTTGATACACTTAGATATACTTAGATATACTTTGACACCCTTAGATATACTTTGATACACTTAGATATACTTTGACACCCTTAGATATACTTTTATACACTTAGATATACTTTGATACACTTTGATACACTTAGATATACTTTGATACACTTAGATATACTTTTATACACTTAGATATACTTTTAAACACTTTGATACACTTAGATATACTTTGATACACTTAGATATACTTTGATACACTTTGATACACTTAGATATACTTTGATATACTTTGATATACTTTGATACACTTAGATATACTTTTATACACTTAGATATACTTTGATACACTTTGATACACTTAGATATACTTTGATATACTTTGATACACTTAGATATACTTTTAAACACTTTGATACACTTAGATATACTTTGATACACTTTGATACACTTAGATTTACTTTGATAAACTTAGATTTACTTTGATACACTTAGATATACTTTGATACACTTTGATATACTTTGATACACTTTGATACACTTAGATATACTTTGATACACATTGATATACTTTGATATACTTTGATACACTTAGATATACATTGATATACTTTGATACACTTAGATTTACTTTGATACACTTAGATTTACTTTGATACACTTAGATATACTTTGATACACTTTGATATACTTTGATACACTTTGATATTCTTTGATACACTGATATATACTTTGACATACTTAGATACACTTAGATATACTTTGATACACTTTGATACACTTAGATATATTTAGATATACTTTGATACTCTTAAATATACTTTGATACATTTTGATACACTTATATATACTTTGATACACTTAGATATACTTTGATACACTTAGATATACTTTGATATGCTTTGATACACTTTGATACACTTAGATAAACTTTGATACACTTAGATATAATTTGATACACTTAGATACACTTAGATACACTTTAATACACTTAGATATACTTTGATATACTTTGATACACTTTGATACACTTAGATAAACTTTGATACACTTAGATATACTTTAATACACTTAGATATACTTTGATACACTTAGATATACTTTGATACACTTAGATATACTTTGATACACTTAGATATATTTAGATATACTTTGATACTCTTAAATATACTTTGATACATTTTTAAACACTTATATATACTTTGATACACTTAGATATATTTAGATATACTGTGATACTCTTAAATATACTTTGATACATTTTGATACACTTATATATACTTTGGTACACTTAGATATACTTTGATACACTTTGATATACTTTAATACACTTTGATACACTTAGATGTTAGTTGATACACTTAGATATATTTAGATATACTTTGATACTCTTAAATATACTTTGATACATTTTGTTACACTTATATATACTTTGAACACTTAGATATACTTTGATACACTTAGATATACTTTGATACACTTAGATATACTTTGATATACTTTGATACACTTAGATAAACTTTGATACACTTAGATATAATTTGATACACTTAGATACACTTAGATACACTTTGATACACTTAGATATACTTTGATATAAATTGATACACTTTGATACACTTAGATAAACTTTGATACACTTAGATATACTTTGATACACTTACATATACTTTGATACATTTTGATACATTTAGATATACTTTGATACACTTAGATATACTTTGATA
This sequence comes from Macrosteles quadrilineatus, assembly GCF_028750875.1. Classification (NCBI taxonomy): domain Eukaryota; kingdom Metazoa; phylum Arthropoda; class Insecta; order Hemiptera; family Cicadellidae; genus Macrosteles; species Macrosteles quadrilineatus. The sequence goes on along the minus strand of NW_026542597.1, from coordinate 95,315,334 downwards.
TACTTTGATACACTTTGATACACTTAGATAAACTTTAAAACACTTAGATATACTTTTATACACTTAGATATACTTTTAAACACTTTGATACACTTAGATATTTTTTGATACACTTATATATACTTTGACATACTTTGATGCACTTAGATATACTTTAATACACTTAGATATACATTGATACACTTTGATACACTTAGATTTACTTTGATACACTTAGATATACTTTGATACACTTTGATATACTTTGATACACTTTGATATTCGTTGATACACTTATATATACTTTGATACACTTAGATATACTTTGATATACTTTGATACACTTTGATACACTTAGATAAACTTTGATACACTTAGATATACTTAGATATACTTTGACACCCTTAGATATACTTTGATACACTTAGATATACTTTGATACACTTTGATACACTTAGATATACTTTGATACACTTAGATATACTTTTATACACTTAGATATACTTTTAAACACTTTGATACACTTAGATATACTTTGATACACTTAGATATACTTTGATACACTTTGATACACTTAGATATACTTTGATATACTTTGATATACTTTGATATACTTTGATACACTTAGATATACTTTTATACACTTAGATATACTTTGATACACTTTGATACACTTAGATATACTTTGATATACTTTGATACACTTAGATATACTTTTAAACACTTTGATACACTTAGATATACTTTGATACACTTATATATACTTTGACATACTTTGATGCACTTAGATATACTTTAATACACTTAGATATACTTTGATACACTTTGATACACTTAGATATACTTTGATATACTTTGATACACATTGATATACTTTGATATACTTTGATACACTTAGATATACATTGATACACTTTGATACACTTAGATTTACTTTGATACACTTAGATATACTTTGATACACTTTGATATACTTTGATACACTTTGATATTCGTTGATACACTTATATATACTTTGATACACTTAGATATACTTTGATATACTTTGATACACTTTGATACACTTAGATAAACTTTGATACACTTAGATATACTTTGATACACTTAGATATACTTTGATATACTTTGACACCCTTAGATATACTTTGATACACTTAGATATACTTTGACACCCTTAGATATACTTTGATACACTTAGATATACTTTGATACACTTTGATACACTTAGATATACTTTGATACACTTATATATACTTTGACATACTTTGATGCACTTAGATATACTTTAATACACTTAGATATACTTTGATACACTTTGATACACTTAGATATACTTTGATATACTTTGATACACATTGATATACTTTGATATACTTTGATACACTTAGATATACTTTGATATACTTTGATACACTTAGATTTACTTTGATACACTTAGATATACTTTGATACACTTAGATATACTTTTATACACTTAGATATACTTTGATACACTTTGATATACTTTGATACACTTTGATATACTTAAATACACATTGATACACTTAGATATACTTTGATACACTTAGATACACTTAGATATACTTTGATACACTTAGATATACTTTAATACACTTTGATATACTTTAATACACTTTGATACACTTAGATATTAGTTGATACACTTAGATATATTTAGATATACTTTGATACTCTTAAATATACTTTGATACATTTTGTTACACTGATATATACTTTGAACACTTAGATATACTTTGATACACTTAGATATACTTTGATACACTTTGATACACTTAGATATACTTTGATATACTTTGATACACTTAGATATACTTTGATACACTTAGATATACTTTGATACATTTTGATACATTTAGATATAATTTGATACACTTAGATATACTTTGACACCCTTAGATATACTTTGATACACTTAGATATACTTTGATACACTTTGATACACTTAGATATACTTTGATATACTTTGATACACTTAGATATACTTTTATACACTTAGATATACTTTTAAACACTTTGATACACTTAGATATACTTTGATACACTTATATATACTTTGACATACTTCGATGCACTTAGATATACTTTAATACACTTATATATACTTTGATACACTTTGATACACTTAGATATACTTTGATATACTTTGATACACATTGATATACTTTGATATACTTTTATACACTTAGATATACATTGATATACTTTGATACACTTAGATTTACTTTGATAAACTTAGATTTACTTTGATACACTTAGATATACTTTGATACACTTTTATATAATTGATACACTTTGATACACTTAGATATACTTTGATACACATTGATATACTTTGATATACTTTGATACACTTAGATATACATTGATATACTTTGATACACTTAGATTTACTTTGATACACTTAGATTTACTTTGATACACTTAGATATACTTTGATACACTTTGATATACTTTGATACACTTTGATATTCTTTGATACACTGATATATACTTTGACATACTTAGATACACTTAGATATACTTTGATACACTTTGATACACTTAGATATACTTTGATATACTTTGATACACATTGATATACTTTGATATACTTTGAAACACTTAGATATACATTGATACACTTTGATACACTTAGATTTACTTTGATACACTTAGATATACTTTGATACACTTTGATATACTTTGATACACTTTGATACACTTTGATATTCGTTGATACACTTATATATACTTTGATACACTTAGATATACTTTGATATACTTTGATACACTTTGATACACTTAGATAAACTTTGATACACTTAGATATACTTTGATACACTTAGATATACTTAGATATACTTTGACACCCTTAGATATACTTTGATACACTTAGATATACTTTGACACCCTTAGATATACTTTGATACACTTAGATATACTTTGATACACTTTGATACACTTAGATATACTTTGATATACTTTGATACACATTGATATACTTTAATATACTTTGATACACTTAGATAAACTTTGATATACTTTGATACACTTAGATTTACTTTGATACACTTAGATATACTTTGATACACTTTGATATACTTTGATACACTTTGATACACTTAGATATACTTTGATATACTTTGATACACTTTGATACACTAAGATAAACTTTGATACACTTAGATATACTTTGATACACTTAGATATACTTTGATATACTTTGACACCCTTAGATATACTTTGATACACTTAGATATACTTTGCCACCTTAGATATACTTTGATACACTTAGATATACTTTGACACCCTTAGATATACTTTGATACACTTAGATATAGCTTAGATATTAGATATTAGCTGCTGTTATGCTGTTATGACTTATACAAGGAAAACTAGCCAAACTATTGTAAACTTTCCTTACACAATGGATGGTGTTGTCTTATGTAGAAAGTCAACATTTAAAGATCTTGGTGTTGTTTTCGATGGTAAATTTTTATTTGCAGAACACGTAATGAGCACTTGTAAGGCAGCTTATTCAGTAATAGGTTTCATTCATAGATCTTGCAGCTTTTTGAAAAATTTAAATTCAATAAAATTATTATTTTGTTCATTAGTGCGCTCACGATTAGAATATGCATCCGTTGTATGGTATCCGCATCAGCTTTATCTTGTAGACATGATTGAGGCAATTCAAAAAAGGTTTTTAAGATTTATGTATTTTAAAACATTTGGTCACTATACATTTAACATTTCATACCACCAGCTCTTGACCATGTTTAAAATGACTAGTCTCAGTGACAGAAGGAAGTTGGCCGCCTTATCTTATCTCCATAAACTGGTGAGCGGTGTTCTGGACGATAGTGACTTGCTGGGACAAATCAATTTTCACGTTCCACGACACAATTCACGCAGCACTCTTGTCTTTACCCCTAGTTACTCTCGTACCAATCTTGGATTCAATTCCCCACTAAATCTAATGTCTCGCACTTGTAATGCCTATCAGTTAGATATATTTTACTTATCACACAAAATGTTAAATGTCTATTTGTCAAATTATTTCAGACTTTCTTACCAGCATTAATTAATAGTTTTTCAAAATAGTACCTATTTATTTTTTATATTATATTTATTGCGTATTTATTATATTTGATTCATGACCATCAGTATTATTATTTTAGTTAGTTAAATTCTCTTGTTACTGGATATTTATTATATTGCATTCTTATCTATTTGGTATTTCATTTATATTTTGTATTCTTGTATTTATATTTTATACTTATATTTTGAGTGAAACTGTTATATGATTGCCACCATAGAAGACGGACATTTTTCCCTTGTTATATTTATTTATATATTGTAATACTCTTTTTGTCATTATTTTTACATGATTAATGCTACAAAATAATTGGCATGTGCTGTTTTGTAGCATTGGAAAATCAAATAAAATAAATAAATAAATAAATAAATATACTTTGATACACTTTGATACACTTAGATATACTTTGATACACTTTGATACACTTAGATATACTTTGATATACTTTGATACACATTGATATACTTTGATATACTTTGATACACTTAGATATACATTGATACACTTTGATACACTTAGATTTACTTTGATATACTTTGATATACTTTGAAACACTTAGATATACATTGATACACTTTGATACACTTAGATTTACTTTGATACACTTAGATATACTTTGATACACTTTGATATACTTTGATACACTTTGATACACTTTGATATTCGTTGATACACTTATATATACTTTGATACACTTAGATATACTTTGATATACTTTGATACACTTTGATACACTTAGATAAACTTTGATACACTTAGATATACTTTGATACACTTAGATATACTTAGATATACTTTGACACCCTTAGATATACTTTGATACACTTAGATATACTTTGACACCCTTAGATATACTTTGATACACTTAGATATACTTTGATACACTTTGATACACTTAGATATACTTTGATATACTTTGATACACTTAGATATACTTTTATACACTTAGATATACTTTTAAACACTTTGATACACTTAGATATACTTTGATACACTTATATATACTTTGACATACTTTGTTGCACTTAGATATACTTTAATACACTTAGATATACTTTGATACACTTTGATACACTTAGATATACTTTGATATACTTTGATACACATTGATATACTTTAATATACTTTGATACACTTAGATAAACTTTGATATACTTTGATACACTTAGATTTACTTTGATACACTTAGATATACTTTGATACACTTTGATATACTTTGATACACTTTGATACACTTAGATATACTTTGATATACTTTGATACACTTTGATACACTAAGATAAACTTTGATACACTTAGATATACTTTGATACACTTAGATATACTTTGATATACTTTGACACCCTTAGATATACTTTGATACACTTAGATATACTTTGCCACCTTAGATATACTTTGATACACTTAGATATACTTTGACACCCTTAGATATACTTTGATACACTTAGATATACTTTGATACACTTTGATACACTTAGATATACTTTGATACACTTTGATACACTTAGATATACTTTGATATACTTTGATACACATTGATATACTTTGATATACTTTGATACACTTAGATATACATTGATACACTTTGATACACTTAGATTTACTTTGATACACTTAGATATACTTTGATACACTTTGATATACTTTGATACACTTTGATACACTTAGATTTACTTTGATACACTTAGATATACTTTGATACACTTTGATATACTTTGATACACTTTGATACACTTTGATATTCGTTGATACACTTATATATACTTTGATACACTTAGATATACTTTGATATACTTTGATACACTTTGATACACTTAGATAAACTTTGATACACTTAGATATACTTTGATACACTTAGATATACTTAGATATACTTTGACACCCTTAGATATACTTTGATACACTTATATATACTTTGACATACTTTGTTGCACTTAGATATACTTTAATACACTTAGATATACTTTGATACACTTTGATACACTTAGATATACTTTGATATACTTTGATACACATTGATATACTTTAATATACTTTGATACACTTAGATAAACTTTGATATACTTTGATACACTTAGATTTACTTTGATACACTTAGATATACTTTGATACACTTTGATATACTTTGATACACTTTGATACACTTAGATATACTTTGATATACTTTGATACACTAAGATAAACTTTGATACACTTAGATATACTTTGATACACTTAGATATACTTTGATATACTTTGACACCCTTAGATATACTTTGATACACTTAGATATACTTTGCCACCTTAGATATACTTTGATACACTTAGATATACTTTGATACACTTTGATACACTTAGATATACTTTGATACACTTTGATACACTTAGATATACTTTGATATACTTTGATACACATTGATATACTTTGATATACTTTGATACACTTAGATATACATTGATACACTTTGATACACTTAGATTTACTTTGATACACTTAGATATACTTTGATACACTTTGATATACTTTGATACACTTTGATACACTTAGATTTACTTTGATACACTTAGATATACTTTGATACACTTTGATATACTTTGATACACTTTGATACACTTTGATATTCGTTGATACACTTATATATACTTTGATACACTTTGATATACTTTGATATACTTTGATACACTTTGATACACTTAGATAAACTTTGATACACTTAGATATACTTTGATACACTTAGATATACTTAGATATACTTTGACACCCTTAGATATACTTTGATACACTTAGATATACTTTTATACACTTAGATATACTTTTAAACACTTTGATACACTTAGATATACTTTGATACACTTATATATACTTTGACATACTTTGTTGCACTTAGATATACTTTAATACACTTAGATATACTTTGATACACTTTGATACACTTAGATATACTTTGATATACTTTGATACACATTGATATACTTTAATATACTTTGATACACTTAGATAAACTTTGATATACTTTGATACACTTAGATTTACTTTGATACACTTAGATATACTTTGATACACTTTGATATACTTTGATACACTTTGATACACTTAGATATACTTTGATATACTTTGATACACTAAGATAAACTTTGATACACTTAGATATACTTTGATACACTTAGATATACTTTGATATACTTTGACACCCTTAGATATACTTTGATACACTTAGATATACTTTGCCACCTTAGATATACTTTGATACACTTAGATATACTTTGACACCCTTAGATATACTTTGATACACTTAGATATACTTTGATACACTTTGATACACTTAGATATACTTTGATACACTTTGATACACTTAGATATACTTTGATATACTTTGATACACATTGATATACTTTGATATACTTTGATACACTTAGATATACATTGATACACTTTGATACACTTAGATTTACTTTGATACACTTAGATATACTTTGATACACTTTGATATACTTTGATACACTTTGATACACTTTGATATTCGTTGATACACTTATATATACTTTGATACACTTAGATATACTTTGATATACTTTGATACACTTTGATACACTTAGATAAACTTTGATACACTTAGATATACTTTGATACACTTAGATATACTTAGATATACTTTGACACCCTTAGATATACTTTGATACACTTAGATATACTTTGACACCCTTAGATATACTTTGATACACTTAGATATACTTTGATACACTTTGATACACTTAGATATACTTTGATATACTTTGATACACTTAGATATACTTTTATACACTTAGATATACTTTTAAACACTTTGATACACTTAGATATACTTTGATACACTTATATATACTTTGACATACTTTGTTGCACTTAGATATACTATAATACACTTAGATATACTTTGATACACTTTGATACACTTAGATATACTTTGATATACTTTGATACACATTGATATACTTTAATATACTTTGATACACTTAGATAAACTTTGATATACTTTGATACACTTAGATTTACTTTGATACACTTAGATATACTTTGATACACTTTGATATACTTTGATACACTTTGATACACTTAGATATACTTTGATATACTTTGATACACTTTGATACACTAAGATAAACTTTGATACACTTAGATATACTTTGATACACTTAGATATACTTTGATATACTTTGACACCCTTAGATATACTTTGATACACTTAGATATACTTTGCCACCTTAGATATACTTTGATACACTTAGATATACTTTGACACCCTTAGATATACTTTGATACACTTAGATATACTTTGATACACTTTGATACACTTAGATATACTTTGATACACTTTGATACACTTAGATATACTTTGATATACTTTGATACACATTGATATACTTTGATATACTTTGATACACTTAGATATACATTGATACACTTTGATACACTTAGATTTACTTTGATACACTTAGATATACTTTGATACACTTTGATATACTTTGATACACTTTGATACACTTAGATTTACTTTGATACACTTAGATATACTTTGATACACTTTGATATACTTTGATACACTTTGATACACTTTGATATTCGTTGATACACTTATATATACTTTGATACACTTAGATATACTTTGATATACTTTGATACACTTTGATACACTTAGATAAACTTTGATACACTTAGATATACTTTGATACACTTAGATATACTTAGATATACTTTGACACCCTTAGATATACTTTGATACACTTAGATATACTTTTATACACTTAGATATACTTTTAAACACTTTGATACACTTAGATATACTTTGATACACTTATATATACTTTGACATACTTTGTTGCACTTAGATATACTTTAATACACTTAGATATACTTTGATACACTTTGATACACTTAGATATACTTTGATATACTTTGATACACATTGATATACTTTAATATACTTTGATACACTTAGATAAACTTTGATATACTTTGATACACTTAGATTTACTTTGATACACTTAGATATACTTTGATACACTTTGATATACTTTGATACACTTTGATACACTTAGATATACTTTGATATACTTTGATACACTAAGATAAACTTTGATACACTTAGATATACTTTAATACACTTAGATATACTTTGATATACTTTGACACCCTTAGATATACTTTGATACACTTAGATATACTTTGCCACCTTAGATATACTTTGATACACTTAGATATACTTTGATACACTTTGATACACTTAGATATACTTTGATACACTTTGATACACTTAGATATACTTTGATATACTTTGATACACATTGATATACTTTGATATACTTTGATACACTTAGATATACATTGATACACTTTGATACACTTAGATTTACTTTGATACACTTAGATATACTTTGATACACTTTGATATACTTTGATACACTTTGATACACTTAGATTTACTTTGATACACTTAGATATACTTTGATACACTTTGATATACTTTGATACACTTTGATACACTTTGATATTCGTTGATACACTTATATATACTTTGATACACTTTGATATACTTTGATATACTTTGATACACTTTGATACACTTAGATAAACTTTGATACACTTAGATATACTTTGATACACTTAGATATACTTAGATATACTTTGACACCCTTAGATATACTTTGATACACTTAGATATACTTTTATACACTTAGATATACTTTTAAACACTTTGATACACTTAGATATACTTTGATACACTTATATATACTTTGACATACTTTGTTGCACTTAGATATACTTTAATACACTTAGATATACTTTGATACACTTTGATACACTTAGATATACTTTGATATACTTTGATACACATTGATATACTTTAATATACTTTGATACACTTAGATAAACTTTGATATACTTTGATACACTTAGATTTACTTTGATACACTTAGATATACTTTGATACACTTTGATATACTTTGATACACTTTGATACACTTAGATATACTTTGATATACTTTGATACACTAAGATAAACTTTGATACACTTAGATATACTTTGATACACTTAGATATACTTTGATATACTTTGACACCCTTAGATATACTTTGATACACTTAGATATACTTTGCCACCTTAGATATACTTTGATACACTTAGATATACTTTGACACCCTTAGATATACTTTGATACACTTAGATATACTTTGATACACTTTGATACACTTAGATATACTTTGATACACTTTGATACACTTAGATATACTTTGATATACTTTGATACACATTGATATACTTTGATATACTTTGATACACTTAGATATACATTGATACACTTTGATACACTTAGATTTACTTTGATACACTTAGATATACTTTGATACACTTTGATATACTTTGATACACTTTGATCCACTTTGATATTCGTTGATACACTTATATATACTTTGATACACTTAGATATACTTTGATATACTTTGATACACTTTGATACACTTAGATAAACTTTGATACACTTAGATATACTTTGATACACTTAGATATACTTTGATATACTTTGACACCCTTAGATATACTTTGATACACTTAGATATACTTTGACACCCTTAGATATACTTTGATACACTTAGATATACTTTGATACACTTTGATACACTTATATATACTTTGATATACTTTGACACCCTTAGATATACTTTGATACACTTAGATATACTTTGACACCCTTAGATATACTTTGATACACTTTGATACACTTAGATATACTTTGATATACTTTGATACATTTAGATATACTTTTATACACTTAGATATACTTTTAAACACTTTAATACACTTAGATATACTTTGATATACTTTGATACACTTTGATACACTTAGATAAACTTTGATACGCTTAGATATACTTTGATACACTTAGATATATTTTGATACATTTTGATACATTTAGATATACTTTGATACACTTAGATATACTTTGATATACTTTGATACACTTTGATACACTAAGATAAACTTTGATACACTTAGATATACTTTGATACACTTAGATATACTTTGATATACTTTGACACCCTTAGATATACTTTGATACACTTAGATATACTTTGCCACCTTAGATATACTTTGATACACTTAGATATACTTTGACACCCTTAGATATACTTTGATACACTTAGATATACTTTGATACACTTTGATACACTTAGATATACTTTGATATACTTTGATATACTTTGATACACTTAGATATACTTTTATACACTTAGATATACTTTGATACACTTTGATACACTTAGATATACTTTGATATACTTTGATACACTTAGATATACTTTTATACACTTAGATATACTTTTAAACACTTTGATACACTTAGATATACTTTGATACACTTATATATACTTTGACATACTTTGATGCACTTAGATATACTTTAATACACTTAGATATACTTTGATACACTTTGATACACTTAGATATATTTTGATATACTTTGATACACATTGATATACTTTGATATACTTTGATACACTTAGATATACATTGATACACTTTGATACACTTAGATTTACTTTGATACACTTAGATATACTTTGATACACTTTGATATACTTTGATATACTTTGATACACTTTGATACACTTTGATATTCGTTGATACACTTATATATACTTTGATACACTTAGATATACTTTGATATACTTTGATACACTTTGATACACTTAGATAAACTTTGATACACTTAGATATACTTTGATACACTTAGATATACTTTGATATACTTTGACACCCTTAGATATACTTTGATACACTTAGATATACTTTGACACCCTTAGATATACTTTGATACACTTAGATATACTTTGATACACTTTGATACACTTAGATATACTTTGATATACTTTAATACACTTAGATATACTTTTATACACTTAGATATACTTTTAAACACTTTGATACACTTAGATATACTTTGATACACTTATATATACTTTGACATACTTTGATGCACTTAGATATACTTTAATACACTTAGATATACTTTGATACACTTTGATACACTTAGATATACTTTGATATACTTTGATACACATTGATATACTTTGATATACTTTGATACACTTAGATATACTTTGATATACTTTGATACACTTAGATTTACTTTGATACACTTAGATATACTTTGATACACTTTGATATACTTTGATACACTTTGATACACTTAGATATACTTTGATACACTTATATATACTTTGACATACTTTGATGAACTTAGATATACTTTGATACACTTAGATATACTTTTATACACTTAGATATACTTTGATACACTTTGATATACTTAAATACACTTTGATACACTTAGATATACTTTGATACACTTAGATACACTTAGATATACTTTGATACACTTAGATATACTTTGATACACTTTGATATACTTTAATACACTTTGATACACTTAGATATTAGTTGATACACTTAGATATATTTAGATATACTTTGATACTCTTAAATATACTTTGATACATTTTGTTACACTGATATATACTTTGAACACTTAGATATACTTTGATACACTTTGATACACTTAGATATACTCTGATATACTTTGATACACTTAGATATACTTTGATACACTTAGATATACTTTGATACATTTTGATACATTTAGATATAATTTGATACACTTAGATATACTTTGACACCCTTAGATATACTTTGATACACTTAGATATACTTTGATACACTTTGTTACACTTAGATATACTTTGATATACTTTGATACACTTAGATATACTTTTATACACTTAGATATACTTTTAAACACTTTGATACACTTAGATATACTTTGATACACTTTGATACACTTAGATATACTTTGATATACTTTGATACACATTGATATACTTTGATATACTTTGATACACTTAGATATACATTGATATACTTTGATACACTTAGATTTACTTTGATAAACTTAGATTTACTTTGATATACTTAGATATACTTTGATACACTTTGATATACTTTGATACACTTTGATACACTTAGATATACTTTGATACACATTGATATACTTTGATATACTTTGATACACTTAGATATACATTGATATACTTTGATACACTTAGATTTACTTTGATACACTTAGATTTACTTTGATACACTTAGATATACTTTGATACACTTTGATACACTTAGATATATTTAGATATACTTTGATACTCTTAAATATACTTTGATACATTTTGATACACTTATATATACTTTGATACACTTAGATATACTTTGATACACTTAGATATACTTTGATACACTTTGATACACTTAGATAAACTTTGATACACTTAGATATAATTTGATACACTTAGATACACTTAGATACACTTTAATACACTTAGATATACTTTGATATAAGTTGATACACTTTGATACACTTAGATAAACTTTGATACACTTAGATATACTTTAATACACTTAGATATACTTTGATACACTTAGATATACTTTGATACACTTAGATATATTTTGATACACTTAGATATATTTAGATATACTTTGATACTCTTAAATATACTTTGATACATTTTTAAACACTTATATATACTTTGATACACTTAGATATATTTAGATATACTTTGATACTCTTAAATATACTTTGATACATTTTGATACACTTATATATACTTTGGTACACTTAGATATACTTTGATACACTTAGATATACTTTGATACACTTTGATATACTTTAATACACTTTGATACATTTTGTTACACTTATATATACTTTGAACACTTAGATATACTTTGATACACTTAGATATACTTTGATACACTTAGATATACTTTGATATACTTTGATACACTTAGATAAACTTTGATACACTTAGATATAATTTGATACACTTAGATACACTTAGATACACTTTGATACACTTAGATATACTTTGATATAAATTGATACACTTTGATACACTTAGATAAACTTTGATACACTTAGATATACTTTGATACACTTACATATACTTTGATACATTTTGATACATTTAGATATACTTTGATACACTTAGATATACTTTGATATACTTTGATACACATTGATACACTTAGATAAACTTTGATACACTTAGATATACTTTTATACACTTAGATATACTTTTAAACACTTTGATACACTTAGATATACTTTGATACACTTATATATACTTTGACATACTTTGATGCACTTAGATATACTTTAATACACTTAGATATACTTTGATACACTTTGATACACTTTGATACACTTTGATATACTTTGATACACATTGATATACTTTGATATACTTTGATACACTTAGATATACATTGATACACTTTGATACACTTAGATTTACTTTGATACACTTAGATATACTTTGATACACTTTGATATACTTTGATACACTTTGATACACTTTGATATTCGTTTGATACACTTATATATACTTTGATACACTTAGATATACTTTGATATACTTTGATACACTTTGATACACTAAGATAAACTTTGATACACTTAGATATACTTTGATACACTTAGATATACTTTGATATACTTTGACACCCTTAGATATACTTTGATACACTTAGATATACTTTGCCACCTTAGATATACTTTGATACACTTAGATATACTTTGACACCCTTAGATATACTTTGATACACTTAGATATACTTTGATACACTTTGATACACTTAGATATACTTTGATATACTTTGATATACTTTGATACACTTAGATATACTTTTATACACTTAGATATACTTTGATACACTTTGATACACTTAGATATACTTTGATATACTTTGATACACTTAGATATACTTTTATACACTTAGATATACTTTTAAACACTTTGATACACTTAGATATACTTTGATACACTTATATATACTTTGACATACTTTGATGCACTTAGATATACTTTAATACACTTAGATATACTTTGATACACTTTGATACACTTAGATATACTTTGATATACTTTGATACACATTGATATACTTTGATATACTTTGATACACTTAGATATACATTGATACACTTTGATACACTTAGATTTACTTTGATACACTTAGATATACTTTGATACACTTTGATATACTTTGATACACTTTGATACACTTTGATATTCGTTGATACACTTAGATATACTTTGATACACTTAGATATACTTAGATATACTTTGATACTCTTAAATATACTTTGATACATTTTGTTACACTGATATATACTTTGAACACTTAGATATACTTTGATACACTTAGATATACTTTGATACACTTTGATACACTTAGATATACTTTGATATACTTTGATACACTTAGATATACTTTGATACACTTAGATATACTTTGATACATTTTGATACATTTAGATATAATTTGATACACTTAGATATACTTTGATACACTTTGATACACTTAGATATACTTTGATATACTTTGATACACTTAGATATACTTTTATACACTTGATATACTTTTAAACACTTTGATACACTTAGATATACTTTGATACACTTTGATACACTTAGATATACTTTGATATACTTTGATACACTTAGATATACATTGATATACTTTGATACACTTAGATTTACTTTGATAAACTTAGATTTACTTTGATACACTTAGATATACTTTGATACACTTTGATATACTTTGATACACTTTGATACACTTTGATATTCGTTGATACACTTAGATATACTTTGATACACTTAGATATACTTAGATATACTTTGATACTCTTAAATATACTTTGATACATTTTGTTACACTGATATATACTTTGAACACTTAGATATACTTTGATACACTTAGATATACTTTGATACACTTTGATACACTTAGATATACTTTGATATACTTTGATACACTTAGATATACTTTGATACACTTAAATATACTTTGATACATTTTGATACATTTAGATATAATTTGATACACTTAGATATACTTTGAACACTTAGATATACTTTGATACACTTAGATATACTTTGATACACTTTGATACACTTAGATACACTTTGATACACTTAGATTTACTTTGATACACTTAGATATACTTTGATACACTTTGATATACTTTGATACACTTTGATACACTTTGATATTCGTTGATACACTTATATATACTTTGATACACTTTGATATACTTTGATATACTTTGATACACTTTGATACACTTAGATAAACTTTGATACACTTAGATATACTTTGATACACTTAGATATACTTAGATATACTTTGACACCCTTAGATATACTTTGATACACTTAGATATACTTTTATACACTTAGATATACTTTTAAACACTTTGATACACTTAGATATACTTTGATACACTTATATATACTTTGACATACTTTGTTGCACTTAGATATACTTTAATACACTTAGATATACTTTGATACACTTTGATACACTTAGATATACTTTGATATACTTTGATACACATTGATATACTTTAATATACTTTGATACACTTAGATAAACTTTGATATACTTTGATACACTTAGATTTACTTTGATACACTTAGATATACTTTGATACACTTTGATATACTTTGATACACTTTGATACACTTAGATATACTTTGATATACTTTGATACACTAAGATAAACTTTGATACACTTAGATATACTTTGATACACTTAGATATACTTTGATATACTTTGACACCCTTAGATATACTTTGATACACTTAGATATACTTTGCCACCTTAGATATACTTTGATACACTTAGATATACTTTGACACCCTTAGATATACTTTGATACACTTAGATATACTTTGATACACTTTGATACACTTAGATATACTTTGATACACTTTGATACACTTAGATATACTTTGATATACTTTGATACACATTGATATACTTTGATATACTTTGATACACTTAGATATACATTGATACACTTTGATACACTTAGATTTACTTTGATACACTTAGATATACTTTGATACACTTTGATATACTTTGATACACTTTGATCCACTTTGATATTCGTTGATACACTTATATATACTTTGATACACTTAGATATACTTTGATATACTTTGATACACTTTGATACACTTAGATAAACTTTGATACACTTAGATATACTTTGATACACTTAGATATACTTTGATATACTTTGACACCCTTAGATATACTTTGATACACTTAGATATACTTTGACACCCTTAGATATACTTTGATACACTTAGATATACTTTGATACACTTTGATACACTTATATATACTTTGATATACTTTGACACCCTTAGATATACTTTGATACACTTAGATATACTTTGACACCCTTAGATATACTTTGATACACTTTGATACACTTAGATATACTTTGATATACTTTGATACATTTAGATATACTTTTATACACTTAGATATACTTTTAAACACTTTAATACACTTAGATATACTTTGATATACTTTGATACACTTTGATACACTTAGATAAACTTTGATACGCTTAGATATACTTTGATACACTTAGATATATTTTGATACATTTTGATACATTTAGATATACTTTGATACACTTAGATATACTTTGATATACTTTGATACACTTTGATACACTAAGATAAACTTTGATACACTTAGATATACTTTGATACACTTAGATATACTTTGATATACTTTGACACCCTTAGATATACTTTGATACACTTAGATATACTTTGCCACCTTAGATATACTTTGATACACTTAGATATACTTTGACACCCTTAGATATACTTTGATACACTTAGATATACTTTGATACACTTTGATACACTTAGATATACTTTGATATACTTTGATATACTTTGATACACTTAGATATACTTTTATACACTTAGATATACTTTGATACACTTTGATACACTTAGATATACTTTGATATACTTTGATACACTTAGATATACTTTTATACACTTAGATATACTTTTAAACACTTTGATACACTTAGATATACTTTGATACACTTATATATACTTTGACATACTTTGATGCACTTAGATATACTTTAATACACTTAGATATACTTTGATACACTTTGATACACTTAGATATATTTTGATATACTTTGATACACATTGATATACTTTGATATACTTTGATACACTTAGATATACATTGATACACTTTGATACACTTAGATTTACTTTGATACACTTAGATATACTTTGATACACTTTGATATACTTTGATACACTTTGATACACTTTGATATTCGTTGATACACTTATATATACTCTGATACACTTAGATATACTTTGATATACTTTGATACACTTTGATACACTTAGATAAACTTTGATACACTTAGATATACTTTGATACACTTAGATATACTTTGATATACTTTGACACCCTTAGATATACTTTGATACACTTAGATATACTTTGACACCCTTAGATATACTTTGATACACTTAGATATACTTTGATACACTTTGATACACTTAGATATACTTTGATATACTTTGATACACTTAGATATACTTTTATACACTTAGATATACTTTTAAACACTTTGATACACTTAGATATACTTTGATACACTTATATATACTTTGACATACTTTGATGCACTTAGATATACTTTAATACACTTAGATATACTTTGATACACTTTGATACACTTAGATATACTTTGATATACTTTGATACACATTGATATACTTTGATATACTTTGATACACTTAGATATACTTTGATATACTTTGATACACTTAGATTTACTTTGATACACTTAGATATACTTTGATACACTTTGATATACTTTGATACACTTTGATACACTTAGATATACTTTGATACACTTATATATACTTTGACATACTTTGATGAACTTAGATATACTTTGATACACTTAGATATACTTTTATACACTTAGATATACTTTGATACACTTTGATATACTTAAATACACTTTGATACACTTAGATATACTTTGATACACTTAGATACACTTAGATATACTTTGATACACTTAGATATACTTTGATACACTTTGATATACTTTAATACACTTTGATACACTTAGATATTAGTTGATACACTTAGATATATTTAGATATACTTTGATACTCTTAAATATACTTTGATACATTTTGTTACACTGATATATACTTTGAACACTTAGATATACTTTGATACACTTTGATACACTTAGATATACTCTGATATACTTTGATACACTTAGATATACTTTGATACACTTAGATATACTTTGATACATTTTGATACATTTAGATATAATTTGATACACTTAGATATACTTTGACACCCTTAGATATACTTTGATACACTTAGATATACTTTGATACACTTTGATACACTTAGATATACTTTGATATACTTTGATACACTTAGATATACTTTTATACACTTAGATATACTTTTAAACACTTTGATACACTTAGATATACTTTGATACACTTTGATACACTTAGATATACTTTGATATACTTTGATACACATTGATATACTTTGATATACTTTGATACACTTAGATATACATTGATATTCTTTGATACACTTAGATTTACTTTGATAAACTTAGATTTACTTTGATATACTTAGATATACTTTGATACACTTTGATATACTTTGATACACTTTGATACACTTAGATATACTTTGATACACATTGATATACTTTGATATACTTTGATACACTTAGATATACATTGATATACTTTGATACACTTAGATTTACTTTGATACACTTAGATTTACTTTGATACACTTAGATATACTTTGATACACTTTGATACACTTAGATATATTTAGATATACTTTGATACTCTTAAATATACTTTGATACATTTTGATACACTTATATATACTTTGATACACTTAGATATACTTTGATACACTTAGATATACTTTGATACACTTTGATACACTTAGATAAACTTTGATACACTTAGATATAATTTGATACACTTAGATACACTTAGATACACTTTAATACACTTAGATATACTTTGATATAAGTTGATACACTTTGATACACTTAGATAAACTTTGATACACTTAGATATACTTTAATACACTTAGATATACTTTGATACACTTAGATATACTTTGATACACTTAGATATATTTTGATACACTTAGATATATTTAGATATACTTTGATACTCTTAAATATACTTTGATACATTTTTAAACACTTATATATACTTTGATACACTTAGATATATTTAGATATACTTTGATACTCTTAAATATACTTTGATACATTTTGATACACTTATATATACTTTGGTACACTTAGATATACTTTGATACACTTAGATATACTTTGATACACTTTGATATACTTTAATACACTTTGATACATTTTGTTACACTTATATATACTTTGAACACTTAGATATACTTTGATACACTTAGATATACTTTGATACACTTAGATATACTTTGATATACTTTGATACACTTAGATAAACTTTGATACACTTAGATATAATTTGATACACTTAGATACACTTAGATACACTTTGATACACTTAGATATACTTTGATATAAATTGATACACTTTGATACACTTAGATAAACTTTGATACACTTAGATATACTTTGATACACTTACATATACTTTGATACATTTTGATACATTTAGATATACTTTGATACACTTAGATATACTTTGATATACTTTGATACACATTGATACACTTAGATAAACTTTGATACACTTAGATATACTTTTATACACTTAGATATACTTTTAAACACTTTGATACACTTAGATATACTTTGATACACTTATATATACTTTGACATACTTTGATGCACTTAGATATACTTTAATACACTTAGATATACTTTGATACACTTTGATACACTTTGATACACTTTGATATACTTTGATACACATTGATATACTTTGATATACTTTGATACACTTAGATATACATTGATACACTTTGATACACTTAGATTTACTTTGATACACTTAGATATACTTTGATACACTTTGATATACTTTGATACACTTTGATACACTTTGATATTCGTTGATACACTTATATATACTTTGATACACTTAGATATACTTTGATATACTTTGATACACTTTGATACACTAAGATAAACTTTGATACACTTAGATATACTTTGATACACTTAGATATACTTTGATATACTTTGACACCCTTAGATATACTTTGATACACTTAGATATACTTTGCCACCTTAGATATACTTTGATACACTTAGATATACTTTGACACCCTTAGATATACTTTGATACACTTAGATATACTTTGATACACTTTGATACACTTAGATATACTTTGATATACTTTGATATACTTTGATACACTTAGATATACTTTTATACACTTAGATATACTTTGATACACTTTGATACACTTAGATATACTTTGATATACTTTGATACACTTAGATATACTTTTATACACTTAGATATACTTTTAAACACTTTGATACACTTAGATATACTTTGATACACTTATATATACTTTGACATACTTTGATGCACTTAGATATACTTTAATACACTTAGATATACTTTGATACACTTTGATACACTTAGATATACTTTGATATACTTTGATACACATTGATATACTTTGATATACTTTGATACACTTAGATATACATTGATACACTTTGATACACTTAGATTTACTTTGATACACTTAGATATACTTTGATACACTTTGATATACTTTGATACACTTTGATACACTTTGATATTCGTTGATACACTTAGATATACTTTGATACACTTAGATATACTTAGATATACTTTGATACTCTTAAATATACTTTGATACATTTTGTTACACTGATATATACTTTGAACACTTAGATATACTTTGATACACTTAGATATACTTTGATACACTTTGATACACTTAGATATACTTTGATATACTTTGATACACTTAGATATACTTTGATACACTTAGATATACTTTGATACATTTTGATACATTTAGATATAATTTGATACACTTAGATATACTTTGATACACTTTGATACACTTAGATATACTTTGATATACTTTGATACACTTAGATATACTTTTATACACTTGATATACTTTTAAACACTTTGATACACTTAGATATACTTTGATACACTTTGATACACTTAGATATACTTTGATATACTTTGATACACTTAGATATACATTGATATACTTTGATACACTTAGATTTACTTTGATAAACTTAGATTTACTTTGATACACTTAGATATACTTTGATACACTTTGATATACTTTGATACACTTTGATACACTTTGATATTCGTTGATACACTTAGATATACTTTGATACACTTAGATATACTTAGATATACTTTGATACTCTTAAATATACTTTGATACATTTTGTTACACTGATATATACTTTGAACACTTAGATATACTTTGATACACTTAGATATACTTTGATACACTTTGATACACTTAGATATACTTTGATATACTTTGATACACTTAGATATACTTTGATACACTTAGATATACTTTGATACATTTTGATACATTTAGATATAATTTGATACACTTAGATATACTTTGACACCCTTAGATATACTTTGATACACTTAGATATACTTTGATACACTTTGATACACTTTGATACACTTAGATATACTTTGATATACTTTGATACACTTAGATATACTTTTATACACTTAGATATACTTTTAAACACTTTGATACACTTAGATATACTTTGATACACTTTGATACACTTAGATATACTTTGATATACTTTGATACACTTAGATATACATTGATATACTTTGATACACTTAGATTTACTTTGATAAACTTAGATTTACTTTGATACACTTAGATATACTTTGATACACTTTGATATACTTTGATACACTTAGATATACTTTGATACACTTTGATATACTTTAATACACTTTGATACACTTAGATATTAGTTGATACACTTAGATATATTTAGATATACTTTGATACTCTTAAATATACTTTGATACATTTTGTTACACTGATATATACTTTGAACACTTAGATATACTTTGATACACTTAGATATACTTTGATACACTTTGATACACTTAGATATACTTTGATATACTTTGATACACTTAGATATACTTTGATACACTTAGATATACTTTGATACACTTAGATATACTTTGATACATTTTGATACATTTAGATATAATTTGATACACTTAGATATACTTTGACACCCTTAGATATACTTTGATACACTTAGATATACTTTGATACACTTTGATACACTTAGATATACTTTGATATACTTTGATACACTTAGATATACTTTTATACACTTAGATATACTTTTAAACACTTTGATACACTTAGATATACTTTGATACACTTATATATACTTTGACATACTTCGATGCACTTAGATATACTTTAATACACTTAGATATACTTTGATACACTTTGATACACTTAGATATACTTTGATATACTTTGATACACATTGATATACTTTGATATACTTTGATACACTTAGATATACATTGATATACTTTGATACACTTAGATTTACTTTGATAAACTTAGATTTACTTTGATACACTTAGATATACTTTGATACACTTTGATATACTTTGATACACTTTGATACACTTAGATATACTTTGATACACATTGATATACTTTGATATACTTTGATACACTTAGATATACATTGATATACTTTGATACACTTAGATTTACTTTGATACACTTAGATTTACTTTGATACACTTAGATATACTTTGATACACTTTGATATACTTTGATACACTTTGATATTCTTTGATACACTGATATATACTTTGACATACTTAGATACACTTAGATATACTTTGATACACTTTGATACACATTGATATACTTTGATATACTTTGATACACTTAGATATACATTGATACACTTTGATACACTTAGATTTACTTTGATACACTTAGATATACTTTGATACACTTTGATATACTTTGATACACTTTGATACACTTTGATATTCGTTGATACACTTATATATACTTTGATACACTTAGATATACTTTGATATACTTTGATACACTTTGATACACTTAGATAAACTTTGATACACTTAGATATACTTTGATACACTTAGATATACTTAGATATACTTTGACACCCTTAGATATACTTTGATACACTTAGATATACTTTGACACCCTTAGATATACTTTGATACACTTATATATACTTTGACATACTTTGATGCACTTAGATATACTTTAATACACTTAGATATACTTTGATACACTTTGATACACTTAGATATACTTTGATATAATTTGATACACATTGATATACTTTGATATACTTTGATACACTTAGATATACATTGATACACTTTGATACACTTAGATTTACTTTGATACACTTAGATATACTTTGATACACTTTGATATACTTTGATACACTTTGATACACTTTGATATTCGTTGATACACTTATATATACTTTGATACACTTAGATATACTTTGATACACTTTGATACACTTAGATAAACTTTGATACACTTAGATATACTTTGATACACTTAGATATACTTTGATATACTTTGACACCCTTAGATATACTTTGATACACTTAGATATACTTTGATATACTTTGACACCCTTAGATATACTTTGATACACTTAGATATACTTTGATACACTTTGATACACTTAGATATACTTTGATATACTTTGATACACTTAGATATACTTTTATACACTTAGATATACTTTTAAACACTTTGATACACTTAGATATACTTTGATACACTTATATATACTTTGACATACTTTGATGCACTTAGATATACTTTAATACACTTAGATATACTTTGATACACTTTGATACACTTAGATATACTTTGATATACTTTGATACACATTGATATACTTTGATATACTTTGATACACTTAGATATACTTTGATATACTTTGATACACTTAGATTTACTTTGATACACTTAGATATACTTTGATACACTTTGATATACTTTGATACACTTTGATACACTTAGATATACTTTGATACACTTATATATACTTTGACATACTTTGATGAACTTAGATATACTTTGATACACTTAGATATACTTTTATACACTTAGATATACTTTGATACACTTTGATATACTTAAATACACTTTGATACACTTAGATATACTTTGATACACTTAGATACACTTAGATATACTTTGATACACTTAGATATACTTTGATACACTTAGATATACTTTAATACACTTTGATACACTTAGATATTAGTTGATACACTTAGATATATTTAGATATACTTTGATACTCTTAAATATACTTTGATACATTTTGTTACACTGATATATACTTTGAACACTTAGATATACTTTGATACACTTAGATATACTTTGATACACTTTGATACACTTAGATATACTTTGATATACTTTGATACACTTAGATATACTTTGATACACTTAGATATACTTTGAGACATTTTGATACATTTAGATATAATTTGATACACTTAGATATACTTTGACACCCTTAGATATACTTTGATACACTTAGATATACTTTGATACACTTTGATACACTTAGATATACTTTGATATACTTTGATACACTTAGATATACTTTTATACACTTAGATATACTTTTAAACACTTTGATACACTTAGATATACTTTGATACACTTTGATACACTTAGATATACTTTGATATACTTTGATACACATTGATATACTTTGATATACTTTGATACACTTAGATATACATTGATATACTTTGATACACTTAGATTTACTTTGATAAACTTAGATTTACTTTGATATACTTAGATATACTTTGATACACTTTGATATACTTTGATACACTTTGATACACTTAGATATACTTTGATACACATTGATATACTTTGATATACTTTGATACACTTAGATATACATTGATATACTTTGATACACTTAGATTTACTTTGATACACTTAGATTTACTTTGATACACTTAGATATACTTTGATACACTTTGATACACTTAGATATATTTAGATATACTTTGATACTCTTAAATATACTTTGATACATTTTGATACACTTATATATACTTTGATACACTTAGATATACTTTGATACAATTAGATATACTTTGATATACTTTGATACACTTTGATACACTTAGATAAACTTTGATACACTTAGATATAATTTGATACACTTAGATACACTTAGATACACTTTAATACACTTAGATATACTTTGATATAAGTTGATACACTTTGATACACTTAGATAAACTTTGATACACTTAGATATACTTTGATACACTTAGATATACTTAGATATACTTTGACACCCTTAGATATACTTTGATACACTTAGATATACTTTGACACCCTTAGATATACTTTGATACACTTATATATACTTTGACATACTTTGATGCACTTAGATATACTTTAATACACTTAGATATACTTTGATACACTTTGATACACTTAGATATACTTTGATTAGTTGATACACTTAGATATATTTAGATATACTTTGATACTCTTAAATATACTTTGATACATTTTGTTACACTTATATATACTTTGAACACTTAGATATACTTTGATACACTTAGATATACTTTGATACACTTAGATATACTTTGATATACTTTGATACACTTAGATAAACTTTGATACACTTAGATATAATTTGATACACTTAGATACACTTAGATACACTTTGATACACTTAGATATACTTTGATATAAATTGATACACTTTGATACACTTAGATAATCTTTGATACATTTAGATATACTTTGATACACTTACATATACTTTGATACATTTTGATACATTTAGATATACTTTGATACACTTAGATATACTTTGATATACTTTGATACACTTTGATACACTTAGATAAACTTTGATACACTTAGATATACTTTTATACACTTAGATATACTTTTAAACACTTTGATACACTTAGATATACTTTGATACACTTATATATACTTTGACATACTTTGATGCACTTAGATATACTTTAATACACTTAGATATACTTTGATACACTTTGATACACTTTGATATACTTTGATACACATTGATATACTTTGATATACTTTGATACACTTAGATATACATTGATACACTTTGATACACTTAGATTTACTTTGATACACTTAGATATACTTTGATACACTTTGATATACTTTGATACACTTTGATACACTTTGATATTCGTTGATACACTTATATATACTTTGATACACTTAGATATACTTTGATATACTTTGATACACTTTGATACACTAAGATAAACTTTGATACACTTAGATATACTTTGATACACTTAGATATACTTTGATATACTTTGACACCCTTAGATATACTTTGATACACTTAGATATACTTTGCCACCTTAGATATACTTTGATACACTTAGATATACTTTGACACCCTTAGATATACGTTGATACACTTAGATATACTTTGATACACTTTGATACACTTAGATATACTTTGATATACTTTGATATACTTTGATACACTTAGATATACTTTTATACCCTTAGATATACTTTGATACACTTTGATACACTTAGATATACTTTGATATACTTTGATACACTTAGATATACTTTGATATACTTTGATACACTTAGATATACATTGATATACTTTGATACACTTAGATTTACTTTGATACACTTAGATTTACTTTGATACACTTAGATATACTTTGATACACTTTGATATACTTTGATACACTTTGATATTCTTTGATACACTGATATATACTTTGACATACTTAGATACACTTAGATATACTTTGATACACTTTGATACACATTGATATACTTTGATATACTTTGATACACT
The DNA here is from genome assembly GCF_028750875.1 of Macrosteles quadrilineatus. NCBI lineage: Eukaryota > Metazoa > Arthropoda > Insecta > Hemiptera > Cicadellidae > Macrosteles > Macrosteles quadrilineatus. Next base: position 95,287,357 of record NW_026542597.1, on the reverse strand, counting down.
TAGATATACATTGATACACTTTGATACACTTAGATTTACTTTGATACACTTAGATATACTTTGATACACTTTGATATACTTTGATACACTTTGATACACTTTGATATTCGTTGATACACTTATATATACTTTGATACACTTAGATATACTTTGATATACTTTGATACACTTTGATACACTTAGATAAACTTTGATACACTTAGATATACTTAGATATACTTTGACACCCTTAGATATACTTTGATACACTTAGATATACTTTGACACCCTTAGATATACTTTGATACACTTATATATACTTTGACATACTTTGATGCACTTAGATATACTTTAATACACTTAGATATACTTTGATACACTTTGATACACTTAGATATACTTTGATATAATTTGATACACATTGATATACTTTGATATACTTTGATACACTTAGATATACATTGATACACTTTGATACACTTAGATTTACTTTGATACACTTAGATATACTTTGATACACTTTGATATACTTTAATACACTTTGATACACTTTGATATTCGTTGATACACTTATATATACTTTGATACACTTAGATATACTTTGATATACTTTGATACACTTTGATACACTTAGATAAACTTTGATACACTTAGATATACTTTGATACACTTAGATATACTTTGATATACTTTGACACCCTTAGATATACTTTGATACACTTAGATATACTTTGATATACTTTGACACCCTTAGATATACTTTGATACACTTAGATATACTTTGATACACTTTGATACACTTAGATATACTTTGATATACTTTGATACACTTAGATATACTTTTATACACTTAGATATACTTTTAAACACTTTGATACACTTAGATATACTTTGATACACTTATATATACTTTGACATACTTTGATGCACTTAGATATACTTTAATACACTTAGATATACTTTGATACACTTTGATACACTTAGATATACTTTGATATACTTTGATACACATTGATATACTTTGATATACTTTGATACACTTAGATATACTTTGATATACTTTGATACACTTAGATTTACTTTGATACACTTAGATATACTTTGATACACTTTGATATACTTTGATACACTTTGATACACTTAGATATACTTTGATACACTTATATATACTTTGACATACTTTGATGAACTTAGATATACTTTGATACACTTAGATATACTTTTATACACTTAGATATACTTTGATACACTTAGATACACTTAGATATACTTTGATACACTTAGATATACTTTGATACACTTTGATATACTTTAATACACTTTGATACACTTAGATATTAGTTGATACACTTAGATATATTTAGATATACTTTGATACTCTTAAATATACTTTGATACATTTTGTTACACTGATATATACTTTGAACACTTAGATATACTTTGATACACTTAGATATACTTTGATACACTTTGATACACTTAGATATACTTTGATATACTTTGATACACTTAGATATACTTTGATACACTTAGATATACTTTGATACATTTTGATACATTTAGATATAATTTGATACACTTAGATATACTTTGACACCCTTAGATATACTTTGATACACTTAGATATACTTTGATACACTTAGATATACTTTGATACATTTTGATACATTTAGATATAATTTGATACACTTAGATATACTTTGACACCCTTAGATATACTTTGATACACTTAGATATACTTTGATACACTTTGATACACTTTGATACACTTAGATATACTTTGATATACTTTGATACACTTAGATATACTTTTATACACTTAGATATACTTTTAAACACTTTGATACACTTAGATATACTTTGATACACTTTGATACACTTAGATATACTTTGATATACTTTGATACACTTAGATATACATTGATATACTTTGATACACTTAGATTTACTTTGATAAACTTAGATTTACTTTGATACACTTAGATATACTTTGATACACTTTGATATACTTTGATACACTTAGATATACTTTGATACACTTTGATATACTTTAATACACTTTGATACACTTAGATATTAGTTGATACACTTAGATATATTTAGATATACTTTGATACTCTTAAATATACTTTGATACATTTTGTTACACTGATATATACTTTGAACACTTAGATATACTTTGATACACTTAGATATACTTTGATACACTTTGATACACTTAGATATACTTTGATATACTTTGATACACTTAGATATACTTTGATACACTTAGATATACTTTGATACACTTAGATATACTTTGATACATTTTGATACATTTAGATATAATTTGATACACTTAGATATACTTTGACACCCTTAGATATACTTTGATACACTTAGATATACTTTGATACACTTTGATACACTTAGATATACTTTGATATACTTTGATACACTTAGATATACTTTTATACACTTAGATATACTTTTAAACACTTTGATACACTTAGATATACTTTGATACACTTATATATACTTTGACATACTTCGATGCACTTAGATATACTTTAATACACTTAGATATACTTTGATACACTTTGATACACTTAGATATACTTTGATATACTTTGATACACATTGATATACTTTGATATACTTTGATACACTTAGATATACATTGATATACTTTGATACACTTAGATTTACTTTGATAAACTTAGATTTACTTTGATACACTTAGATATACTTTGATACACTTTGATATACTTTGATACACTTTGATACACTTAGATATACTTTGATACACATTGATATACTTTGATATACTTTGATACACTTAGATATACATTGATATACTTTGATACACTTAGATTTACTTTGATACACTTAGATTTACTTTGATACACTTAGATATACTTTGATACACTTTGATATACTTTGATACACTTTGATATTCTTTGATACACTGATATATACTTTGACATACTTAGATACACTTAGATATACTTTGATACACTTTGATACACATTGATATACTTTGATATACTTTGATACACTTAGATATACATTGATACACTTTGATACACTTAGATTTACTTTGATACACTTAGATATACTTTGATACACTTTGATATACTTTGATACACTTTGATACACTTTGATATTCGTTGATACACTTATATATACTTTGATACACTTAGATATACTTTGATATACTTTGATACACTTTGATACACTTAGATAAACTTTGATACACTTAGATATACTTTGATACACTTAGATATACTTAGATATACTTTGACACCCTTAGATATACTTTGATACACTTAGATATACTTTGACACCCTTAGATATACTTTGATACACTTATATATACTTTGACATACTTTGATGCACTTAGATATACTTTAATACACTTAGATATACTTTGATACACTTTGATACACTTAGATATACTTTGATATAATTTGATACACATTGATATACTTTGATATACTTTGATACACTTAGATATACATTGATACACTTTGATACACTTAGATTTACTTTGATACACTTAGATATACTTTGATACACTTTGATATACTTTGATACACTTTGATACACTTTGATATTCGTTGATACACTTATATATACTTTGATACACTTAGATATACTTTGATATACTTTGATACACTTTGATACACTTAGATAAACTTTGATACACTTAGATATACTTTGATACACTTAGATATACTTTGATATACTTTGACACCCTTAGATATACTTTGATACACTTAGATATACTTTGATATACTTTGACACCCTTAGATATACTTTGATACACTTAGATATACTTTGATACACTTTGATACACTTAGATATACTTTGATATACTTTGATACACTTAGATATACTTTTATACACTTAGATATACTTTTAAACACTTTGATACACTTAGATATACTTTGATACACTTATATATACTTTGACATACTTTGATGCACTTAGATATACTTTAATACACTTAGATATACTTTGATACACTTTGATACACTTAGATATACTTTGATATACTTTGATACACATTGATATACTTTGATATACTTTGATACACTTAGATATACTTTGATATACTTTGATACACTTAGATTTACTTTGATACATTTAGATATACTTTGATACACTTTGATATACTTTGATACACTTTGATACACTTAGATATACTTTGATACACTTATATATACTTTGACATACTTTGATGAACTTAGATATACTTTGATACACTTAGATATACTTTTATACACTTAGATATACTTTGATACACTTTGATATACTTAAATACACTTTGATACACTTAGATATACTTTGATACACTTAGATACACTTAGATATACTTTGATACACTTAGATATACTTTGATACACTTAGATATACTTTAATACACTTTGATACACTTAGATATTAGTTGATACACTTAGATATATTTAGATATACTTTGATACTCTTAAATATACTTTGATACATTTTGTTACACTGATATATACTTTGAACACTTAGATATACTTTGATACACTTAGATATACTTTGATACACTTTGATACACTTAGATATACTTTGATATACTTTGATACACTTAGATATACTTTGATACACTTAGATATACTTTGAGACATTTTGATACATTTAGATATAATTTGATACACTTAGATATACTTTGACACCCTTAGATATACTTTGATACACTTAGATATACTTTGATACACTTTGATACACTTAGATATACTTTGATATACTTTGATACACTTAGATATACTTTTATACACTTAGATATACTTTTAAACACTTTGATACACTTAGATATACTTTGATACACTTTGATACACTTAGATATACTTTGATATACTTTGATACACATTGATATACTTTGATATACTTTGATACACTTAGATATACATTGATATACTTTGATACACTTAGATTTACTTTGATAAACTTAGATTTACTTTGATATACTTAGATATACTTTGATACACTTTGATATACTTTGATACACTTTGATACACTTAGATATACTTTGATACACATTGATATACTTTGATATACTTTGATACACTTAGATATACATTGATATACTTTGATACACTTAGATTTACTTTGATACACTTAGATTTACTTTGATACACTTAGATATACTTTGATACACTTTGATACACTTAGATATATTTAGATATACTTTGATACTCTTAAATATACTTTGATACATTTTGATACACTTATATATACTTTGATACACTTAGATATACTTTGATACAATTAGATATACTTTGATATACTTTGATACACTTTGATACACTTAGATAAACTTTGATACACTTAGATATAATTTGATACACTTAGATACACTTAGATACACTTTAATACACTTAGATATACTTTGATATAAGTTGATACACTTTGATACACTTAGATAAACTTTGATACACTTAGATATACTTTAATACACTTAGATATACTTTGATACACTTAGATATACTTTGATACACTTAGATATATTTTGATACACTTAGATATATTTAGATATACTTTGATACTCTTAAATATACTTTGATACATTTTTAAACACTTATATATACTTTGATACACTTAGATATATTTAGATATACTTTGATACTCTTAAATATACTTTGATACATTTTGATACACTTATATATACTTTGGTACACTTAGATATACTTTGATACACTTAGATATACTTTGATACACTTTGATATACTTTAATACACTTTGATACACTTAGATATTAGTTGATACACTTAGATATATTTAGATATACTTTGATACTCTTAAATATACTTTGATACATTTTGTTACACTTATATATACTTTGAACACTTAGATATACTTTGATACACTTAGATATACTTTGATACACTTAGATATACTTTGATATACTTTGATACACTTAGATAAACTTTGATACACTTAGATATAATTTGATACACTTAGATACACTTAGATACACTTTGATACACTTAGATATACTTTGATATAAATTGATACACTTTGATACACTTAGATAATCTTTGATACATTTAGATATACTTTGATACACTTACATATACTTTGATACATTTTGATACATTTAGATATACTTTGATACACTTAGATATACTTTGATATACTTTGATACACTTTGATACACTTAGATAAACTTTGATACACTTAGATATACTTTTATACACTTAGATATACTTTTAAACACTTTGATACACTTAGATATACTTTGATACACTTATATATACTTTGACATACTTTGATGCACTTAGATATACTTTAATACACTTAGATATACTTTGATACACTTTGATACACTTTGATATACTTTGATACACATTGATATACTTTGATATACTTTGATACACTTAGATATACATTGATACACTTTGATACACTTAGATTTACTTTGATACACTTAGATATACTTTGATACACTTTGATATACTTTGATACACTTTGATACACTTTGATATTCGTTGATACACTTATATATACTTTGATACACTTAGATATACTTTGATATACTTTGATACACTTTGATACACTAAGATAAACTTTGATACACTTAGATATACTTTGATACACTTAGATATACTTTGATATACTTTGACACCCTTAGATATACTTTGATACACTTAGATATACTTTGCCACCTTAGATATACTTTGATACACTTAGATATACTTTGACACCCTTAGATATACGTTGATACACTTAGATATACTTTGATACACTTTGATACACTTAGATATACTTTGATACACTTTGATACACTTTGATACACTTAGATATACTTTTATACCCTTAGATATACTTTGATACACTTTGATACACTTAGATATACTTTGATATACTTTGATACACTTAGATATACTTTGATATACTTTGATACACTTAGATATACATTGATATACTTTGATACACTTAGATTTACTTTGATACACTTAGATTTACTTTGATACACTTAGATATACTTTGATACACTTTGATATACTTTGATACACTTTGATATTCTTTGATACACTGATATATACTTTGACATACTTAGATACACTTAGATATACTTTGATACACTTTGATACACATTGATATACTTTGATATACTTTGATACACTTAGATATACATTGATACACTTTGATACACTTAGATTTACTTTGATACACTTAGATATACTTTGATACACTTTGATATACTTTGATACACTTTGATACACTTTGATATTCGTTGATACACTTATATATACTTTGATACACTTAGATATACTTTGATATACTTTGATACACTTTGATACACTTAGATAAACTTTGATACACTTAGATATACTTTGATACACTTAGATATACTTAGATATACTTTGACACCCTTAGATATACTTTGATACACTTAGATATACTTTGACACCCTTAGATATACTTTGATACACTTATATATACTTTGACATACTTTGATGCACTTAGATATACTTTAATACACTTAGATATACTTTGATACACTTTGATACACTTCGATATACTTTGATATAATTTGATACACATTGATATACTTTGATATACTTTGATACACTTAGATATACATTGATACACTTTGATACACTTAGATTTACTTTGATACACTTAGATATACTTTGATACACTTTGATATACTTTAATACACTTTGATACACTTTGATATTCGTTGATACACTTATATATACTTTGATACACTTAGATATACTTTGATATACTTTGATACACTTTGATACACTTAGATAAACTTTGATACACTTAGATATACTTTGATACACTTAGATATACTTTGATATACTTTGACACCCTTAGATATACTTTGATACACTTAGATATACTTTGATATACTTTGACACCCTTAGATATACTTTGATACACTTAGATATACTTTGATACACTTTGATACACTTAGATATACTTTGATATACTTTGATACACTTAGATATACTTTTATACACTTAGATATACTTTTAAACACTTTGATACACTTAGATATACTTTGATACACTTATATATACTTTGACATACTTTGATGCACTTAGATATACTTTAATACACTTAGATATACTTTGATACACTTTGATACACTTAGATATACTTTGATATACTTTGATACACATTGATATACTTTGATATACTTTGATACACTTAGATATACTTTGATATACTTTGATACCCTTAGATTTACTTTGATACACTTAGATATACTTTGATACACTTTGATATACTTTGATACACTTTGATACACTTAGATATACTTTGATACACTTATATATACTTTGACATACTTTGATGAACTTAGATATACTTTGATACACTTAGATATACTTTTATACACTTAGATATACTTTGATACACTTTGATATACTTAAATACACTTTGATACACTTAGATATACTTTGATACACTTAGATACACTTAGATATACTTTGATACACTTAGATATACTTTGATACACTTTGATATACTTTAATACACTTTGATACACTTAGATATTAGTTGATACACTTAGATATATTTAGATATACTTTGATACTCTTAAATATACTTTGATACATTTTGTTACACTGATATATACTTTGAACACTTAGATATACTTTGATACACTTAGATATACTTTGATACACTTTGATACACTTAGATATACTTTGATATACTTTGATACACTTAGATATACTTTGATACACTTAGATATACTTTGATACATTTTGATACATTTAGATATAATTTGATACACTTAGATATACTTTGACACCCTTAGATATACTTTGATACACTTAGATATACTTTGATACACTTTGATACACTTAGATATACTTTGATATACTTTGATACACTTAGATATACTTTTATACACTTAGATATACTTTTAAACACTTTGATACACTTAGATATACTTTGATACACTTTGATACACTTAGATATACTTTGATATACTTTGATACACATTGATATACTTTGATATACTTTGATACACTTAGATATACATTGATATACTTTGATACACTTAGATTTACTTTGATAAACTTAGATTTACTTTGATATACTTAGATATACTTTGATACACTTTGATATACTTTGATACACTTTGATACACTTAGATATACTTTGATACACATTGATATACTTTGATATACTTTGATACACTTAGATATACATTGATATACTTTGATACACTTAGATTTACTTTGATACACTTAGATTTACTTTGATACACTTAGATATACTTTGATACACTTTGATACACTTAGATATATTTAGATATACTTTGATACTCTTAAATATACTTTGATACATTTTGATACACTTATATATACTTTGATACACTTAGATATACTTTGATACAATTAGATATACTTTGATATACTTTGATACACTTTGATACACTTAGATAAACTTTGATACACTTAGATATAATTTGATACACTTAGATACACTTAGATACACTTTAATACACTTAGATATACTTTGATATAAGTTGATACACTTTGATACACTTAGATAAACTTTGATACACTTAGATATACTTTAATACACTTAGATATACTTTGATACACTTAGATATACTTTGATACACTTAGATATATTTTGATACACTTAGATATATTTAGATATACTTTGATACTCTTAAATATACTTTGATACATTTTTAAACACTAATATATACTTTGATACACTTAGATATATTTAGATATACTTTGATACTCTTAAATATACTTTGATACATTTTGATACACTTATATATACTTTGGTACACTTAGATATACTTTGATACACTTAGATATACTTTGATACACTTTGATATACTTTAATACACTTTGATACACTTAGATATTAGTTGATACACTTAGATATATTTAGATATACTTTGATACTCTTAAATATACTTTGATACATTTTGTTACACTTATATATACTTTGAACACTTAGATATACTTTGATACACTTAGATATACTTTGATACACTTAGATATACTTTGATATACTTTGATACACTTAGATAAACTTTGATACACTTAGATATAATTTGATACACTTAGATACACTTAGATACACTTTGATACACTTAGATATACTTTGATATAAATTGATACACTTTGATACACTTAGATTATCTTTGATACATTTAGATATACTTTGATACACTTACATATACTTTGATACATTTTGATACATTTAGATATACTTTGATACACTTAGATATACTTTGATATACTTTGATACACTTTGATACACTTAGATAAACTTTGATACACTTAGATATACTTTTATACACTTAGATATACTTTGATACACTTTGATACACTTAGATATACTTTAATACACTTAGATATACTTTGATACACTTTGATACACTTTGATATACTTTGATACACATTGATATACTTTGATATACTTTGATACACTTAGATATACATTGATACACTTTGATACACTTAGATTTACTTTGATACACTTAGATATACTTTGATACACTTTGATATACTTTGATACACTTTGATACACTTTGATATTCGTTGATACACTTATATATACTTTGATACACTTAGATATACTTTGATATACTTTGATACACTTTGATACACTAAGATAAACTTTGATACACTTAGATATACTTTGATACACTTAGATATACTTTGATATACTTTGACACCCTTAGATATACTTTGATACACTTAGATATACTTTGCCACCTTAGATATACTTTGATACACTTAGATATACTTTGACACCCTTAGATATACGTTGATACACTTAGATATACTTTGATACACTTTGATACACTTAGATATACTTTGATATACTTTGATATACTTTGATACACTTAGATATACTTTTATACACTTAGATATACTTTGATACACTTTGATACACTTAGATATACTTTGATATACTTTGATACACTTAGATATACTTTTATACACTTAGATATACTTTTAAACACTTTGATACACTTAGATATACTTTGATACACTTATATATACTTTGACATACTTTGATGCACTTAGATATACTTTAATACACTTAGATATACTTTGATACACTTTGATACACTTAGATATACTTTGATATACTTTGATACACATTGATATACTTTGATATACTTTGATACACTTAGATATACATTGATACACTTTGATACACTTAGATTTACTTTGATACACTTAGATATACTTTGATACACTTAGATATACTTTGATACATTTTGATACTGTTGAAGCCAAAGAGGAAATTTAAGGCCTTTTAAAACAATAAAATCCTAACTCTAACCTCTTATGAAATTTTATGCTAATTCCTGAGACTTGATTGCTGTGAAAAATAACAAAACACAATTTATGACAAAATGAAATGTATTAAAGAAAATAACTATTATGCTTACAAATAAAATGAAATAACCCTTAAATGAAAATAAAATGTTACAATTAATATTTAAACAATTTTTAAATGAGCAAAAAGATATTGCTGCCAGGTAGGATGGAACCCGGGACTGTGAGATTGTAAGTCCAATGCTCTGACCACTAGACCAAAGATGATTGAAGAATTGAGCTGCAGTGGCTCTATTAGCCTCAATCAGTGACTACTGTACTGTATTGGAGCTTGTTCAGGATTGCACAATTGTGTACAGCACACTGAATATAAAAGTTTGTTAAAATTAAAGGGATACTGCTGACCCTTGGAAAATTAATTAATAATGAGAAAGGGATACTGACGACCCTTGCAATTAATGTCTATAAATGTCTGACTCACGACTACATGGTGAAAAATCTTCTCATCAGTCCAAGCACAAAAACACATGTCACATTCTGTCTCTGTCTCTATCCACTCTCTGACCACTGAAGCAACCGTTGAGACCGTCCAGCATGACCATTGTACCCAACCTGGCAGCTTACCCTATCTATGAGTGATTTACTTAACTAACTACAATGAATGAATGAAACCATTTCATGAGAATTATTCTAACAAATGGAATACAAAGTTTTAAATATTTATGAAACAACAAATTGAGTTATTAAGATAAAATGAATATTTTGTAAATACAATAAAATAAAATCTACTTATTTTTAATTAAATAAAAAGATGCTTAATCATACTCCCCACCGAAATTTCCAAAGAAATTTCTACTGATTTTGGTAGTTAATCAAAGTGACTGGTATGGAGGGGAAGAAGAGGAACAACTTTGACTGCAGGTCTTCTCAACTCAGAACGTCCACACTTTACTGTCAAAACTCTGACAATACCGTCTTCACCTGGGTGCACGTGTGTAATTCTCGCCAAAGGCCATTGAAGAACAGGGGCATTTGGCTCTTTTAGCAAGACAAGATCGCCTACTTTTGCATTCTCATAGTTCTTGGTCCATTTGTTCCTCTTTTGTAGGAACGTAAGGTATTCAACCCTCCATCTTTGCCAGAAGTGTTGAGTCATTCTTAGCAGCAATTGCCAACGAGATAAAGATGATACTTTAGTATCTAAAAGTGACGGTTCAGGGGTGGCAAGGAGTGATGTCCCAATCAAAAAATGGCCAGGTGATAGGAACTCAGTTTCTTCAGGAGATGAAGACAACGGACATAAAGGTCTGGAGTTTAAAACAGCTCCAATTCTGATAAACCAAGTTGTGAGCTCCTCATATGTGAGTGGTGTGTCACCTGCCACTCTTCGGAGAAGTGTCTTCGCTGACTTCACGGCAGCTTCCCAGAGACCTCCGAAGTGGGGTGCTGAAGGAGGATTAAAGTTCCACTTTATTTCCAATTTGGTTGCTTGATGAAGTATGTCCTCTTGAGTTGACTGTTGGCGATACCAAGACCCAAACTCTCTCAACTTGTTAGCAGCTCCCTGAAAATTTGTGCCACAGTCTGAGTAACACTGTTCGGGGAGTCCCCTGCGACCAATAAATCTATTGAGAGCAGCCAGAAATGCATCTGTACTCAGCGCACTGACGATTTCCAAATGAACGGCTTTGGTAGCCATACATACAAAGACACAAAGGTAGGCTTTAGTGACTGCCGCTTTCCTTCGTTGAGATTCTCTCATGGGGAATGGACCAGCAAAATCAATACCTACATGAAGAAAGGCTCTACTCGGATTTACTCTTGATGGAGGAAGATCAGCCATTCTGGGTGTGAGGTTCTTTGCCTTGTCTTTGTAGCAAGTCAAACACTTGAATGTGCGATGACGAACGAGACTTCGTAATGCAGGTATCCAGAATCGAAGCTGAATTAATGCTTGCAAGAGACCAGGTCCTGGGTGTAAATACAGCTTATGATAATAGTCCACAAGCAAAGTAGTGAAGTGACACTTTGGCAGCAGAATAGGATGTCGTTGATTGGAAGGGAGTGAAGCTCTGTTTAGTCTTCCGCCAACTCTAAGGGTGCCATTTTCATCGAAGAATGGAGAGAGGTTGGAAAACTTGGAATTGGCTATTTCTTCCTTGTTGCAAGTGTCGTCTTGAAATATGTAGTGTGACTGAAGCTTATTCACTACATAAATTAAAGCTTCCCTCATTTCAGAAGGGTGTAGTGGACCGATGCGAATTTGACCAGAATTTATTTTTGCCATTGCATTAGTTATAAATCTTTTCCACCAAGCAATTGCTGTCAAGATCTTGTAATATGATGATTGTGATGAGATGAAGGTTATGATGAGAGGTTCTGAGTCAGTAGACATCAATGTAGTGTGTTCAATCTTCAGGTCTGGGAGTTCAGTTTGTAATGTCAGGTCCACATTTGATTTCGGCCATTCTTCTGCATGTTGACATAGCCATTGGGGACCATGCCACCATAAACTGTTGTTCTTGAGCTTTTCGACAGACAATCCTCTTGATCCACAATCACTTGGATTTTCACTTGTACGTACATGTCGCCAACATGACAACGATGTGAGCTCTGTAATTTGTGACACTCTATTTGAGATGAAAACCTTGAGCTTGTATAGTGGCATATGGAGCCAACTCAATACAATTGATGCATCGGTAAAGAAGACTGGATCTTCAAACTTGATTGCAGTATTTAGAGAAAACATCTTGGATACTGAAGAATGAAGTCTAGCTAAAAGATGTGCCCCACACAATTCAAGACGGGGTATAGAGACAGTTTTGATTGGTGCTAATTTAGTTTTAGCGACGAGAAGGTGTGTGGATATTTGGTCCTCACTGACGACTCTGAGATACAGTGTAGCACAGTATCCTTGTGCTGATGCGTCTGAAAATCCCACTAGTTGATAAGAAAGGGGTTTGTTGGGTACAACTAGTCTTGGTATGGTGAGGTCTGACAAATTCCTAAGCTGTTTGATGAACTCTTCCCAAACTGATTTAAGATGAAAGGGTATTTCTTCATCCCAATTCAAGCCAAGCTTCCATAACTCCTGCATGATCCCTTTGGCTAAAAATGTGACTGGTGCCAGGAATCCTAAAGGGTCATATATTTTAGCAACAGTAGATAGGATAGATCGCTTGGTAGATGCTGGAGAGAAGTCCTGAAGCTTAAAAATGAAGACATCATTTGTTGGATCCCAATGAAGACCTAATATCTTCACACTAGAGTCTTCGTTTGAAGAGAAGTTGACTGAGTCTGCTTGTTGTCCTGAATTGGCCACTTTTAAAAGTTCTTCTTGGTTACTTGCCCATTTACTTAGTGAAAAGTGTCCTTTTTCTAATAATTGGATAGTTTCTTGTTGAAGCTTCAAAGCTTCATTCAGTGAAGATGTGCCAGTCACTATATCATCCACATACATATCCTGCGATATAGCTTGAGCAGCTCTTGGATGGTTCTCGCCTTCGTCTAAAGCGAGTTGCTTCATAACTCTAAGTGCTAGAAAGGGTGCAGAAGTCAATCCATATGTGACAGTGCACAATTCATACTTTTTTATTGGGTCTGCTGGATTAAATCTCCAATAAATGTGTTGGTAGGACCTGTCCTGCGGGTCAACCAAAATTTGCCGATACATTTTGACAATATCAGCCACGAAGACAACTGGGTGCAAACGAAATCTCAGAAGAATGTCCCTAATGTCTTGTTGCAGCTTTGCACCCACCATGAGTTGGCTGTTCAAAGAAGGAAAGGGCGATGACTGAGCAGAAGCGTCAAAGACAACACGTAATTTTGTTTTGCCTCTATCCTCTTTTACCACACAGTGGTGAGGAATGACATACTTTGAAGGGGAAGTTGTGACATTCATGTGACCCAGATCTTGATAGTCTTTCATGAAATCATAGTACTCTGACATCAAATTCTTGTCTTTAATAAGTTTTCCTTCAAGATTGTAGAATCTCTTCAGTGATGTTCCTTCAAAATTTCCTAATTGTGGACTAGGCGTCTTGAAAGGTAGGCGTACAACATATTGACCATCGTCCATCCTGAAGTGGGTGTTCTTGAAATGAGCTTCACATGCTTCGTCTTCAGGGTTTGTGAAACAAATGTCAGTATGGGGCTCTTCAAGTTCCCAAAAGCGTTGGATCTGTTGTCTCAAGTCTTTAGCTTCGTTGTTAACAGTGAAGAAGGAGTTGTTACCATCAATAGATAATAAACAAGTTCCAGAAACTCGTCCTATGACTATATAACCAAATATAGAAGAAAAGAGCCTTGGCTGGTTGTCTTGTACTGTCACGGTGGATCCATCCCAAATATCTGAGAACAAATCTGATCCCAGCAGAAAATCCACAGGACCTGGTTGCCAAAACTTAGGGTCAGCTAAGTCAAAGGTAGCGTAATTTTTCCAAATATTGGAGGGCATGACAAAATTAGGTAAGTGAGATGTAATGTTATTTACGACTATTGCTTCAGTTTCAACAATAGGTGACTGCAAGTTGCGTGGTTTAAGGTGACAGCGTACTTTGCCCTTAGTGCCATTAAAAACTGTCTGGCCAATAGCACTGATTTTGTGAGGGAATGATTTAATTATCAAGCCAAGTTTATTTGCACATTTCTTTGTGATGAATGAGTGCTGACTACCTGAGTCCACTACGAGTCTCACTTGAGTGAAGTTGCCATGAACATCCTGAATTTCAGCAACAACTGTACCCAACAAGACTTGACTTTGTTCAGGCAGGGTTGCTGTTAATGAAGAATCTGGTGGATTCACAACATGAGCCTTGATTGCGGTTGTATCTTCATGTTCCAAAGAGGATGTATTGCTATCAGGAACGGGTAGATGCAAAAGTGAATTATGCCTCTTCTTGCAGACCTTGCAAGACCATTTAGAATTGCATCTATTGGTTGAGTGATAGTATGACAGGCAGTTTCTACATCCACGCCAAGACTTCAACATTTTATGTCTATCATCAACTGATGCATCAGCAAATTTATTGCATTTGAATAGAGCATGAGACCCCCTTTGGCATATGAAGCATACATCATTGCTGTCGGAGTTAGCCGAGGATTTAGGCAAAGAGCTGGATATGAGTGAAGTCTTCAAGTTACGACTATTTGATGGTTTGAAGCTCCCACTATTCTTCCCAGAAGTGGATGGCCTTATCTCCAATTGTTGTGTGTTTCCTCCAGCCAACTGAAGAGCTAGAGAGCGTTCACGGAGAAATTTAGTCAAATCATTGAAAACAGGAAAATCTTTTCCTTTATGCTGCAACTCAAATTGCTCTCGAGTTGTATGATCCAACAGCCTAACTGCTATATGAAACAGAATGAAGTCACCTTCGTCAGGTATTTTCAAAAGTTTAAATGCAGCAATATTATCTGAAATTTGAGAAAGGAATGACTGAAGTGAATCTACAGTTGTCTTCCCCTGTTGTGGTTTGAATGCCATCAATTGATTGAGGTAATTTGAAGCAAGCATTCGCTTGTTATTGAAAGTTTCATTTAAAGCCTTCCAGGCAATATCATAGTTATCGTCAACCAAAGGAAGATGTCTTATCACTGCAGAGGCAGTTCCCCCTAAAGAAGAGACGAGATAGTGAAATTTCTCCATTTTTGATAACAAGGCATCATTATGGATAATGGAAGTGAAGGCATCTCGAAACTTGGGCCAATTCGTAATCTGGCCATTGAAGTGTGGAAGATTGATGCGAGGCAAATGTTTATTGCTTCTGGCTTCTGGTGACAAAGATTCATTAAGTCCCATACTCTGCCTTGATGAAGTAGTGCTAACCTCTGAGAGAATAGTTTCATGTGAAGTGTGTGCTTCATAGTAGTAACGTTTAGCTTTAGTTTGCATTGTTAGGTCATCTTCTTGAGGAAAGGTTTGTTTCCCAGTAGACTTCTCAGTTTCATACAGGTCTGTGAGCTCATCCCAAATATTTTCAAATCTTGAATAATATTTCTCAAGAACCTTAAACATGCCCTTGAAGGAATTATGTTGGTCCTTATTGTTGAGTGCTGCTCTGCCCTTTTCATTTATTACTTGAACTTCCTTGAAACTATCTACTAATTTCCTCTTCAAAGTGGTAGCCTTGCGTTTGAACTCTTCGGCATCCATGTTTTTGGACTGGGATAGGTTTTGGGTTCAAAGGAAAATAGAAAATGAATGAAAAAAAAAAAATATGAATTTAGTTCGGCTGTAGTATGATTAAACAGCTTGTACAATAGTAGACCTACCTACTGAAAAGTGCATTAGTATGAAACCATTCAATTAGTTATAAACGATTGAAAACAGATTGTAAGTGCTGACCTGCAATGAAACATTAAATGAACAAAATACATCTTATGAAAATACTAATGACAAATAAACAGTGGACCATGACAAGGAAAATAGTTAAAAAACTTATTCTATACGACAAACAATTGTTCTGAAACGTCTGTGAAATTTCAACAATAAATTATATACTATGTAATATTTGAACAACTATTCTGTTGATTGCTGTTATCAATTTGAGTTTGAAATGCAAAATGTACAATAAAATAATGAGTAATGAATACAGTAATAAACACTAATCAAGCATAAACAACTTAACACAATTCAATTGATTAATAACTGAACAAATAATATTTATTTAAAACACAATTAAATAGTTAGGCCTATTCACTTCAAATAAGTTGTTATTATAATATTCCACAACTAATCAAAATCCGGCTCGAAGGACCACTATGTTGAAGCCAAAGAGGAAATTTAAGGCCTTTTAAAACAATAAAATCCTAACTCTAACCTCTTATGAAATTTTATGCTAATTCCTGAGACTTGATTGCTGTGAAAAATAACAAAACACAATTTATGACAAAATGAAATGTATTAAAGAAAATAACTATTATGCTTACAAATAAAATGAAATAACCCTTAAATGAAAATAAAATGTTACAATTAATATTTAAACAATTTTTAAATGAGCAAAAAGATATTGCTGCCAGGTAGGATGGAACCCGGGACTGTGAGATTGTAAGTCCAATGCTCTGACCACTAGACCAAAGATGATTGAAGAATTGAGCTGCAGTGGCTCTATTAGCCTCAATCAGTGACTACTGTACTGTATTGGAGCTTGTTCAGGATTGCACAATTGTGTACAGCACACTGAATATAAAAGTTTGTTAAAATTAAAGGGATACTGCTGACCCTTGGAAAATTAATTAATAATGAGAAAGGGATACTGACGACCCTTGCAATTAATGTCTATAAATGTCTGACTCACGACTACATGGTGAAAAATCTTCTCATCAGTCCAAGCACAAAAACACATGTCACATTCTGTCTCTGTCTCTATCCACTCTCTGACCACTGAAGCAACCGTTGAGACCGTCCAGCATGACCATTGTACCCAACCTGGCAGCTTACCCTATCTATGAGTGATTTACTTAACTAACTACAATGAATGAATGAAACCATTTCATGAGAATTATTCTAACAAATGGAATACAAAGTTTTAAATATTTATGAAACAACAAATTGAGTTATTAAGATAAAATGAATATTTTGTAAATACAATAAAATAAAATCTACTTATTTTTAATTAAATAAAAAGATGCTTAATCAGATACATTTAGATATAATTTGATACACTTAGATATACTTTGACACCCTTAGATATACTTTGATACACTTAGATATACTTTGATACACTTTGATACACTTAGATATACTTTGATATACTTTGATACACTTAGATATACTTTTATACACTTAGATATACTTTTAAACACTTTGATACACTTAGATATACTTTGATACACTTATATATACTTTGACATACTTTGATGCACTTAGATATACTTTAATACACTTAGATATACTTTGATACACTTTGATACACTTAGATATACTTTGATATACTTTGATACACATTGATATACTTTGATATACTTTGATACACTTAGATATACATTGATACACTTTGATACACTTAGATTTACTTTGATACACTTAGATATACTTTGATACACTTTGATATACTTTGATACACTTTGATATTCGTTGATACACTTAGATATATTTTGATACACTTAGATATACTTAGATATACTTTGATACTCTTAAATATACTTTGATACATTTTGTTACACTGATATATACTTTGAACACTTAGATATACTTTGATACACTTAGATATACTTTGATACACTTTGATACACTTAGATATACTTTGATATACTTTTATACACTTAGATATACTTTGATACACTTAGATATACTTTGATACATTTTGATACATTTAGATATAATTTGATACACTTAGATATACTTTGACACCCTTAGATATACTTTGATACACTTAGATATACTTTGATACACTTTGATACACTTAGATATACTTTGATATACTTTGATACACTTAGATATACTTTTATACACTTAGATATACTTTTAAACACTTTGATACACTTAGATATACTTTGATACACTTTGATACACTTAGATATACTTTGATATACTTTGATACACTTAGATATACATTGATATACTTTGATACACTTAGATTTACTTTGATAAACTTAGATTTACTTTGATACACTTAGATATACTTTGATACACTTTGATATACTTTGATACACTTAGATATACTTTGATACACTTTGATATACTTTAATACACTTTGATACACTTAGATATTAGTTGATACACTTAGATATATTTAGATATACTTTGATACTCTTAAATATACTTTGATACATTTTGTTACACTGATATATATTTTGAACACTTAGATATACTTTAATACACTTAGATATACTTTGATACACTTTGATACACTTAGATATACTTTGATATACTTTGATACACTTAGATATACTTTGATACACTTAGATATACTTTGATACATTTTGATACACTTAGATATACTTTGATATACTTTGATACACTTAGATATACTTTTAAACACTTTGATACACTTAGATATACTTTGATACACTTTGATACACTTAGATTTACTTTAATAAACTTAGATTTACTTTGATACACTTAGATATACTTTGATACACTTTGATATACTTTGATATACTTTGATACACTTTGATACACTTAGATATACTTTGATACACATTGATATACTTTGATATACTTTGATACACTTAGATATACATTGATATACTTTGATACACTTAGATATACTTTGATACACTTATATATACTTTGACATACTTTGATGCACTTAGATATACTTTAATACACTTAGATATACTTTGATACACTTTGATACACTTAGATATACTTTGATATACTTTGATACACATTGATATACTTTGATATACTTTGATACACTTAGATATACATTGATACACTTTGATACACTTAGATTTACTTTGATACACTTAGATATACTTTGATACACTTTGATATACTTTGATACACTTTGATACACTTTGATATTCGTTGATACACTTAGATATACTTTGATACACTTAGATATACTTTGATACACTTAGATATACTTTGATACATTTTGATACATTTAGATATAATTTGATACACTTAGATATACTTTGACACCCTTAGATATACTTTGATACACTTAGATATACTTTGATACACTTTGATACACTTAGATATACTTTGATATACTTTGATACACTTAGATATACTTTTATACACTTAGATATACTTTTAAACACTTTGATACACTTAGATATACTTTGATACACTTATATATACTTTGACATACTTTGATGCACTTAGATATACTTTAATACACTTAGATATACTTTGATACACTTTGATACACTTAGATATACTTTGATATACTTTGATACACATTGATATACTTTGATATACTTTGATACACTTAGATATACATTGATACACTTTGATACACTTAGATTTACTTTGATACACTTAGATATACTTTGATACACTTTGATATACTTTGATACACTTTGATATTCGTTTATACACTTAGATATACTTTGATACACTTAGATATACTTAGATATACTTTGATACTCTTAAATATACTTTGATACATTTTGTTACACTGATATATACTTTGAACACTTAGATATACTTTGATACACTTAGATATACTTTGATACACTTTGATACACTTAGATATACTTTGATATACTTTGATACACTTAGATATACTTTGATACACTTAGATATACTTTGATACATTTTGATACATTTAGATATAATTTGATACACTTAGATATACTTTGACACCCTTAGATATACTTTGATACACTTAGATATACTTTGATACACTTTGATACACTTAGATATACTTTGATATACTTTGATACACTTAGATATACTTTTATACACTTAGATATACTTTTAAACACTTTGATACACTTAGATATACTTTGATACACTTTGATACACTTAGATATACTTTGATATACTTTGATACACTTAGATATACATTGATATACTTTGATACACTTAGATTTACTTTGATAAACTTAGATTTACTTTGATACACTTAGATATACTTTGATACACTTTGATATACTTTGATACACTTAGATATACTTTGATACACTTTGATATACTTTAATACACTTTGATACACTTAGATATTAGTTGATACACTTAGATATATTTAGATATACTTTGATACTCTTAAATATACTTTGATACATTTTGTTACACTGATATATACTTTGAACACTTAGATATACTTTAATACACTTAGATATACTTTGATACACTTTGATACACTTAGATATACTTTGATATACTTTGATACACTTAGATATACTTTGATACACTTAGATATACTTTGATACATTTTGATACACTTAGATATACTTTGATATACTTTGATACACTTAGATATACTTTTAAACACTTTGATACACTTAGATATACTTTGATACACTTTGATACACTTAGATTTACTTTAATAAACTTAGATTTACTTTGATACACTTAGATATACTTTGATACACTTTGATATACTTTGATACACTTTGATACACTTAGATATACTTTGATACACATTGATATACTTTGATATACTTTGATACACTTAGATATACATTGATATACTTTGATACACTTAGATTTACTTTGATACACTTAGATTTACTTTGATACACTTAGATATACTTTGATACACTTTGATATACTTTGATACACTTTGATATTCTTTGATACACTGATATATACTTTGACATACTTAGATACACTTAGATATACATTGATACACTTTGATACACTTAGATATATTTAGATATACTTTGATACTCTTAAATATACTTTGATACATTTTGATACACTTATATATACTTTGATACACTTAGATATACTTTGATACACTTAGATATACTTTGATATACTTTGATACACTTTGATACACTTAGATAAACTTTGATACACTTAGATATAATTTGATACACTTAGATACACTTAGATACACTTTAATACACTTAGATATACTTTGATATACTTTGATACTCTTAAATATACTTTGATACATGTTTAAACACTTATATATACTTTGATACACTTAGATATATTTAGATATACTTTGATACTCTTAAATATACTTTGATACATTTTGATACACTTATATATACTTTGGTACACTTAGATATACTTTGATACACTTAGATATACTTTGATACACTTTGATATACTTTAATACACTTTGATACACTTAGATATTAGTTGATACACTTAGATATATTTAGATATACTTTGATACTCTTAAATATACTTTGATACATTTTGTTACACTTATATATACTTTGAACACTTAGATATACTTTGATACACTTAGATATACTTTGATACACTTAGATATACTTTGATATACTTTGATACACTTAGATAAACTTTGATACACTTAGATATAATTTGATACACTTAGATACACTTAGATACACTTTGATACACTTAGATATACTTTGATATAAATTGATACACTTTGATACACTTAGATAATCTTTGATACATTTAGATATACTTTGATACACTTACATATACTTTGATACATTTTGATACATTTAGATATACTTTGATACACTTAGATATACTTTGATATACTTTGATACACTTTGATACACTTAGATAAACTTTGATACACTTAGATATACTTTTATACACTTAGATATACTTTTAAACACTTTGATACACTTAGATATACTTTGATACACTTATATATACTTTGACATACTTTGATGCACTTAGATATACTTTAATACACTTAGATATACTTTGATACACTTTGATACACTTTGATATACTTTGATACACATTGATATACTTTGATATACTTTGATACACTTAGATATACATTGATACACTTTGATACACTTAGATTTACTTTGATACACTTAGATATACTTTGATACACTTTGATATACTTTGATACACTTTGATACACTTTGATATTCGTTGATACACTTATATATACTTTGATACACTTAGATATACTTTGATATACTTTGATACACTTTGATACACTAAGATAAACTTTGATACACTTAGATATACTTTGATACACTTAGATATACTTTGATATACTTTGACACCCTTAGATATACTTTGATACACTTAGATATACTTTGCCACCTTAGATATACTTTGATACACTTAGATATACTTTGACACCCTTAGATATACGTTGATACACTTAGATATACTTTGATACACTTTGATACACTTAGATATACTTTGATATACTTTGATATACTTTGATACACTTCGATATACTTTTATACCCTTAGATATACTTTGATACACTTTGATACACTTAGATATACTTTGATATACTTTGATACACTTAGATATACTTTGATATACTTTGATACACTTAGATATACATTGATATACTTTGATACACTTAGATTTACTTTGATACACTTAGATTTACTTTGATACACTTAGATATACTTTGATACACTTTGATATACTTTGATACACTTTGATATTCTTTGATACACTGATATATACTTTGACATACTTAGATACACTTAGATATACTTTGATACACTTAGATATACATTGATACACTTTGATACACTTAGATTTACTTTGATACACTTAGATATACTTTGATACACTTTGATATACTTTGATACACTTTGATACACTTTGATATTCGTTGATACACTTATATATACTTTGATACACTTAGATATACTTTGATATACTTTGATACACTTTGATACACTTAGATAAACTTTGATACACTTAGATATACTTTGATACACTTAATATACTTAGATATACTTTGACACCCTTAGATATACTTTGATACACTTAGATATACTTTGACACCCTTAGATATACTTTGATACACTTATATATACTTTGACATACTTTGATGCACTTAGATATACTTTAATACACTTAGATATACTTTGATACACTTTGATACACTTAGATATACTTTGATATAATTTGATACACATTGATATACTTTGATATACTTTGATACACTTAGATATACATTGATACACTTTGATACACTTAGATTTACTTTGATACACTTAGATATACTTTGATACACTTTGATATACTTTAATACACTTTGATACACTTTGATATTCGTTGATACACTTATATATACTTTGATACACTTAGATATACTTTGATATACTTTGATACACTTTGATACACTTAGATAAACTTTGATACACTTAGATATACTTTGATACACTTAGATATACTTTGATATACTTTGACACCCTTAGATATACTTTGATACACTTAGATATACTTTGATATACTTTGACACCCTTAGATATACTTTGATACACTTAGATATACTTTGATACACTTTGATACACTTAGATATACTTTGATATACTTTGATACACTTAGATATACTTTTATACACTTAGATATACTTTTAAACACTTTAATACACTTAGATATACTTTGATACACTTTGATACACTTAGATATACTTTGATATACTTTGATACACATTGATATACTTTGATATACTTTGATACACTTAGATATACTTTGATATACTTTGATACACTTAGATTTACTTTGATACACTTAGATATACTTTGATACACTTTGATATACTTTGATACACTTTGATACACTTAGATATACTTTGATACACTTATATATACTTTGACATACTTTGATGAACTTAGATATACTTTGATACACTTAGATATACTTTTATACACTTAGATATACTTTGATACACTTTGATATACTTAAATACACTTTGATACACTTAGATATACTTTGATACACTTAGATACACTTAGATATACTTTGATACACTTAGATATACTTTGATACACTTTGATATACTTTAATACACTTTGATACACTTAGATATTAGTTGATACACTTAGATATATTTAGATATACTTTGATACTCTTAAATATACTTTGATACATTTTGTTACACTGATATATACTTTGAACACTTAGATATACTTTGATACACTTAGATATACTTTGATACACTTTGATACACTTAGATATACTTTGATATACTTTGATACACTTAGATATACTTTGATACACTTAGATATACTTTGATACATTTTGATACATTTAGATATAATTTGATACACTTAGATATACTTTGACACCCTTAGATATACTTTGATACACTTAGATATACTTTGATACACTTTGATACACTTAGATATACTTTGATATACTTTGATACACTTAGATATACTTTTATACACTTAGATATACTTTTAAACACTTTGATACACTTAGATATACTTTGATACACTTTGATACACTTAGATATACTTTGATATACTTTGATACACATTGATATACTTTGATATACTTTGATACACTTAGATATACATTGATATACTTTGATACACTTAGATTTACTTTGATAAACTTAGATTTACTTTGATATACTTAGATATACTTTGATACACTTTGATATACTTTGATACACTTTGATACACTTAGATATACTTTGATACACATTGATATACTTTGATATACTTTGATACACTTAGATATACATTGATATACTTTGATACACTTAGATTTACTTTGATACACTTAGATTTACTTTGATACACTTAGATATACTTTGATACACTTTGATACACTTAGATATATTTAGATATACTTTGATACTCTTAAATATACTTTGATACATTTTGATACACTTATATATACTTTGGTACACTTAGATATACTTTGATACACTTAGATATACTTTGATACACTTTGATATACTTTAATACACTTTGATACACTTAGATATTAGTTGATACACTTAGATATATTTAGATATACTTTGATACTCTTAAATATACTTTGATACATTTTGTTACACTTATATATACTTTGAACACTTAGATATACTTTGATACACTTAGATATACTTTGATACACTTAGATATACTTTGATATACTTTGATACACTTAGATAAACTTTGATACACTTAGATATAATTTGATACACTTAGATACACTTAGATACACTTTGATACACTTAGATATACTTTGATATAAATTGATACACTTTGATACACTTAGATAATCTTTGATACATTTAGATATACTTTGATACACTTACATATACTTTGATACATTTTGATACATTTAGATATACTTTGATACACTTAGATATACTTTGATATACTTTGATACACTTTGATACACTTAGATAAACTTTGATACACTTAGATATACTTTTATACACTTAGATATACTTTTAAACACTTTGATACACTTAGATATACTTTGATACACTTATATATACTTTGACATACTTTGATGCACTTAGATATACTTTAATACACTTAGATATACTTTGATACACTTTGATACACTTTGATATACTTTGATACACATTGATATACTTTGATATACTTTGATACACTTAGATATACATTGATACACTTTGATACACTTAGATTTACTTTGATACACTTAGATATACTTTGATACACTTTGATATACTTTGATACACTTTGATACACTTTGATATTCGTTGATACACTTATATATACTTTGATACACTTAGATATACTTTGATATACTTTGATACACTTTGATACACTAAGATAAACTTTGATACACTTAGATATACTTTGATACACTTAGATATACTTTGATATACTTTGACACCCTTAGATATACTTTGATACACTTAGATATACTTTGCCACCTTAGATATACTTTGATACACTTAGATATACTTTGACACCCTTAGATATACGTTGATACACTTAGATATACTTTGATACACTTTGATACACTTAGATATACTTTGATATACTTTGATATACTTTGATACACTTAGATATACTTTTATACACTTAGATATACTTTGATACACTTTGATACACTTAGATATACTTTGATATACTTTGATACACTTAGATATACTTTTATACACTTAGATATACTTTTAAACACTTTGATACACTTAGATATACTTTGATACACTTATATATACTTTGACATACTTTGATGCACTTAGATATACTTTAATACACTTAGATATACTTTGATACACTTTGATACACTTAGATATACTTTGATATACTTTGATACACATTGATATACTTTGATATACTTTGATACACTTAGATATACATTGATACACTTTGATACACTTAGATTTACTTTGATACACTTAGATATACTTTGATACACTTAGATATACTTTGATACATTTTGATACATTTAGATATAATTTGATACACTTAGATATACTTTGACACCCTTAGATATACTTTGATACACTTAGATATACTTTGATACACTTTGATACACTTAGATATACTTTGATATACTTTGATACACTTAGATATACTTTTATACACTTAGATATACTTTTAAACACTTTGATACACTTAGATATACTTTGATACACTTATATATACTTTGACATACTTTGATGCACTTAGATATACTTTAATACACTTAGATATACTTTGATACACTTTGATACACTTAGATATACTTTGATATACTTTGATACACATTGATATACTTTGATATACTTTGATACACTTAGATATACATTGATACACTTTGATACACTTAGATTTACTTTGATACACTTAGATATACTTTGATACACTTTGATATACTTTGATACACTTTGATATTCGTTGATACACTTAGATATATTTTGATACACTTAGATATACTTAGATATACTTTGATACTCTTAAATATACTTTGATACATTTTGTTACACTGATATATACTTTGAACACTTAGATATACTTTGATACACTTAGATATACTTTGATACACTTTGATACACTTAGATATACTTTGATATACTTTTATACACTTAGATATACTTTGATACACTTAGATATACTTTGATACATTTTGATACATTTAGATATAATTTGATACACTTAGATATACTTTGACACCCTTAGATATACTTTGATACACTTAGATATACTTTGATACACTTTGATACACTTAGATATACTTTGATATACTTTGATACACTTAGATATACTTTTATACACTTAGATATACTTTTAAACACTTTGATACACTTAGATATACTTTGATACACTTTGATACACTTAGATATACTTTGATATACTTTGATACACTTAGATATACATTGATATACTTTGATACACTTAGATTTACTTTGATAAACTTAGATTTACTTTGATACACTTAGATATACTTTGATACACTTTGATATACTTTGATACACTTAGATATACTTTGATACACTTTGATATACTTTAATACACTTTGATACACTTAGATATTAGTTGATACACTTAGATATATTTAGATATACTTTGATACTCTTAAATATACTTTGATACATTTTGTTACACTGATATATACTTTGAACACTTAGATATACTTTAATACACTTAGATATACTTTGATACACTTTGATACACTTAGATATACTTTGATATACTTTGATACACTTAGATATACTTTGATACACTTAGATATACTTTGATACATTTTGATACACTTAGATATACTTTGATATACTTTGATACACTTAGATATACTTTTAAACACTTTGATACACTTAGATATACTTTGATACACTTTGATACACTTAGATTTACTTTAATAAACTTAGATTTACTTTGATACACTTAGATATACTTTGATACACTTTGATATACTTTGATATACTTTGATACACTTTGATACACTTAGATATACTTTGATACACATTGATATACTTTGATATACTTTGATACACTTAGATATACATTGATATACTTTGATACACTTAGATATACTTTGATACACTTATATATACTTTGACATACTTTGATGCACTTAGATATACTTTAATACACTTAGATATACTTTGATACACTTTGATACACTTAGATATACTTTGATATACTTTGATACACATTGATATACTTTGATATACTTTGATACACTTAGATATACATTGATACACTTTGATACACTTAGATTTACTTTGATACACTTAGATATACTTTGATACACTTTGATATACTTTGATACACTTTGATACACTTTGATATTCGTTGATACACTTAGATATACTTTGATACACTTAGATATACTTTGATACACTTAGATATACTTTGATACATTTTGATACATTTAGATATAATTTGATACACTTAGATATACTTTGACACCCTTAGATATACTTTGATACACTTAGATATACTTTGATACACTTTGATACACTTAGATATACTTTGATATACTTTGATACACTTAGATATACTTTTATACACTTAGATATACTTTTAAACACTTTGATACACTTAGATATACTTTGATACACTTATATATACTTTGACATACTTTGATGCACTTAGATATACTTTAATACACTTAGATATACTTTGATACACTTTGATACACTTAGATATACTTTGATATACTTTGATACACATTGATATACTTTGATATACTTTGATACACTTAGATATACATTGATACACTTTGATACACTTAGATTTACTTTGATACACTTAGATATACTTTGATACACTTTGATATACTTTGATACACTTTGATATTCGTTGATACACTTAGATATACTTTGATACACTTAGATATACTTAGATATACTTTGATACTCTTAAATATACTTTGATACATTTTGTTACACTGATATATACTTTGAACACTTAGATATACTTTGATACACTTAGATATACTTTGATACACTTTGATACACTTAGATATACTTTGATATACTTTGATACACTTAGATATACTTTGATACACTTAGATATACTTTGATACATTTTGATACATTTAGATATAATTTGATACACTTAGATATACTTTGACACCCTTAGATATACTTTGATACACTTAGATATACTTTGATACACTTTGATACACTTAGATATACTTTGATATACTTTGATACACTTAGATATACTTTTATACACTTAGATATACTTTTAAACACTTTGATACACTTAGATATACTTTGATACACTTTGATACACTTAGATATACTTTGATATACTTTGATACACTTAGATATACATTGATATACTTTGATACACTTAGATTTACTTTGATAAACTTAGATTTACTTTGATACACTTAGATATACTTTGATACACTTTGATATACTTTGATACACTTAGATATACTTTGATACACTTTGATATACTTTAATACACTTTGATACACTTAGATATTAGTTGATACACTTAGATATATTTAGATATACTTTGATACTCTTAAATATACTTTGATACATTTTGTTACACTGATATATACTTTGAACACTTAGATATACTTTAATACACTTAGATATACTTTGATACACTTTGATACACTTAGATATACTTTGATATACTTTGATACACTTAGATATACTTTGATACACTTAGATATACTTTGATACATTTTGATACACTTAGATATACTTTGATATACTTTGATACACTTAGATATACTTTTAAACACTTTGATACACTTAGATATACTTTGATACACTTTGATACACTTAGATTTACTTTAATAAACTTAGATTTACTTTGATACACTTAGATATACTTTGATACACTTTGATATACTTTGATACACTTTGATACACTTAGATATACTTTGATACACATTGATATACTTTGATATACTTTGATACACTTAGATATACATTGATATACTTTGATACACTTAGATTTACTTTGATACACTTAGATTTACTTTGATACACTTAGATATACTTTGATACACTTTGATATACTTTGATACACTTTGATATTCTTTGATACACTGATATATACTTTGACATACTTAGATACACTTAGATATACATTGATACACTTTGATACACTTAGATATATTTAGATATACTTTGATACTCTTAAATATACTTTGATACATTTTGATACACTTATATATACTTTGATACACTTAGATATACTTTGATACACTTAGATATACTTTGATATACTTTGATACACTTTGATACACTTAGATAAACTTTGATACACTTAGATATAATTTGATACACTTAGATACACTTAGATACACTTTAATACACTTAGATATACTTTGATATACTTTGATACACTTTGATACACTTAGATAAACTTTGATACACTTAGATATACTTTAATACACTTAGATATACTTTGATACACTTAGATATACTTTGATACACTTAGATATACTTTGATACACTTAGATATATTTAGATATACTTTGATACTCTTAAATATACTTTGATACATTTTTAAACACTTATATATACTTTGATACACTTAGATATATTTAGATATACTGTGATACTCTTAAATATACTTTGATACATTTTGATACACTTATATATACTTTGGTACACTTAGATATACTTTGATACACTTTGATATACTTTAATACACTTTTGATACACTTAGATATTAGTTGATACACTTAGATATATTTAGATATACTTTGATACTCTTAAATATACTTTGATACATTTTGTTACACTTATATATACTTTGAACACTTAGATATACTTTGATACACTTAGATATACTTTGATACACTTAGATATACTTTGATATACTTTGATACACTTAGATAAACTTTGATACACTTAGATATAATTTGATACACTTAGATACACCTAGATACACTTTGATACACTTAGATATACTTTGATATAAATTGATACACTTTGATACACTTAGATAAACTTTGATACACTTAGATATACTTTGATACACTTACATATACTTTGATACATTTTGATACATTTAGATATACTTTGATACACTTAGATATACTTTGATATACTTTGATACACTTTGATACACTTAGATAAACTTTAAAACACTTAGATATACTTTTATACACTTAGATATACTTTTAAACACTTTGATACACTTAGATATACTTTGATACACTTATATATACTTTGACATACTTTGATGCACTTAGATATACTTTAATACACTTAGATATACATTGATACACTTTGATACACTTGATTTACTTTGATACACTTAGATATACTTTGATACACTTTGATATACTTTGATACACTTTGATACACTTTGATATTCGTTGATACACTTATATATACTTTGATACACTTAGATATACTTTGATATACTTTGATACACTTTGATACACTTAGATAAACTTTGATACACTTAGATATACTTAGATATACTTTGACACCCTTAGATATACTTTGATACACTTAGATATACTTTGATACACTTTGATACACTTAGATATACTTTGATACACTTAGATATACTTTTATACACTTAGATATACTTTTAAACACTTTGATACACTTAGATATACTTTGATACACTTAGATATACTTTGATACACTTTGATACACTTAGATATACTTTGATATACTTTGATATACTTTGATACACTTAGATATACTTTTATACACTTAGATATACTTTGATACACTTTGATACACTTAGATATACTTTGATATACTTTGATACACTTAGATATACTTTTAAACACTTTGATACACTTAGATATACTTTGATACACTTATATATACTTTGACATACTTTGATGCACTTAGATATACTTTAATACACTTAGATATACTTTGATACACTTTGATACACTTAGATATACTTTGATATACTTTGATACACATTGATATACTTTGATATACTTTGATACACTTAGATATACATTGATACACTTTGATACACTTAGATTTACTTTGATACACTTAGATATACTTTGATACACTTTGATATACTTTGATACACTTTGATATTCGTTGATACACTTATATATACTTTGATACACTTAGATATACTTTGATATACTTTGATACACTTTGATACACTTAGATAAACTTTGATACACTTAGATATACTTTGATACACTTAGATATACTTTGATATACTTTGACACCCTTAGATATACTTTGATACACTTAGATATACTTTGATACACTTTGATACACTTAGATATACTTTGATATACTTTGATACACTTAGATATACTTTTATACACTTAGATATACTTTTAAACACTTTGATACACTTAGATATACTTTGATACACTTATATATACTTTGACATACTTTGATGCACTTAGATATACTTTAATACACTTAGATATACTTTGATACACTTTGATACACTTAGATATACTTTGATATACTTTGATACACATTGATATACTTTGATATACTTTGATACACTTAGATATACTTTGATATACTTTGATACACTTAGATTTACTTTGATACACTTAGATATACTTTGATACACTTAGATATACTTTTATACACTTAGATATACTTTGATACACTTTGATATACTTTGATACACTTTGATATACTTAAATACACTTTGATACACTTAGATATACTTTGATACACTTAGATACACTTAGATATACTTTGATACACTTAGATATACTTTAATACACTTTGATATACTTTAATACACTTTGATACACTTAGATATTAGTTGATACACTTAGATATATTTAGATATACTTTGATACTCTTAAATATACTTTGATACATTTTGTTACACTGATATATACTTTGAACACTTAGATATACTTTGATACACTTAGATATACTTTGATACACTTTGATACACTTAGATATACTTTGATATACTTTGATACACTTAGATATACTTTGATACACTTAGATATACTTTGATACATTTTGATACATTTAGATATAATTTGATACACTTAGATATACTTTGACACCCTTAGATATACTTTGATACACTTAGATATACTTTGATACACTTTGATACACTTAGATATACTTTGATATACTTTGATACACTTAGATATACTTTTATACACTTAGATATACTTTTAAACACTTTGATACACTTAGATATACTTTGATACACTTATATATACTTTGACATACTTCGATGCACTTAGATATACTTTAATACACTTATATATACTTTGATACACTTTGATACACTTAGATATACTTTGATATACTTTGATACACATTGATATACTTTGATATACTTTTATACACTTAGATATACATTGATATACTTTGATACACTTAGATTTACTTTGATAAACTTAGATTTACTTTGATACACTTAGATATACTTTGATACACTTTGATATACTTTGATACACTTTGATACACTTAGATATACTTTGATACACATTGATATACTTTGATATACTTTGATACACTTAGATATACATTGATATACTTTGATACACTTAGATTTACTTTGATACACTTAGATTTACTTTGATACACTTAGATATACTTTGATACACTTTGATATACTTTGATACACTTTGATATTCTTTGATACACTGATATATACTTTGACATACTTAGATACACTTAGATATACTTTGATACACTTTGATACACTTAGATATACTTTGATATACTTTGATACACATTGATATACTTTGATATACTTTGAAACACTTAGATATACATTGATACACTTTGATACACTTAGATTTACTTTGATACACTTAGATATACTTTGATACACTTTGATATACTTTGATACACTTTGATACACTTTGATATTCGTTGATACACTTATATATACTTTGATACACTTAGATATACTTTGATATACTTTGATACACTTTGATACACTTAGATAAACTTTGATACACTTAGATATACTTTGATACACTTAGATATACTTAGATATACTTTGACACCCTTAGATATACTTTGATACACTTAGATATACTTTGACACCCTTAGATATACTTTGATACACTTAGATATACTTTGATACACTTTGATACACTTAGATATACTTTGATACACTTAGATATACTTTTATACACTTAGATATACTTTTAAACACTTTGATACACTTAGATATACTTTGATACACTTATATATACTTTGACATACTTTGTTCCACTTAGATATACTTTAATACACTTAGATATACTTTGATACACTTTGATACACTTAGATATACTTTGATATACTTTGATACACATTGATATACTTTAATATACTTTGATACACTTAGATAAACTTTGATATACTTTGATACACTTAGATTTACTTTGATACACTTAGATATACTTTGATACACTTTGATATACTTTGATACACTTTGATACACTTAGATATACTTTGATATACTTTGATACACTTTGATACACTAAGATAAACTTTGATACACTTAGATATACTTTGATACACTTAGATATACTTTGATATACTTTGACACCCTTAGATATACTTTGATACACTTAGATATACTTTGCCACCTTAGATATACTTTGATACACTTAGATATACTTTGACACCCTTAGATATACTTTGATACACTTAGATATACTTTGATACACTTTGATACACTTAGATATACTTTGATACACTTTGATGCACTTAGATATACTTTGATATACTTTGATACACATTGATATACTTTGATATACTTTGATACACTTAGATATACATTGATACACTTTGATACACTTAGATTTACTTTGATACACTTAGATATACTTTGATACACTTTGATATACTTTGATACACTTTGATACACTTAGATTTACTTTGATACACTTAGATATACTTTGATACACTTTGATATACTTTGATACACTTTGATACACTTTGATATTCGTTGATACACTTATATATACTTTGATACACTTAGATATACTTTGATATACTTCGATACACTTTGATACACTTAGATAAACTTTGATACACTTAGATATACTTTGATACACTTAGATATACTTAGATATACTTTGACACCCTTAGATATACTTTGATACACTTAGATATACTTTGACACCCTTAGATATACTTTGATACACTTAGATATACTTTGATACACTTTGATACACTTAGATATACTTTGATATACTTTGATACACTTAGATATACTTTTATACACTTAGATATACTTTTAAACACTTTGATACACTTAGATATACTTTGATACACTTATATATACTTTGACATACTTTGTTGCACTTAGATATACTTTAATACACTTAGATATACTTTGATACACTTTGATACACTTAGATATACTTTGATATACTTTGATACACATTGATATACTTTAATATACTTTGATACACTTAGATAAACTTTGATATACTTTGATACACTTAGATTTACTTTGATACACTTAGATATACTTTGATACACTTTGATATACTTTGATACACTTTGATACACTTAGATATACTTTGCCACCTTAGATATACTTTGATACACTTAGATATACTTTGACACCCTTAGATATACTTTGATACACTTAGATATACTTTGATACACTTTGATACACTTAGATATACTTTGATACACTTAGATATACTTTGATATACTTTGATACACATTGATATACTTTGATATACTTTGATACACTTAGATATACATTGATACACTTTGATACACTTAGATTTACTTTGATACACTTAGATATACTTTGATACACTTTGATATACTTTGATACACTTTGATACACTTTGATATTCGTTGATACACTTATATATACTTTGATACACTTAGATATACTTTGATATACTTTGATACACTTTGATACACTTAGATAAACTTTGATACACTTAGATATACTTTGATACACTTAGATATACTTTGATATACTTTGACACACTTAGATATACTTTGATACACTTAGATATACTTTGACACCCTTAGATATACTTTGATACACTTAGATATACTTTGATACACTTTGATACACTTAGATATACTTTGATATACTTTGATACATTTAGATATACTTTTATACACTTAGATATACTTTTAAACACTTTGATACACTTAGATATACTTTGATACACTTATATATACTTTGATATACTTTGACACCCTTAGATATACTTTGATACACTTAGATATACTTTGACACCCTTAGATATACTTTGATACACTTAGATATACTTTGATACACTTTGATACACTTAGATATACTTTGATATACTTTGATACATTTAGATATACTTTTATACACTTAGATATACTTTTAAACACTTTAATACACTTAGATATACTTTGATATACTTTGATACACTTTGATACACTTAGATAAACTTTGATACGCTTAGATATACTTTGATACACTTAGATATATTTTGATACATTTAGATATACTTTGATACACTTAGATATACTTTGATATACTTTGATACACTTTGATACACTAAGATAAACTTTGATACACTTAGATATACTTTGATACACTTAGATATACTTTGATATACTTTGACACCCTTAGATATACTTTGATACACTTAGATATACTTTGCCACCTTAGATATACTTTGATACACTTAGATATACTTTGACACCCTTAGATATACTTTGATACACTTAGATATACTTTGATACACTTTGATACACTTAGATATACTTTGATATACTTTGATATACTTTGATACACTTAGATATACTTTTATACACTTAGATATACTTTGATACACTTTGATACACTTAGATATACTTTGATATACTTTGATACACTTAGATATACTTTTATACACTTAGATATACTTTTAAACACTTTGATACACTTAGATATACTTTGATACACTTATATATACTTTGACATACTTTGATGCACTTAGATATACTTTAATACACTTAGATATACTTTTATACACTTTTATACACTTAGATATACTTTTAAACACTTAGATATACTTTGATACACTTTGATATACTTAGATATACTTTGATATACTTTGATACATTTAGATATACTTTTATACAATTAGATATACTTTTAAACACTTTGATACACTTAGATATACTTTGATACACTTATATATACTTTGACATACTTTGATGCACTTAGATATACTTTAATACACTTAGATATACTTTGATATACTTTGATACACTTTGATACACTTTGATACACTTAGATAAACTTTGATACGCTTAGATATACTTTGATACACTTAGATATATTTTGATACATTTTGATACATTTAGATATACTTTGATACACTTAGATATACTTTGATATACTTTGATACACTTTGATATACTTTGACACCCTTAGATATACTTTGATACACTTAGATATACTTTGCCACCTTAGATATACTTTGATACACTTAGATATACTTTGACACCCTTAGATATACTTTGATACACTTAGATATACTTTGATACACTTTGATACACTTAGATATACTTTGATATACTTTGATATACTTTGATACACTTAGATATACTTTTATACACTTAGATATACTTTGATACACTTTGATACACTTAGATATACTTTGATATACTTTGATACACTTAGATATACTTTTATACACTTAGATATACTTTTAAACACTTTGATACACTTAGATATACTTTGATACACTTATATATACTTTGACATACTTTGATGCACTTAGATATACTTTAATACACTTAGATATACTTTGATACACTTTGATACACTTAGATATACTTTGATATACTTTGATACACATTGATATACTTTGATATACTTTGATACACTTAGATATACATTGATACACTTTGATACACTTAGATTTACTTTGATACACTTAGATATACTTTGATACACTTTGATATACTTTGATACACTTTGATACACTTTGATATTCGTTGATACACTTATATATACTTTGATACACTTAGATATACTTTGATATACTTTGATACACTTTGATACACTTAGATAAACTTTGATACACTTAGATATACTTTGATACACTTAGATATACTTTGATATACTTTGACACCCTTAGATATACTTTGATACACTTAGATATACTTTGACACCCTTAGATATACTTTGATACACTTAGATATACTTTGATACACTTTGATACACTTAGATATACTTTGATATACTTTGATACACTTAGATATACTTTTATACACTTAGATATACTTTTAAACACTTTGATACACTTAGATATACTTTGATACACTTATATATACTTTGACATACTTTGATGCACTTAGATATACTTTAATACACTTAGATATACTTTGATACACTTTGATACACTTAGATATACTTTGATATACTTTGATACACATTGATATACTTTAATATACTTTGATACACTTAGATATACTTTGATATACTTTGATACACTTAGATTTACTTTGATACACTTAGATATACTTTGATACACTTTGATATACTTTGATACACTTTGATACACTTAGATATACTTTGATACACTTATATATACTTTGACATACTTTGATGAACTTAGATATACTTTGATACACTTAGATATACTTTTATACACTTAGATATACTTTGATACACTTTGATATACTTAAATACACTTTGATACACTTAGATATACTTTGATACACTTAGATACACTTAGATATACTTTGATACACTTAGATATACTTTGATACACTTTGATATACTTTAATACACTTTGATACACTTAGATATTAGTTGATACACTTAGATATATTTAGATATACTTTGATACTCTTAAATATACTTTGATACATTTTGTTACACTGATATATACTTTGAACACTTAGATATACTTTGATACACTTAGATATACTTTGATACACTTTGATACACTTAGATATACTCTGATATACTTTGATACACTTAGATATACTTTAATACACTTAGATATACTTTGATACATTTTGATACATTTAGATATAATTTGATACACTTAGATATACTTTGACACCCTTAGATATACTTTGATACACTTAGATATACTTTGATACACTTTGATACACTTAGATATACTTTGATATACTTTGATACACTTAGATATACTTTTATACACTTAGATATACTTTTAAACACTTTGATACACTTAGATATACTTTGATACACTTTGATACACTTAGATATACTTTGATATACTTTGATACACATTGATATACTTTGATATACTTTGATACACTTAGATATACATTGATATACTTTGATACACTTAGATTTACTTTGATAAACTTAGATTTACTTTGATATACTTAGATATACTTTGATACACTTTGATATACTTTGATACACTTTGATACACTTAGATATACTTTGATACACATTGATATACTTTGATATACTTTGATACACTTAGATATACATTGATATACTTTGATAAACTTAGATTTACTTTGATACACTTAGATTTACTTTGATACACTTAGATATACTTTGATACACTTTGATACACTTAGATATATTTAGATATACTTTGATACTCTTAAATATACTTTGATACATTTTGATACACTTATATATACTTTGATACACTTAGATATACTTTGATACACTTAGATATACTTTGATATACTTTGATACACTTTGATACACTTAGATAAACTTTGATACACTTAGATATAATTTGATACACTTAGATACACTTAGATACACTTTAATACACTTAGATATACTTTGATATAAGTTGATACACTTTGATACACTTAGATAAACTTTGATACACTTAGATATACTTTAATACACTTAGATATACTTTGATACACTTAGATATACTTTGATACACTTAGATATATTTTGATACACTTAGATATATTTAGATATACTTTGATACTCTTAAATATACTTTGATACATTTTTAAACACTTATATATACTTTGATACACTTAGATATATTTAGATATACTTTGATACTCTTAAATATACTTTGATACATTTTGATACACTTATATATACTTTAGTACACTTAGATATACTTTGATACACTTAGATATACTTTGATACACTTTGATATACTTTAATACACTTTGATACACTTAGATATACTTTGATACACTTAGATATACTTTGATACACTTAGATATACTTTGATATACTTTGATACACTTAGATAAACTTTGATACACTTAGATATAATTTGATACACTTAGATACACTTAGATACACTTTGATACACTTAGATATACTTTGATATAAATTGATACACTTTGATACACTTAGATAAACTTTGATACACTTAGATATACTTTGATACACTTACATATACTTTGATACATTTTGATACATTTAGATATACTTTGATACACTTAGATATACTTTGATATACTTTGATACACTTTGATACACTTAGATAAACTTTGATACACTTAGATATACTTTTATACACTTAGATATACTTTTAAACACTTTGATACACTTAGATATACTTTGATACACTTATATATACTTTGACATACTTTGATGCACTTAGATATACTTTAATACACTTAGATATACTTTGATACACTTTGATACACTTTGATATACTTTGATACACATTGATATACTTTGATATACTTTGATACACTTAGATATACATTGATACACTTTGATACACTTAGATTTACTTTGATACACTTAGATATACTTTGATACACTTTGATATACTTTGATACACTTTGATACACTTTGATATTCGTTGATACACTTATATATACTTTGATACACTTAGATATACTTTGATATACTTTGATACACTTTGATACACTAAGATAAACTTTGATACACTTAGATATACTTTGATACACTTAGATATACTTTGATATACTTTGACACCCTTAGATATACTTTGATACACTTAGATATACTTTGCCACCTTAGATATACTTTGATACACTTAGATATACTTTGACACCCTTAGATATACTTTGATACACTTAGATATACTTTGATACACTTTGATACACTTAGATATACTTTGATATACTTTGATATACTTTGATACACTTAGATATACTTTTATACACTTAGATATACTTTGATACACTTTGATACACTTAGATATACTTTGATATACTTTGATACACTTAGATATACTTTTATACACTTAGATATATTTTTAAACACTTTGATACACTTAGATATACTTTGATACACTTATATATACTTTGACATACTTTGATGCACTTAGATATACTTTAATACACTTAGATATACTTTGATACACTTTGATACACTTAGATATACTTTGATATACTTTGATACACATTGATATACTTTGATATACTTTGATACACTTAGATATACTTTGATATACTTTGATACACTTAGATTTACTTTGATACACTTAGATATACTTTGATACACTTTGATATACTTTGATACACTTTGATACACTTAGATATACTTTGATACACTTATATATACTTTGACATACTTTGATGAACTTAGATATACTTTGATACACTTAGATATACTTTTATACACTTAGATATACTTTGATACACTTTGATATACTTAAATACACTTTGATACACTTAGATATACTTTGATACACTTAGATACACTTAGATATACTTTGATACACTTAGATATACTTTGATACACTTTGATATACTTTTATACACTTTGATACACTTAGATATTAGTTGATACACTTAGATATATTTAGATATACTTTGATACTCTTAAATATACTTTGATACATTTTGTTACACTGATATATACTTTGAACACTTAGATATACTTTGATACACTTAGATATACTTTGATACACTTTGATACACTTAGATATACTCTGATATACTTTGATACACTTAGATATACTTTGATACACTTAGATATACTTTGATACATTTTGATACATTTAGATATAATTTGATACACTTAGATATACTTTGACACCCTTAGATATACTTTGATACACTTAGATATACTTTGATACACTTTGATACACTTAGATATACTTTGATATACTTTGATACACTTAGATATACTTTTATACACTTAGATATACTTTTAAACACTTTGATACACTTAGATATACTTTGATACACTTTGATACACTTAGATATACTTTGATATACTTTGATACACATTGATATACTTTGATATACTTTGATACACTTAGATATACATTGATATACTTTGATACACTTAGATTTACTTTGATAAACTTAGATTTACTTTGATATACTTAGATATACTTTGATACGATTTGATATACTTTGATACACTTAGATATACTTTGATACACATTGATATACTTTGATATACTTTGATACACTTAGATATACATTGATATACTTTGATACACTTAGATTTACTTTGATACACTTAGATTTACTTTGATACACTTAGATATACTTTGATACACTTTGATACACTTAGATATATTTAGATATACTTTGATACTCTTAAATATACTTTGATACATTTTGATACACTTATATATACTTTGATACACTTAGATATACTTTGATACACTTAGATATACTTTGATATACTTTGATACACTTTGATACACTTAGATAAACTTTGATACACTTAGATATAATTTGATACACTTAGATACACTTAGATACACTTTAATACACTTAGATATACTTTGATATAAGTTGATACACTTTGATACACTTAGATAAACTTTGATACACTTAGATATACTTTAATACACTTAGATATACTTTGATACACTTAGATATACTTTGATACACTTAGATATATTTTGATACACTTAGATATATTTAGATATACTTTGATACTCTTAAATATACTTTGATACATTTTTAAACACTTATATATACTTTGATACACTTAGATATATTTAGATATACTTTGATACTCTTAAATATACTTTGATACATGTTGATACACTTATATATACTTTGGTACTCTTAGATATACTTTGATACACTTAGATATACTTTGATACACTTTGATATACTTTAATACACTTTGATACACTTAGATATTAGTTGATACACTTAGATATATTTAGATATACTTTGATACTCTTAAATATACTTTGATACATTTTGTTACACTTATATATACTTTGAACACTTAGATATACTTTGATACACTTAGATATACTTTGATACACTTAGATATACTTTGATATACTTTGATACACTTAGATAAACTTTGATACACTTAGATATAATTTGATACACTTAGATACACTTAGATACACTTTGATACACTTAGATATACTTTGATATAAATTGATACACTTTGATACACTTAGATAAACTTTGATACACTTAGATATACTTTGATACACTTACATATACTTTGATACATTTTGATACATTTAGATATACTTTGATACACTTAGATATACTTTGATATACTTTGATACACTTTGATACACTTAGATAAACTTTGATACACTTAGATATAC
The DNA here is from genome assembly GCF_028750875.1 of Macrosteles quadrilineatus. Lineage (NCBI taxonomy): Eukaryota > Metazoa > Arthropoda > Insecta > Hemiptera > Cicadellidae > Macrosteles > Macrosteles quadrilineatus. The sequence goes on along the minus strand of NW_026542597.1, from coordinate 95,242,522 downwards.
TTTTATACACTTAGATATACTTTTAAACACTTTGATACACTTAGATATACTTTGATACATTTATATATACTTTGACATACTTTGATGCACTTAGATATACTTTAATACACTTAGATATACTTTGATACACTTTGATACACTTTGATATACTTTGATACACATTGATATACTTTGATATACTTTGATACACTTAGATATACATTGATACACTTTGATACACTTAGATTTACTTTGATACACTTAGATATACTTTGATACACTTTGATATACTTTGATACACTTTGATACACTTTGATATTCGTTGATACACTTATATATACTTTGATACACTTTGATACACTAAGATAAACTTTGATACACTTAGATATACTTTGATACACTTAGATATACTTTGATATACTTTGACACCCTTAGATATACTTTGATACACTTAGATATACTTTGCCACCTTAGATATACTTTGATACACTTAGATATACTTTGACACCCTTAGATATACTTTGATACACTTAGATATACTTTGATACACTTTGATACACTTAGATATACTTTGATATACTTTGATATACTTTGATACACTTAGATATACTTTTATACACTTAGATATACTTTGATACACTTTGATACACTTAGATATACTTTGATATACTTTGATACACTTAGATATACTTTTATACACTTAGATATACTTTTAAACACTTTGATACACTTAGATATACTTTGATACACTTATATATACTTTGACATACTTTGATGCACTTAGATATACTTTAATACACTTAGATATACTTTGATACACTTTGATACACTTAGATATACTTTGATATACTTTGATACACATTGATATACTTTGATATACTTTGATACACTTAGATATACATTGATACACTTTGATACACTTAGATTTACTTTGATACACTTAGATATACTTTGATACACTTTGATATACTTTGATACACTTTGATACACTTTGATATTCGTTGATACACTTAGATATACTTTGATACACTTAGATATACTTAGATATACTTTGATACTCTTAAATATACTTTGATACATTTTGTTACACTGATATATACTTTGAACACTTAGATATACTTTGATACACTTAGATATACTTTGATACACTTTGATACACTTAGATATACTTTGATATACTTTGATACACTTAGATATACTTTTATACACTTAGATATACTTTTAAACACTTTGATACACTTAGATATACTTTGATACACTTTGATACACTTAGATATACTTTGATATACTTTGATACACTTAGATATACATTGATATACTTTGATACACTTAGATTTACTTTGATAAACTTAGATTTACTTTGATACACTTAGATATACTTTGATACACTTTGATATACTTTGATACACTTTGATACACTTTGATATTGGTTGATACACTTAGATATACTTTGATACACTTAGATATACTTAGATATACTTTGATACTCTTAAATATACTTTGATACATTTTGTTACACTGATATATACTTTGAACACTTAGATATACTTTGATACACTTAGATATACTTTAATACACTTAGATATACTTTGATACACTTAGATATACTTTGATACACTTAGATATATTTTGATACACTTAGATATATTTAGATATACTTTGATACTCTTAAATATACTTTGATACATTTTTAAACACTTATATATACTTTGATACACTTAGATATATTTAGATATACTTTGATACTCTTAAATATACTTTGATACATGTTGATACACTTATATATACTTTGGTACTCTTAGATATACTTTGATACACTTAGATATACTTTGATACACTTTGATATACTTTAATACACTTTGATACACTTAGATATTAGTTGATACACTTAGATATATTTAGATATACTTTGATACTCTTAAATATACTTTGATACATTTTGTTACACTTATATATACTTTGAACACTTAGATATACTTTGATACACTTAGATATACTTTGATACACTTAGATATACTTTGATATACTTTGATACACTTAGATAAACTTTGATACACTTAGATATAATTTGATACACTTAGATACACTTAGATACACTTTGATACACTTAGATATACTTTGATATAAATTGATACACTTTGATACACTTAGATAAACTTTGATACACTTAGATATACTTTGATACACTTACATATACTTTGATACATTTTGATACATTTAGATATACTTTGATACACTTAGATATACTTTGATATACTTTGATACACTTTGATACACTTAGATAAACTTTGATACACTTAGATATACTTTTATACACTTAGATATACTTTTAAACACTTTGATACACTTAGATATACTTTGATACATTTATATATACTTTGACATACTTTGATGCACTTAGATATACTTTAATACACTTAGATATACTTTGATACACTTTGATACACTTTGATATACTTTGATACACATTGATATACTTTGATATACTTTGATACACTTAGATATACATTGATACACTTTGATACACTTAGATTTACTTTGATACACTTAGATATACTTTGATACACTTTGATATACTTTGATACACTTTGATACACTTTGATATTCGTTGATACACTTATATATACTTTGATACACTTTGATACACTAAGATAAACTTTGATACACTTAGATATACTTTGATACACTTAGATATACTTTGATATACTTTGACACCCTTAGATATACTTTGATACACTTAGATATACTTTGCCACCTTAGATATACTTTGATACACTTAGATATACTTTGACACCCTTAGATATACTTTGATACACTTAGATATACTTTGATACACTTTGATACACTTAGATATACTTTGATATACTTTGATATACTTTGATACACTTAGATATACTTTTATACACTTAGATATACTTTGATACACTTTGATACACTTAGATATACTTTGATATACTTTGATACACTTAGATATACTTTTATACACTTAGATATACTTTTAAACACTTTGATACACTTAGATATACTTTGATACACTTATATATACTTTGACATACTTTGATGCACTTAGATATACTTTAATACACTTAGATATACTTTGATACACTTTGATACACTTAGATATACTTTGATATACTTTGATACACATTGATATACTTTGATATACTTTGATACACTTAGATATACATTGATACACTTTGATACACTTAGATTTACTTTGATACACTTAGATATACTTTGATACACTTTGATATACTTTGATACACTTTGATACACTTTGATATTCGTTGATACACTTAGATATACTTTGATACACTTAGATATACTTAGATATACTTTGATACTCTTAAATATACTTTGATACATTTTGTTACACTGATATATACTTTGAACACTTAGATATACTTTGATACACTTAGATATACTTTGATACACTTTGATACACTTAGATATACTTTGATATACTTTGATACACTTAGATATACTTTTATACACTTAGATATACTTTTAAACACTTTGATACACTTAGATATACTTTGATACACTTTGATACACTTAGATATACTTTGATATACTTTGATACACTTAGATATACATTGATATACTTTGATACACTTAGATTTACTTTGATAAACTTAGATTTACTTTGATACACTTAGATATACTTTGATACACTTTGATATACTTTGATACACTTTGATACACTTTGATATTGGTTGATACACTTAGATATACTTTGATACACTTAGATATACTTAGATATACTTTGATACTCTTAAATATACTTTGATACATTTTGTTACACTGATATATACTTTGAACACTTAGATATACTTTGATACACTTAGATATACTTTAATACACTTTGATACACTTAGATATACTTTGATATACTTTGATACACTTAGATATACTTTGATACATTTTGATACATTTAGATATAATTTGATACACTTAGATATACTTTGACACCCTTAGATATACTTTAATACACTTAGATATACTTTGATACACTTTGATACACTTAGATATACTTTGATATACTTTGATACACTTAGATATACTTTTATACACTTAGATATACTTTTAAACACTTTGATACACTTAGATATACTTTGATACACTTTAATACACTTAGATATACTTTGATATACTTTGATACACTTAGATATACATTGATATACTTTGATACACTTAGATTTACTTTGATAAACTTAGATTTACTTTGATACACTTAGATATACTTTGATACACTTTGATATACTTTGATACACTTAGATATACTTTGATACACTTTGATATACTTTAATACACTTTGATACACTTAGATATTAGTTGATACACTTAGATATATTTAGATATACTTTGATACATTTTGTTACACTGATATATACTTTGAACACTTAGATATACTTTGATACACTTAGATATACTTTGATACACTTTGATACACTTAGATATACTTTGATATACTTTGATACACTTAGATATACTTTGATACACTTAGATATACTTTGATACACTTAGATATACTTTGATACATTTTGATACATTTAGATATAATTTGATACACTTAGATATACTTTGACACCCTTAGATATACTTTGATACACTTAGATATACTTTGATACACTTTGATACACTTAGATATACTTTGATATACTTTGATACACTTAGATATACTTTTATACACTTAGATATACTTTTAAACACTTTGATACACTTAGATATACTTTGATACACTTATATATACTTTGACATACTTCGATGCACTTAGATATACTTTAATACACTTAGATATACTTTGATACACTTTGATACACTTAGATATACTTTGATATACTTTGATACACATTGATATACTTTGATATACTTTGATACACTTAGATATACATTGATATACTTTGATACACTTAGATTTACTTTGATAAACTTAGATTTACTTTGATACACTTAGATATACTTTGATACACTTTGATATACTTTGATACACTTTGATACACTTAGATATACTTTGATACACATTGATATACTTTGATATACTTTGATACACTTAGATATACTTTGATACACTTTGATACACTTAGATATACTTTGATATACTTTGATATACTTTGATACACTTAGATATACTTTTATACACTTAGATATACTTTGATACACTTTGATACACTTAGATATACTTTGATATACTTTGATACACTTAGATATACTTTTATACACTTAGATATACTTTTAAACACTTTGATACACTTAGATATACTTTGATACACTTATATATACTTTGACATACTTTGATGCACTTAGATATACTTTAATACACTTAGATATACTTTGATACACTTTGATACACTTAGATATACTTTGATATACTTTGATACACATTGATATACTTTGATATACTTTGATACACTTAGATATACATTGATACACTTTGATACACTTAGATTTACTTTGATACACTTAGATATACTTTGATACACTTTGATATACTTTGATACACTTTGATACACTTTGATATTCGTTGATACACTTAGATATACTTTGATACACTTAGATATACTTAGATATACTTTGATACTCTTAAATATACTTTGATACATTTTGTTACACTGATATATACTTTGAACACTTAGATATACTTTGATACACTTAGATATACTTTGATACACTTTGATACACTTAGATATACTTTGATATACTTTGATACACTTAGATATACTTTGATACACTTAGATATACTTTGATACATTTTGATACATTTAGATATAATTTGATACACTTAGATATACTTTGACACCCTTAGATATACTTTGATACACTTAGATATACTTTGATACACTTTGATACACTTAGATATACTTTGATATACTTTGATACACTTAGATATACTTTTATACACTTAGATATACTTTTAAACACTTTGATACACTTAGATATACTTTGATACACTTTGATACACTTAGATATACTTTGATATACTTTGATACACTTAGATATACATTGATATACTTTGATACACTTAGATTTACTTTGATAAACTTAGATTTACTTTGATACACTTAGATATACTTTGATACACTTTGATATACTTTGATACACTTTGATACACTTTGATATTCGTTGATACACTTAGATATACTTTGATACACTTAGATATACTTAGATATACTTTGATACTCTTAAATATACTTTGATACATTTTGTTACACTGATATATACTTTGAACACTTAGATATACTTTGATACACTTTGATACACTAAGATAAACTTTGATACACTTAGATATACTTTGATACACTTAGATATACTTTGATATACTTTGACACCCTTAGATATACTTTGATACACTTAGATATACTTTGCCACCTTAGATATACTTTGATACACTTAGATATACTTTGACACCCTTAGATATACTTTGATACACTTAGATATACTTTGATACACTTTGATACACTTAGATATACTTTGATATACTTTGATATACTTTGATACACTTAGATATACTTTTATACACTTAGATATACTTTGATACACTTTGATACACTTAGATATACTTTGATATACTTTGATACACTTAGATATACTTTTATACACTTAGATATATTTTTAAACACTTTGATACACTTAGATATACTTTGATACACTTATATATACTTTGACATACTTTGATGCACTTAGATATACTTTAATACACTTAGATATACTTTGATACACTTTGATACACTTAGATATACTTTGATATACTTTGATACACATTGATATACTTTGATATACTTTGATACACTTAGATATACTTTGATATACTTTGATACACTTAGATTTACTTTGATACACTTAGATATACTTTGATACACTTTGATATACTTTGATACACTTTGATACACTTAGATATACTTTGATACACTTATATATACTTTGACATACTTTGATGAACTTAGATATACTTTGATACACTTAGATATACTTTTATACACTTAGATATACTTTGATACACTTTGATATACTTAAATACACTTTGATACACTTAGATATACTTTGATACACTTAGATACACTTAGATATACTTTGATACACTTAGATATACTTTGATACACTTTGATATACTTTAATACACTTTGATACACTTAGATATTAGTTGATACACTTAGATATATTTAGATATACTTTGATACTCTTAAATATACTTTGATACATTTTGTTACACTGATATATACTTTGAACACTTAGATATACTTTGATACACTTAGATATACTTTGATACACTTTGATACACTTAGATATACTCTGATATACTTTGATACACTTAGATATACTTTGATACACTTAGATATACTTTGATACATTTTGATACATTTAGATATAATTTGATACACTTAGATATACTTTGACACCCTTAGATATACTTTGATACACTTAGATATACTTTGATACACTTTGATACACTTAGATATACTTTGATATACTTTGATACACTTAGATATACTTTTATACACTTAGATATACTTTTAAACACTTTGATACACTTAGATATACTTTGATACACTTTGATACACTTAGATATACTTTGATATACTTTGATACACATTGATATACTTTGATATACTTTGATACACTTAGATATACATTGATATACTTTGATACACTTAGATTTACTTTGATAAACTTAGATTTACTTTGATATACTTAGATATACTTTGATACACTTTGATATACTTTGATACACTTTGATACACTTAGATATACTTTGATACACATTGATATACTTTGATATACTTTGATACACTTAGATATACATTGATATACTTTGATACACTTAGATTTACTTTGATACACTTAGATTTACTTTGATACACTTAGATATACTTTGATACACTTTGATACACTTAGATATATTTAGATATACTTTGATACTCTTAAATATACTTTGATACATTTTGATACACTTATATATACTTTGATACACTTAGATATACTTTGATACACTTAGATATACTTTGATATACTTTGATACACTTTGATACACTTAGATAAACTTTGATACACTTAGATATAATTTGATACACTTAGATACACTTAGATACACTTTAATACACTTAGATATACTTTGATATAAGTTGATACACTTTGATACACTTAGATAAACTTTGATACACTTAGATATACTTTAATACACTTAGATATACTTTGATACACTTAGATATACTTTGATACACTTAGATATATTTTGATACACTTAGATATATTTAGATATACTTTGATACTCTTAAATATACTTTGATACATTTTTAAACACTTATATATACTTTGATACACTTAGATATATTTAGATATACTTTGATACTCTTAAATATACTTTGATACATTTTGATACACTTATATATACTTTGGTACTCTTAGATATACTTTGATACACTTAGATATACTTTGATACACTTTGATATACTTTAATACACTTTGATACACTTAGATATTAGTTGATACACTTAGATATATTTAGATATACTTTGATACTCTTAAATATACTTTGATACATTTTGTTACACTTATATATACTTTGAACACTTAGATATACTTTGATACACTTAGATATACTTTGATACACTTAGATATACTTTGATATACTTTGATACACTTAGATAAACTTTGATACACTTAGATATAATTTGATACACTTAGATACACTTAGATACACTTTGATACACTTAGATATACTTTGATATAAATTGATACACTTTGATAGTCTTAGATAAACTTTGATACACTTAGATATACTTTGATACACTTACATATACTTTGATACATTTTGATACATTTAGATATACTTTGATACACTTAGATATACTTTGATATACTTTGATACACTTTGATACACTTAGATAAACTTTGATACACTTAGATAAACTTTGATACACTTAGATATACTTTTATACACTTAGATATACTTTTAAACACTTTGATACACTTAGATATACTTTGATACATTTATATATACTTTGACATACTTTGATGCACTTAGATATACTTTAATACACTTAGATATACTTTGATACACTTTGATACACTTTGATATACTTTGATACACATTGATATACTTTGATATACTTTGATACACTTAGATATACATTGATACACTTTGATACACTTAGATTTACTTTGATACACTTAGATATACTTTGATACACTTTGATATACTTTGATACACTTTGATACACTTTGATATTCGTTGATACACTTATATATACTTTGATACACTTTGATATACTTTGATACACTTTGATACACTAAGATAAACTTTGATACACTTAGATATACTTTGATACACTTAGATATACTTTGATATACTTTGACACCCTTAGATATACTTTGATACACTTAGATATACTTTGCCACCTTAGATATACTTTGATACACTTAGATATACTTTGACACCCTTAGATATACTTTGATACACTTAGATATACTTTGATACACTTTGATACACTTAGATATACTTTGATATACTTTGATATACTTTGATACACTTAGATATACTTTTATACACTTAGATATACTTTGATACACTTTGATACACTTAGATATACTTTGATATACTTTGATACACTTAGATATACTTTTATACACTTAGATATACTTTTAAACACTTTGATACACTTAGATATACTTTGATACACTTATATATACTTTGACATACTTTGATGCGCTTAGATATACTTTAATACACTTAGATATACTTTGATACACTTTGATACACTTAGATATACTTTGATATACTTTGATACACATTGATATACTTTGATATACTTTGATACACTTAGATATACATTGATACACTTTGATACACTTAGATTTACTTTGATACACTTAGATATACTTTGATACACTTTGATATACTTTGATACACTTTGATACACTTTGATATTCGTTGATACACTTAGATATACTTTGATACACTTAGATATACTTAGATATACTTTGATACTCTTAAATATACTTTGATACATTTTGTTACACTGATATATACTTTGAACACTTAGATATACTTTGATACACTTAGATATACTTTGATACACTTTGATACACTTAGATATACTTTGATATACTTTGATACACTTAGATATACTTTTATACACTTAGATATACTTTTAAACACTTTGATACACTTAGATATACTTTGATACACTTTGATACACTTAGATATACTTTGATATACTTTGATACACTTAGATATACATTGATATACTTTGATACACTTAGATTTACTTTGATAAACTTAGATTTACTTTGATACACTTAGATATACTTTGATACACTTTGATATACTTTGATACACTTTGATACACTTTGATATTGGTTGATACACTTAGATATACTTTGATACACTTAGATATACTTAGATATACTTTGATACTCTTAAATATACTTTGATACATTTTGTTACACTGATATATACTTTGAACACTTAGATATACTTTGATACACTTAGATATACTTTGATACACTTTGATACACTTAGATATACTTTGATATACTTTGATACACTTAGATATACTTTGATACATTTTGATACATTTAGATATAATTTGATACACTTAGATATACTTTGACACCCTTAGATATACTTTGATACACTTAGATATACTTTGATACACTTTGATACACTTAGATATACTTTGATATACTTTGATACACTTAGATATACTTTTATACACTTAGATATACTTTTAAACACTTTGATACACTTAGATATACTTTGATACACTTTGATACACTTAGATATACTTTGATATACTTTGATACACTTAGATATACATTGATATACTTTGATACACTTAGATTTACTTTGATAAACTTAGATTTACTTTGATACACTTAGATATACTTTGATACACTTTGATATACTTTGATACACTTAGATATACTTTGATACACTTTGATATACTTTAATACACTTTGATACACTTAGATATTAGTTGATACACTTAGATATATTTAGATATACTTTGATACTCTTAAATATACTTTGATACATTTTGTTACACTGATATATACTTTGAACACTTAGATATACTTTGATACACTTAGATATACTTTGATACACTTTGATACACTTAGATATACTTTGATATACTTTGATACACTTAGATATACTTTGATACACTTAGATATACTTTGATACACTTAGATATACTTTGATACATTTTGATACATTTAGATATAATTTGATACACTTAGATATACTTTGACACCCTTAGATATACTTTGATACACTTAGATATACTTTGATACACTTTGATACACTTAGATATACTTTGATATACTTTGATACACTTAGATATACTTTTATACACTTAGATATACTTTTAAACACTTTGATACACTTAGATATACTTTGATACACTTATATATACTTTGACATACTTCGATGCACTTAGATATACTTTAATACACTTAGATATACTTTGATACACTTTGATACACTTAGATATACTTTGATATACTTTGATACACATTGATATACTTTGATATACTTTGATACACTTAGATATACATTGATATACTTTGATACACTTAGATTTACTTTGATAAACTTAGATTTACTTTGATACACTTAGATATACTTTGATACACTTTGATATACTTTGATACACTTTGATACACTTAGATATACTTTGATACACATTGATATACTTTGATATACTTTGATACACTTAGATATACTTTGATACACTTTGATACACTTAGATATACTTTGATATACTTTGATATACTTTGATACACTTAGATATACTTTTATACACTTAGATATACTTTGATACACTTTGATACACTTAGATATACTTTGATATACTTTGATACACTTAGATATACTTTTATACACTTAGATATACTTTTAAACACTTTGATACACTTAGATATACTTTGATACACTTATATATACTTTGACATACTTTGATGCACTTAGATATACTTTAATACACTTAGATATACTTTGATACACTTTGATACACTTAGATATACTTTGATATACTTTGATACACATTGATATACTTTGATATACTTTGATACACTTAGATATACATTGATACACTTTGATACACTTAGATTTACTTTGATACACTTAGATATACTTTGATACACTTTGATATACTTTGATACACTTTGATACACTTTGATATTCGTTGATACACTTAGATATACTTTGATACACTTAGATATACTTAGATATACTTTGATACTCTTAAATATACTTTGATACATTTTGTTACACTGATATATACTTTGAACACTTAGATATACTTTGATACACTTAGATATACTTTGATACACTTTGATACACTTAGATATACTTTGATATACTTTGATACACTTAGATATACTTTGATACACTTAGATATACTTTGATACATTTTGATACATTTAGATATAATTTGATACACTTAGATATACTTTGACACCCTTAGATATACTTTGATACACTTAGATATACTTTGATACACTTTGATACACTTAGATATACTTTGATATACTTTGATACACTTAGATATACTTTTATACACTTAGATATACTTTTAAACACTTTGATACACTTAGATATACTTTGATACACTTTGATACACTTAGATATACTTTGATATACTTTGATACACTTAGATATACATTGATATACTTTGATACACTTAGATTTACTTTGATAAACTTAGATTTACTTTGATACACTTAGATATACTTTGATACACTTTGATATACTTTGATACACTTTGATACACTTTGATATTCGTTGATACACTTAGATATACTTTGATACACTTAGATATACTTAGATATACTTTGATACTCTTAAATATACTTTGATACATTTTGTTACACTGATATATACTTTGAACACTTAGATATACTTTGATACACTTAGATATACTTTGATACACTTTGATACACTTAGATATACTTTGATATACTTTGATACACTTAGATATACTTTGATACATTTTGATACATTTAGATATAATTTGATACACTTAGATATACTTTGACACCCTTAGATATACTTTGATACACTTAGATATACTTTGATACACTTTGATACACTTAGATATACTTTGATATACTTTGATACAATTAGATATACATTGATATACTTTGATACACTTAGATTTACTTTGATAAACTTAGATTTACTTTGATACACTTAGATATACTTTGATACACTTTGATATACTTTGATACACTTAGATATACTTTGATACACTTTGATATACTTTAATACACTTTGATACACTTAGATATTAGTTGATACACTTAGATATATTTAGATATACTTTGATACTCTTAAATATACTTTGATACATTTTGTTACACTGATATATACTTTGAACACTTAGATATACTTTGATACACTTAGATATACTTTGATACACTTTGATACACTTAGATATACTTTGATATACTTTGATACACTTAGATATACTTTGATACACTTAGATATACTTTGATACACTTAGATATACTTTGATACATTTTGATACATTTAGATATAATTTGATACACTTAGATATACTTTGACACCCTTAGATATACTTTGATACACTTAGATATACTTTGATACACTTTGATACACTTAGATATACTTTGATATACTTTGATACACTTAGATATACTTTTATACACTTAGATATACTTTTAAACACTTTGATACACTTAGATATACTTTGATACACTTATATATACTTTGACATACTTCGATGCACTTAGATATACTTTAATACACTTAGATATACTTTGATACACTTTGATACACTTAGATATACTTTGATATACTTTGATACACATTGATATACTTTGATATACTTTGATACACTTAGATATACATTGATATACTTTGATACACTTAGATTTACTTTGATAAACTTAGATTTACTTTGATACACTTAGATATACTTTGATACACTTTGATATACTTTGATACACTTTGATACACTTAGATATACTTTGATACACATTGATATACTTTGATATACTTTGATACACTTAGATATACATTGATATACTTTGATACACTTAGATTTACTTTGATACACTTAGATTTACTTTGATACACTTAGATATACTTTGATACACTTTGATATTCTTTGATACACTGATATATACTTTGACATACTTAGATACACTTAGATATACTTTGATACACTTTGATACACATTGATATACTTTGATATACTTTGATACACTTAGATATACATTGATACACTTTGATACACTTAGATTTACTTTGATACACTTAGATATACTTTGATATTCGTTGATACACTTATATATACTTTGATACACTTAGATATACTTTGATATACTTTGATACACTTTGATACACTTAGATAAACTTTGATACACTTAGATATACTTTGATACACTTAGATATACTTAGATATACTTTGACACCCTTAGATATACTTTGATACACTTAGATATACTTTGACACCCTTAGATATACTTTGATACACTTATATATACTTTGACATACTTTGATGCACTTAGATATACTTTAATACACTTAGATATACTTTGATACACTTTGATACACTTAGATATACTTTGATATACTTTGATACACATTGATATACTTTGATATACTTTGATACACTTAGATATACATTGATACACTTTGATACACTTAGATTTACTTTGATACACTTAGATATACTTTGATACACTTTGATATACTTTGATACACTTTGATACACTTTGATATTCGTTGATACACTTATATATACTTTGATACACTTAGATATACTTTGATATACTTTGATACACTTTGATACACTTAGATAAACTTTGATACACTTAGATATACTTTGATACACTTAGATATACTTTGATATACTTTGACACCCTTAGATATACTTTGATACACTTAGATATACTTTGACACCCTTAGATATACTTTGATACACTTAGATATACTTTGATACACTTTGATACACTTAGATATACTTTGATATACTTTGATACACTTAGATATACTTTTATACACTTAGATATACTTTTAAACACTTTGATACACTTAGATATACTTTGATACACTTATATATACTTTGACATACTTTGATGCACTTAGATATACTTTAATACACTTAGATATACTTTGATACACTTTGATACACTTAGATATACTTTGATACATTTTGATACATTTAGATATAATTTGATACACTTAGATATACTTTGACACCCTTAGATATACTTTGATACACTTAGATATACTTTGATACACTTTGATACACTTAGATATACTTTGATATACTTTGATACACTTAGATATACTTTTATACACTTAGATATACTTTTAAACACTTTGATACACTTAGATATACTTTGATACACTTTGATACACTTAGATATACTTTGATATACTTTGATACACATTGATATACTTTGATATACTTTGATACACTTAGATATACATTGATATACTTTGATACACTTAGATTTACTTTGATAAACTTAGATTTACTTTGATATACTTAGATATACTTTGATACACTTTGATATACTTTGATACACTTTGATACACTTAGAAATACTTTGATACACATTGATATACTTTGATATACTTTGATACACTTAGATATACATTGATATACTTTGATACACTTAGATTTACTTTGATACACTTAGATTTACTTTGATACACTTAGATATACTTTGATACACTTAGATACACTTAGATATACTTTGATACACTTAGATATACTTTGATACACTTTGATATACTTTAATACACTTTGATACACTTAGATATTAGTTGATACACTTAGATATATTTAGATATACTTTGATACTCTTAAATATACTTTGATACATTTTGTTACACTGATATATACTTTGAACACTTAGATATACTTTGATACACTTAGATATACTTTGATACACTTTGATACACTTAGATATACTTTGATATACTTTGATACACTTAGATATACTTTGATACACTTAGATATACTTTGATACATTTTGATACATTTAGATATAATTTGATACACTTAGATATACTTTGACACCCTTAGATATACTTTGATACACTTAGATATACTTTGATACACTTTGATACACTTAGATATACTTTGATATACTTTGATACACTTAGATATACTTTTATACACTTAGATATACTTTTAAACACTTTGATACACTTAGATATACTTTGATACACTTTGATACACTTAGATATACTTTGATATACTTTGATACACATTGATATACTTTGATATACTTTGATACACTTAGATATACATTGATATACTTTGATACACTTAGATTTACTTTGATAAACTTAGATTTACTTTGATATACTTAGATATACTTTGATACACTTTGATATACTTTGATACACTTTGATACACTTAGATATACTTTGATACACATTGATATACTTTGATATACTTTGATACACTTAGATATACATTGATATACTTTGATTTACTTTGATACACTTAGATATACTTTGATACACTTTGATACACTTAGATATATTTAGATATACTTTGATACTCTTAAATATACTTTGATACATTTTGATACACTTATATATACTTTGATACACTTAGATATACTTTGATACACTTAGATATACTTTGATATACTTTGATACACTTTGATACACTTATATAAACTTTGATACACTTAGATATAATTTGATACACTTAGATACACTTAGATACACTTTAATACACTTAGATATACTTTGATATAAGTTGATACACTTTGATACACTTAGATAAACTTTGATACACTTAGATATACTTTAATACACTTAGATATACTTTGATACACTTAGATATACTTTGATACACTTAGATATATTTTGATACACTTAGATATATTTAGATATACTTTGATACTCTTAAATATACTTTGATACATTTTTAAACACTTATATATACTTTGATACACTTAGATATATTTAGATATACTTTGATACTCTTAAATATACTTTGATACATTTTGATACACTTATATATACTTTGGTACACTTAGATATACTTTGATACACTTAGATATACTTTGATACACTTTGATATACTTTAATACACTTTGATACACTTAGATATTAGTTGATACACTTAGATATATTTAGATATACTTTGATACTCTTAAATATACTTTGATACATTTTGTTACACTTATATATACTTTGAACACTTAGATATACTTTGATACACTTAGATATACTTTGATACACTTAGATATACTTTGATATACTTTGATACACTTAGATAAACTTTGATACACTTAGATATAATTTGATACACTTAGATACACTTTGATACACTTAGATATACTTTGATATAAATTGATACACTTTGATACACTTAGATAAACTTTGATACATTTAGATATACTTTGATACACTTACATATACTTTGATACATTTTGATACATTTAGATATACTTTGATACACTTAGATATACTTTGATATACTTTGATACACTTTGATACACTTAGATAAACTTTGATACACTTAGATATACTTTTATACACTTAGATATACTTTTAAACACTTTGATACACTTAGATATACTTTGATACACTTATATATACTTTGACATACTTTGATGCACTTAGATATACTTTAATACACTTAGATATACTTTGATACACTTTGATACACTTTGATATACTTTGATACACATTGATATACTTTGATATACTTTGATACACTTAGATATACATTGATACACTTTGATACACTTAGATTTACTTTGATACACTTAGATATACTTTGATACACTTTGATATACTTTGATACACTTTGATACACTTTGATATTCGTTGATACACTTATATATACTTTGATACAATTAGATATACTTTGATATACTTTGACACCCTTAGATAAACTTTGATACACTTAGATATACTTTGCCACCTTAGATATACTTTGATACACTTAGATATACTTTGACACCCTTAGATATACGTTGATACACTTAGATATACTTTGATACACTTTGATACACTTAGATATACTTTGATATACTTTGATATACTTTGATACACTTAGATATACTTTTATACACTTAGATATACTTTGATACACTTTGATACACTTAGATATACTTTGATATACTTTGATACACTTAGATATACTTTTATACACTTAGATATACTTTTAAACACTTTGATACACTTAGATATACTTTGATACACTTATATATACTTTGACATACTTTGATGCACTTAGATATACTTTAATACACTTAGATATACTTTGATACACTTTGATACACTTAGATATACTTTGATATACTTTGATACACATTGATATACTTTGATATACTTTGATACACTTAGATATACTTTGATACACTTTGATACACTTAGATATACTTTGATATACTTTGATACACTTAGATATACTTTGATACACTTAGATATACTTTGATACATTTTGATACATTTAGATATAATTTGATACACTTAGATATACTTTGACACCCTTAGATATACTTTGATACACTTAGATATACTTTGATACACTTTGATACACTTAGATATACTTTGATATACTTTGATACACTTAGATATACTTTTATACACTTAGATATACTTTTAAACACTTTGATACACTTAGATATACTTTGATACACTTATATATACTTTGACATACTTCGATGCACTTAGATATACTTTAATACACTTAGATATACTTTGATACACTTTGATACACTTAGATATACTTTGATATACTTTGATACACATTGATATACTTTGATATACTTTGATACACTTAGATATACATTGATATACTTTGATACACTTAGATTTACTTTGATAAACTTAGATTTACTTTGATACACTTAGATATACTTTGATACACTTTGATATACTTTGATACACTTTGATACACTTAGATATACTTTGATACACATTGATATACTTTGATATACTTTGATACACTTAGATATACATTGATATACTTTGATACACTTAGATTTACTTTGATACACTTAGATTTACTTTGATACACTTAGATATACTTTGATACACTTTGATATACTTTGATACACTTTGATATTCTTTGATACACTGATATATACTTTGACATACTTAGATACACTTAGATATACTTTGATACACTTTGATACACATTGATATACTTTGATATACTTTGATACACTTAGATATACATTGATACACTTTGATACACTTAGATTTACTTTGATACACTTAGATATACTTTGATACACTTTGATATACTTTGATACACTTTGATACACTTTGATATTCGTTGATACACTTATATACACTTAGATATACTTTGATATACTTTGATACACTTTGATACACTTAGATAAACTTTGATACACTTAGATATACTTTGATACACTTAGATATACTTAGATATACTTTGACACCCTTAGATATACTTTGATACACTTAGATATACTTTGACACCCTTAGATATACTTTGATACACTTATATATACTTTGACATACTTTGATGCACTTAGATATACTTTAATACACTTAGATATACTTTGATACACTTTGATACACTTAGATATACTTTGATATACTTTGATACACATTGATATACTTTGATATACTTTGATACACTTAGATATACATTGATACACTTTGATACACTTAGATTTACTTTGATACACTTAGATATACTTTGATACACTTTGATATACTTTGATACACTTTGATACACTTTGATATTCGTTGATACACTTATATATACTTTGATACACTTAGATATACTTTGATATACTTTGATACACTTTGATACACTTAGATAAACTTTGATACACTTAGATATACTTTGATACACTTAGATATACTTTGATATACTTTGACACCCTTAGATATACTTTGATACACTTAGATATACTTTGACACCCTTAGATATACTTTGATACACTTAGATATACTTTGATACACTTTGATACACTTAGATATACTTTGATATACTTTGATACACTTAGATATACTTTTATACACTTAGATATACTTTTAAACACTTTGATACACTTAGATATACTTTGATACACTTATATATACTTTGACATACTTTGATGCACTTAGATATACTTTAATACACTTAGATATACTTTGATACACTTTGATACACTTAGATATACTTAGATATACTTTGATACACATTGATATACTTTGATATACTTTGATACACTTAGATATACATTGATATACTTTGATACACTTAGATTTACTTTGATACACTTAGATTTACTTTGATACACTTAGATATACTTTGATACACTTTGATATACTTTGATACACTTTGATATTCTTTGATACACTGATATATACTTTGACATACTTAGATACACTTAGATATACTTTGATACACTTTGATACACATTGATATACTTTGATATACTTTGATACACTTAGATATACATTGATACACTTTGATACACTTAGATTTACTTTGATACACTTAGATATACTTTGATACACTTTGATATACTTTGATACACTTTGATACACTTTGATATTCGTTGATACACTTATATACACTTAGATATACTTTGATATACTTTGATACACTTTGATACACTTAGATAAACTTTGATACACTTAGATATACTTTGATACACTTAGATATACTTAGATATACTTTGACACCCTTAGATATACTTTGATACACTTAGATATACTTTGACACCCTTAGATATACTTTGATACACTTATATATACTTTGACATACTTTGATGCACTTAGATATACTTTAATACACTTAGATATACTTTGATACACTTTGATACACTTAGATATACTTTGATATACTTTGATACACATTGATATACTTTGATATACTTTGATACACTTAGATATACATTGATACACTTTGATACACTTAGATTTACTTTGATACACTTAGATATACTTTGATACACTTTGATATACTTTGATACACTTTGATACACTTTGATATTCGTTGATACACTTATATATACTTTGATACACTTAGATATACTTTGATATACTTTGATACACTTTGATACACTTAGATAAACTTTGATACACTTAGATATACTTTGATACACTTAGATATACTTTGATATACTTTGACACCCTTAGATATACTTTGATACACTTAGATATACTTTGACACCCTTAGATATACTTTGATACACTTAGATATACTTTGATACACTTTGATACACTTAGATATACTTTGATATACTTTGATACACTTAGATATACTTTTATACACTTAGATATACTTTTAAACACTTTGATACACTTAGATATACTTTGATACACTTATATATACTTTGACATACTTTGATGCACTTAGATATACTTTAATACACTTAGATATACTTTGATACACTTTGATACACTTAGATATACTTTGATATACTTTGATACACATTGATATAATTTGATATACTTTGATACACTTAGATATACTTTGATATACTTTGATACACTTAGATTTACTTTGATACACTTAGATATACTTTGATACACTTTGATATACTTTGATACACTTTGATACACTTAGATATACTTTGATACACTTAGATATACTTTGATACACTTTGATATACTTTGATACACTTTGATACACTTAGATATACTTTGATACACTTATATATACTTTGACATACTTTGATGAACTTAGATATACTTTGATACACTTAGATATACTTTTATACACTTAGATATACTTTGATACACTTTGATATACTTAAATACACTTTGATACACTTAGATATACTTTGATACACTTAGATACACTTAGATATACTTTGATACACTTAGATATACTTTGATACATTTTGATATACTTTAATACACTTTGATACACTTAGATATTAGTTGATACACTTAGATATATTTAGATATACTTTGATACTCTTAAATATACTTTGATACATTTTGTTACACTGATATATACTTTGAACACTTAGATATACTTTGATACACTTAGATATACTTTGATACACTTTGATACACTTAGATATACTTTGATATACTTTGATATACTTTGATACACTTAGATATACTTTGATACACTTAGATATACTTTGATACATTTTGATACATTTAGATATAATTTGATACACTTAGATATACTTTGACACCCTTAGATATACTTTGATACACTTAGATATACTTTGATACACTTTGATACACTTAGATATACTTTGATATACTTTGATACACTTAGATATACTTTTATACACTTAGATATACTTTTAAACACTTTGATACACTTAGATATACTTTGATACACTTTGATACACTTAGATATACTTTGATATACTTTGATACACATTGATATACTTTGATATACTTTGATACACTTAGATATACATTGATATACTTTGATACACTTAGATTTACTTTGATAAACTTAGATTTACTTTGATATACTAAGATATACTTTGATACACTTTGATATACTTTGATACACTTTGATACACTTAGATATACTTTGATACACATTGATATACTTTGATATACTTTGATACACTTAGATATACATTGATATACTTTGATACACTTAGATTTACTTTGATACACTTAGATTTACTTTGATACACTTAGATATACTTTGATACACTTTGATACACTTAGATATATTTAGATATACTTTGATACTCTTAAATATACTTTGATACATTTTGATACACTTATATATACTTTGATACACTTAGATATACTTTGATACACTTAGATATACTTTGATATACTTTGATACACTTTGATACACTTTGATATTCGTTGATACACTTATATATACTTTGATACACTTAGATATACTTTGATATACTTTGATACACTTTGATACACTTAGATAAACTTTGATACACTTAGATATACTTTGATACACTTAGATATACTTTGATATACTTTGACACCCTTAGATATACTTTGATACACTTAGATATACTTTGACACCCTTAGATATACTTTGATACACTTAGATATACTTTGATACACTTTGATACACTTAGATATACTTTGATATACTTTGATACACTTAGATATACTTTTATACACTTAGATATACTTTTAAACACTTTGATACACTTAGATATACTTTGATACACTTATATATACTTTGACATACTTTGATACACTTTGATACACTTAGATATATTTAGATATACTTTGATACTCTTAAATATACTTTGATACATTTTGATACACTTATATATACTTTGATACACTTAGATATACTTTGATACACTTAGATATACTTTGATATACTTTGATACACTTTGATACACTTTGATATTCGTTGATACACTTATATATACTTTGATACACTTAGATATACTTTGATATACTTTGATACACTTTGATACACTTAGATAAACTTTGATACACTTAGATATACTTTGATACACTTAGATATACTTTGATATACTTTGACACCCTTAGATATACTTTGATACACTTAGATATACTTTGACACCCTTAGATATACTTTGATACACTTAGATATACTTTGATACACTTTGATACACTTAGATATACTTTGATATACTTTGATACACTTAGATATACTTTTATACACTTAGATATACTTTTAAACACTTTGATACACTTAGATATACTTTGATACACTTATATATACTTTGACATACTTTGATGCACTTAGATATACTTTAATACACTTAGATATACTTTGATACACTTTGATACACTTAGATATACTTTGATACACATTGATATACTTTGATACACTTTGATACACTTAGATATACTTTGATATACTTTGATACACATTGATATACTTTGATATACTTTGATACACTTAGATATACATTGATACACTTTGATACACTTAGATTTACTTTGATACACTTAGATATACTTTGATACACTTTGATATACTTTGATACACTTTGATACACTTTGATATTCGTTGATACACTTATATATACTTTGATACACTTAGATATACTTTGATATACTTTGATACACTTTGATACACTTAGATAAACTTTGATACACTTAGATATACTTTGATACACTTAGATATACTTTGATATACTTTGACACCCTTAGATATACTTTGATACACTTAGATATACTTTGACACCCTTAGATATACTTTGATACACTTAGATATACTTTGATACACTTTGATACACTTAGATATACTTTGATATACTTTGATACACTTAGATATACTTTTATACACTTAGATATACTTTTAAACACTTTGATACACTTAGATATACTTTGATACACTTATATATACTTTGACATACTTTGATGCACTTAGATATACTTTAATACACTTAGATATACTTTGATACACTTTGATACACTTAGATATACTTTGATACATTTTGATACATTTAGATATAATTTGATACACTTAGATATACTTTGACACCCTTAGATATACTTTGATACACTTAGATATACTTTGATACACTTTGATACACTTAGATATACTTTGATATACTTTGATACACTTAGATATACTTTTATACACTTAGATATACTTTTAAACACTTTGATACACTTAGATATACTTTGATACACTTTGATACACTTAGATATACTTTGATATACTTTGATACACATTGATATACTTTGATATACTTTTATACACTTAGATATACATTGATATACTTTGATACACTTAGATTTACTTTGATAAACTTAGATTTACTTTGATATACTTAGATATACTTTGATACACTTTGATATACTTTGATACACTTTGATACACTTAGAAATACTTTGATACACATTGATATACTTTGATATACTTTGATACACTTAGATATACATTGATATACTTTGATACACTTAGATTTACTTTGATACACTTAGATTTACTTTGATACACTTAGATATACTTTGATACACTTAGATACACTTAGATATACTTTGATACACTTAGATATACTTTGATACACTTTGATATACTTTAATACACTTTGATACACTTAGATATTAGTTGATACACTTAGATATATTTAGATATACTTTGATACTCTTAAATATACTTTGATACATTTTGTTACACTGATATATACTTTGAACACTTAGATATACTTTGATACACTTAGATATACTTTGATACACTTTGATACACTTAGATATACTTTGATATACTTTGATACACTTAGATATACTTTGATACACTTAGATATACTTTGATACATTTTGATACATTTAGATATAATTTGATACACTTAGATATACTTTGACACCCTTAGATATACTTTGATACACTTAGATATACTTTGATACACTTTGATACACTTAGATATACTTTGATATACTTTGATACACTTAGATATACTTTTATACACTTAGATATACTTTTAAACACTTTGATACACTTAGATATACTTTGATACACTTTGATACACTTAGATATACTTTGATATACTTTGATACACATTGATATACTTTGATATACTTTGATACACTTAGATATACATTGATATACTTTGATACACTTAGATTTACTTTGATAAACTTAGATTTACTTTGATATACTTAGATATACTTTGATACACTTTGATATACTTTGATACACTTTGATACACTTAGATATACTTTGATACACATTGATATACTTTGATATACTTTGATACACTTAGATATACATTGATATACTTTGATTTACTTTGATACACTTAGATATACTTTGATACACTTTGATACACTTAGATATATTTAGATATACTTTGATACTCTTAAATATACTTTGATACATTTTGATACACTTATATATACTTTGATACACTTAGATATACTTTGATACACTTAGATATACTTTGATATACTTTGATACACTTTGATACACTTAGATAAACTTTGATACACTTAGATATAATTTGATACACTTAGATACACTTAGATACACTTTAATACACTTAGATATACTTTGATATAAGTTGATACACTTTGATACACTTAGATAAACTTTGATACACTTAGATATACTTTAATACACTTAGATATACTTTGATACACTTAGATATACTTTGATACACTTAGATATATTTTGATACACTTAGATATATTTAGATATACTTTGATACTCTTAAATATACTTTGATACATTTTTAAACACTTATATATACTTTGATACACTTAGATATATTTAGATATACTTTGATACTCTTAAATATACTTTGATACATTTTGATACACTTATATATACTTTGGTACACTTAGATATACTTTGATACACTTAGATATACTTTGATACACTTTGATATACTTTAATACACTTTGATACACTTAGATATTAGTTGATACACTTAGATATATTTAGATATACTTTGATACTCTTAAATATACTTTGATACATTTTGTTACACTTATATATACTTTGAACACTTAGATATACTTTGATACACTTAGATATACTTTGATACACTTAGATATACTTTGATATACTTTGATACACTTAGATAAACTTTGATACACTTAGATATAATTTGATACACTTAGATACACTTTGATACACTTAGATATACTTTGATATAAATTGATACACTTTGATACACTTAGATAAACTTTGATACATTTAGATATACTTTGATACACTTACATATACTTTGATACATTTTGATACATTTAGATATACTTTGATACACTTAGATATACTTTGATATACTTTGATACACTTTGATACACTTAGATAAACTTTGATACACTTAGATATACTTTTATACACTTAGATATACTTTTAAACACTTTGATACACTTAGATATACTTTGATACACTTATATATACTTTGACATACTTTGATGCACTTAGATATACTTTAATACACTTAGATATACTTTGATACACTTTGATACACTTTGATATACTTTGATACACATTGATATACTTTGATATACTTTGATACACTTAGATATACATTGATACACTTTGATACACTTAGATTTACTTTGATACACTTAGATATACTTTGATACACTTTGATATACTTTGATACACTTTGATACACTTTGATATTCGTTGATACACTTATATATACTTTGATACAATTAGATATACTTTGATATACTTTGACACCCTTAGATAAACTTTGATACACTTAGATATACTTTGCCACCTTAGATATACTTTGATACACTTAGATATACTTTGACACCCTTAGATATACGTTGATACACTTAGATATACTTTGATACACTTTGATACACTTAGATATACTTTGATATACTTTGATATACTTTGATACACTTAGATATACTTTTATACACTTAGATATACTTTGATACACTTTGATACACTTAGATATACTTTGATATACTTTGATACACTTAGATATACTTTTATACACTTAGATATACTTTTAAACACTTTGATACACTTAGATATACTTTGATACACTTATATATACTTTGACATACTTTGATGCACTTAGATATACTTTAATACACTTAGATATACTTTGATACACTTTGATACACTTAGATATACTTTGATATACTTTGATACACATTGATATACTTTGATATACTTTGATACACTTAGATATACTTTGATACACTTTGATACACTTAGATATACTTTGATATACTTTGATACACTTAGATATACTTTGATACACTTAGATATACTTTGATACATTTTGATACATTTAGATATAATTTGATACACTTAGATATACTTTGACACCCTTAGATATACTTTGATACACTTAGATATACTTTGATACACTTTGATACACTTAGATATACTTTGATATACTTTGATACACTTAGATATACTTTTATACACTTAGATATACTTTTAAACACTTTGATACACTTAGATATACTTTGATACACTTATATATACTTTGACATACTTCGATGCACTTAGATATACTTTAATACACTTAGATATACTTTGATACACTTTGATACACTTAGATATACTTTGATATACTTTGATACACATTGATATACTTTGATATACTTTGATACACTTAGATATACATTGATATACTTTGATACACTTAGATTTACTTTGATAAACTTAGATTTACTTTGATACACTTAGATATACTTTGATACACTTTGATATACTTTGATACACTTTGATACACTTAGATATACTTTGATACACATTGATATACTTTGATATACTTTGATACACTTAGATATACATTGATATACTTTGATACACTTAGATTTACTTTGATACACTTAGATTTACTTTGATACACTTAGATATACTTTGATACACTTTGATATACTTTGATACACTTTGATATTCTTTGATACACTGATATATACTTTGACATACTTAGATACACTTAGATATACTTTGATACACTTTGATACACATTGATATACTTTGATATACTTTGATACACTTAGATATACATTGATACACTTTGATACACTTAGATTTACTTTGATACACTTAGATATACTTTGATACACTTTGATATACTTTGATACACTTTGATACACTTTGATATTCGTTGATACACTTATATACACTTAGATATACTTTGATATACTTTGATACACTTTGATACACTTAGATAAACTTTGATACACTTAGATATACTTTGATACACTTAGATATACTTAGATATACTTTGACACCCTTAGATATACTTTGATACACTTAGATATACTTTGACACCCTTAGATATACTTTGATACACTTATATATACTTTGACATACTTTGATGCACTTAGATATACTTTAATACACTTAGATATACTTTGATACACTTTGATACACTTAGATATACTTTGATATACTTTGATACACATTGATATACTTTGATATACTTTGATACACTTAGATATACATTGATACACTTTGATACACTTAGATTTACTTTGATACACTTAGATATACTTTGATACACTTTGATATACTTTGATACACTTTGATACACTTTGATATTCGTTGATACACTTATATATACTTTGATACACTTAGATATACTTTGATATACTTTGATACACTTTGATACACTTAGATAAACTTTGATACACTTAGATATACTTTGATACACTTAGATATACTTTGATATACTTTGACACCCTTAGATATACTTTGATACACTTAGATATACTTTGACACCCTTAGATATACTTTGATACACTTAGATATACTTTGATACACTTTGATACACTTAGATATACTTTGATATACTTTGATACACTTAGATATACTTTTATACACTTAGATATACTTTTAAACACTTTGATACACTTAGATATACTTTGATACACTTATATATACTTTGACATACTTTGATGCACTTAGATATACTTTAATACACTTAGATATACTTTGATACACTTTGATACACTTAGATATACTTAGATATACTTTGATACACATTGATATACTTTGATATACTTTGATACACTTAGATATACATTGATATACTTTGATACACTTAGATTTACTTTGATACACTTAGATTTACTTTGATACACTTAGATATACTTTGATACACTTTGATATACTTTGATACACTTTGATATTCTTTGATACACTGATATATACTTTGACATACTTAGATACACTTAGATATACTTTGATACACTTTGATACACATTGATATACTTTGATATACTTTGATACACTTAGATATACATTGATACACTTTGATACACTTAGATTTACTTTGATACACTTAGATATACTTTGATACACTTTGATATACTTTGATACACTTTGATACACTTTGATATTCGTTGATACACTTATATACACTTAGATATACTTTGATATACTTTGATACACTTTGATACACTTAGATAAACTTTGATACACTTAGATATACTTTGATACACTTAGATATACTTAGATATACTTTGACACCCTTAGATATACTTTGATACACTTAGATATACTTTGACACCCTTAGATATACTTTGATACACTTATATATACTTTGACATACTTTGATGCACTTAGATATACTTTAATACACTTAGATATACTTTGATACACTTTGATACACTTAGATATACTTTGATATACTTTGATACACATTGATATACTTTGATATACTTTGATACACTTAGATATACATTGATACACTTTGATACACTTAGATTTACTTTGATACACTTAGATATACTTTGATACACTTTGATATACTTTGATACACTTTGATACACTTTGATATTCGTTGATACACTTATATATACTTTGATACACTTAGATATACTTTGATATACTTTGATACACTTTGATACACTTAGATAAACTTTGATACACTTAGATATACTTTGATACACTTAGATATACTTTGATATACTTTGACACCCTTAGATATACTTTGATACACTTAGATATACTTTGACACCCTTAGATATACTTTGATACACTTAGATATACTTTGATACACTTTGATACACTTAGATATACTTTGATATACTTTGATACACTTAGATATACTTTTATACACTTAGATATACTTTTAAACACTTTGATACACTTAGATATACTTTGATACACTTATATATACTTTGACATACTTTGATGCACTTAGATATACTTTAATACACTTAGATATACTTTGATACACTTTGATACACTTAGATATACTTTGATATACTTTGATACACATTGATATAATTTGATATACTTTGATACACTTAGATATACTTTGATATACTTTGATACACTTAGATTTACTTTGATACACTTAGATATACTTTGATACACTTTGATATACTTTGATACACTTTGATACACTTAGATATACTTTGATACACTTAGATATACTTTGATACACTTTGATATACTTTGATACACTTTGATACACTTAGATATACTTTGATACACTTATATATACTTTGACATACTTTGATGAACTTAGATATACTTTGATACACTTAGATATACTTTTATACACTTAGATATACTTTGATACACTTTGATATACTTAAATACACTTTGATACACTTAGATATACTTTGATACACTTAGATACACTTAGATATACTTTGATACACTTAGATATACTTTGATACATTTTGATATACTTTAATACACTTTGATACACTTAGATATTAGTTG
The DNA here is from genome assembly GCF_028750875.1 of Macrosteles quadrilineatus. Taxonomy (NCBI): domain Eukaryota; kingdom Metazoa; phylum Arthropoda; class Insecta; order Hemiptera; family Cicadellidae; genus Macrosteles; species Macrosteles quadrilineatus. The sequence goes on along the minus strand of NW_026542597.1, from coordinate 95,211,515 downwards.
ATACACTTAGATATATTTAGATATACTTTGATACTCTTAAATATACTTTGATACATTTTGTTACACTGATATATACTTTGAACACTTAGATATACTTTGATACACTTAGATATACTTTGATACACTTTGATACACTTAGATATACTTTGATATACTTTGATATACTTTGATACACTTAGATATACTTTGATACACTTAGATATACTTTGATACATTTTGATACATTTAGATATAATTTGATACACTTAGATATACTTTGACACCCTTAGATATACTTTGATACACTTAGATATACTTTGATACACTTTGATACACTTAGATATACTTTGATATACTTTGATACACTTAGATATACTTTTATACACTTAGATATACTTTTAAACACTTTGATACACTTAGATATACTTTGATACACTTTGATACACTTAGATATACTTTGATATACTTTGATACACATTGATATACTTTGATATACTTTGATACACTTAGATATACATTGATATACTTTGATACACTTAGATTTACTTTGATAAACTTAGATTTACTTTGATATACTAAGATATACTTTGATACACTTTGATATACTTTGATACACTTTGATACACTTAGATATACTTTGATACACATTGATATACTTTGATATACTTTGATACACTTAGATATACATTGATATACTTTGATACACTTAGATTTACTTTGATACACTTAGATTTACTTTGATACACTTAGATATACTTTGATACACTTTGATACACTTAGATATATTTAGATATACTTTGATACTCTTAAATATACTTTGATACATTTTGATACACTTATATATACTTTGATACACTTAGATATACTTTGATACACTTAGATATACTTTGATATACTTTGATACACTTTGATACACTTAGATAAACTTTGATACACTTAGATATAATTTGATACACTTAGATACACTTAGATACACTTTAATACACTTAGATATTCTTTGATATAAGTTGATACACTTTGATACACTTAGATAAACTTTGATACACTTAGATATACTTTAATACACTTAGATATACTTTGATACACTTAGATATACTTTGATACACTTAGATATATTTTGATACACTTAGATATATTTAGATATACTTTGATACTCTTAAATATACTTTGATACATTTTTAAACACTTATATATACTTTGATACACTTAGATATATTTAGATATACTTTGATACTCTTAAATATACTTTGATACATTTTGATACACTTATATATACTTTGGTACACTTAGATATACTTTGATACACTTAGATATACTTTGATACACTTTGATATACTTTAATACACTTTGATACACTTAGATATTAGTTGATACACTTAGATATATTTAGATATACTTTGATACTCTTAAATATACTTTGATACATTTTGTTACACTTATATATACTTTGAACACTTAGATATACTTTGATACACTTAGATATACTTTGATACACTTAGATATACTTTGATATACTTTGATACACTTAGATAAACTTTGATACACTTAGATATAATTTGATACACTTAGATACACTTAGATACACTTTGATACACTTAGATATACTTTGATATAAATTGATACACTTTGATACACTTAGATAAACTTTGATACATTTAGATATAATTTGATACACTTACATATACTTTGATACATTTTGATACATTTAGATATACTTTGATACACTTAGATATACTTTGATATACTTTGATACACTTTGATACACTTAGATAAACTTTGATACACTTAGATATACTTTTATACACTTAGATATACTTTTAAACACTTTGATACACTTAGATATACTTTGATACACTTATATATACTTTGACATACTTTGATGCACTTAGATATACTTTAATACACTTAGATATACTTTGATACACTTTGATACACTTTGATATACTTTGATACACATTGATATACTTTGATATACTTTGATACACTTAGATATACATTGATACACTTTGATACACTTAGATTTACTTTGATACACTTAGATATACATTGATACACTTTGATACACTTAGATTTACTTTGATACACTTAGATATACTTTGATACACTTTGATATACTTTGATACACTTTGATACACTTTGATATTCGTTGATACACTTATATATACTTTGATACACTTAGATATACTTTGATATACTTTGATACACTTTGATACACTAAGATAAACTTTGATACACTTAGATATACTTTGATACACTTAGATATACTTTGATATACTTTGACACCCTTAGATAAACTTTGATACACTTAGATATACTTTGCCACCTTAGATATACTTTGATACACTTAGATATACTTTGACACCCTTAGATATACGTTGATACACTTAGATATACTTTGATACACTTTGATACACTTAGATATACTTTGATATACTTTGATACACTTAGATATACTTTTATACACTTAGATATACTTTGATACACTTTAATACACTTAGATATACTTTGATATACTTTGATACACTTAGATATACTTTTATACACTTAGATATACTTTTAAACACTTTGATACACTTAGATATACTTTGATACACTTATATATACTTTGACATACTTTGATGCACTTAGATATACTTTAATACACTTAGATATACTTTGATACACTTTGATACACTTAGATATACTTTGATATACTTTGATACACATTGATATACTTTGATATACTTTGATACACTTAGATATACATTGATACACTTTGATACACTTAGATTTACTTTGATACACTTAGATATACTTTGATACACTTTGATATACTTTGATACACTTTGATACACTTTGATATTCGTTGATACACTTAGATATACTTTGATACACTTAGATATACTTAGATATACTTTGATACTCTTAAATATATTTTGATACATTTTGTTACACTGATATATACTTTGAACACTTAGATATACTTTGATACACTTAGATATACTTTGATACACTTTGATACACTTAGATATACTTTGATATACTTTGATACACTTAGATATACTTTGATACACTTAGATATACTTTGATACATTTTGATACATTTAGATATAATTTGATACACTTAGATATACTTTGACACCCTTAGATATACTTTGATACACTTTGATACACTTAGATATACTTTGATACACTTTGATACACTTAGATATACTTTGATATACTTTGATACACTTAGATATACTTTTATACACTTAGATATACTTTTAAACACTTTGATACACTTAGATATACTTTGATACACTTTGATACACTTAGATATACTTTGATATACTTTGATACACTTAGATATACATTGATATACTTTGATACACTTAGATTTACTTTGATAAACTTAGATTTACTTTGATACACTTAGATATACTTTGATACACTTTGATATACTTTGATACACTTAGATATACTTTGATACACTTTGATATACTTTAATACACTTTGATACACTTAGATATTAGTTGATACACTTAGATATTTTTAGATATACTTTGATACTCTTAAATATACTTTGATACATTTTGTTACACTGATATATACTTTGAACACTTAGATATACTTTGATACACTTAGATATACTTTGATACACTTTGATACACTTAGATATACTTTGATATACTTTGATACACTTAGATATACTTTGATACACTTAGATATACTTTGATACATTTTGATACATTTAGATATAATTTGATACACTTAGATATACTTTGACACCCTTAGATATACTTTGATACATTTAGATATACTTTGATACACTTTGATACACTTAGATATACTTTGATATACTTTGATACACTTAGATATACTTTTATACACTTAGATATACTTTTAAACACTTTGATACACTTAGATATACTTTGATTCACTTATATATACTTTGACATACTTTGATGCACTTAGATATACTTTAATACACTTAGATATACTTTGATACACTTTGATACACTTAGATATACTTTGATATACTTTGATACACATTGATATACTTTGATATACTTTGATACACTTAGATATACATTGATACACTTTGATACACTTAGATTTACTTTGATACACTTAGATATACTTTGATACACTTTGATATACTTTGATACACTTTGATATTCGTTGATACACTTAGATATACTTTGATACACTTAGATATACTTAGATATACTTTGATACTTTTAAATATACTTTGATACATTTTGTTACACTGATATATACTTTGAACACTTAGATATACTTTGATACACTTAGATATACTTTGATACACTTTGATACACTTAGATATACTTTGATATACTTTGATACACTTAGATATACTTTGATACACTTAGATATACTTTGATACATTTTGATACATTTAGATATAATTTGATACACTTAGATATACTTTGACACCCTTAGATATACTTTGATACACTTAGATATACTTTGATACACTTTAAAACACTTAGATATACTTTGATATACTTTGATACACTTAGATATACTTTTATACACTTAGATATACTTTTAAACACTTTGATACACTTAGATATACTTTGATACACTTTGATACACTTAGATATACTTTGATATACTTTGATACACTTAGATATACATTGATATACTTTGATACACTTAGATTTACTTTGATAAACTTAGATTTACTTTGATACACTTAGATATACTTTGATACACTTTGATATACTTTGATACACTTAGATATACTTTGATACACTTTGATATACTTTAATACACTTTGATACACTTAGATATTAGTTGATACACTAAGATATATTTAGATATACTTTGATACTCTTAAATATACTTTGATACATTTTGTTACACTGATATATACTTTGAACACTTAGATATACTTTGATACACTTAGATATACTTTGATACACTTTGATACACTTAGATATACTTTGATATACTTTGATACACTTAGATATACTTTGATACACTTAGATATACTTTGATACATTTTGATACATTTAGATATAATTTGATACACTTAGATATACTTTGACACCCTTAGATATACTTTGATACACTTAGATATACTTTGATACACTTTGATACACTTAGATATACTTTGATATACTTTGATACACTTAGATATACTTTTATACACTTAGATATACTTTTAAACACTTTGATACACTTAGATATACTTTGATACACTTATATATACTTTGACATACTTCGATGCACTTAGATATACTTTAATACACTTAGATATACTTTGATACACTTTGATACACTTAGATATACTTTGATATACTTTGATACACATTGATATACTTTGATATACTTTGATACACTTAGATATACATTGATATACTTTGATACACTTAGATTTACTTTGATAAACTTAGATTTACTTTGATACACTTAGATATACTTTGATACACTTTGATATACTTTGATACACTTTGATACACTTAGATATACTTTGATACACATTGATATACTTTGATATACTTTGATACACTTAGATATACATTGATATACTTTGATACACTTAGATTTACTTTGATACACTTAGATTTACTTTGATACACTTAGATATACTTTGATACACTTTGATATACTTTGATACACTTTGATATTCTTTGATACACTGATATATACTTTGACATACTTAGATACACTTAGATATACTTTGATACACTTTGATACACATTGATATACTTTGATATACTTTGATACACTTAGATATACATTGATACACTTTGATACACTTAGATTTACTTTGATACACTTAGATGTACTTTGATACACTTTGATATACTTTGATACACTTTGATACACTTTGATATTCGTTGATATACTTATATATACTTTGATACACTTAGATATACTTTGATATACTTTGATACACTTTGATACACTTAGATAAACTTTGATACACTTAGATATACTTTGATACACTTAGATATACTTAGATATACTTTGACACCCTTAGATATACTTTGATACACTTAGATATACTTTGACACCCTTAGATATACTTTGATACACTTAGATATACTTTGATACACTTTGATACACTTAGATATACTTTGATATACTTTGATACACTTAGATATACTTTTATACACTTAGATATACTTTTAAACACTTTGATACACTTAGATATACTTTGATACACTTATATATACTTTGACATACTTTGTTGCACTTAGATATACTTTGATACACTTTGATACACTTAGATATACTTTGATATACTTTGATACACATTGATATACTTTAATATACTTTGATACACTTAGATAAACTTTGATATACTTTGATACACTTAGATTTACTTTGATACACTTAGATATACTTTGATACACTTTGATATACTTTGATACACTTTGATACACTTAGATATACATTGATATACTTTGATACACTTTGATACACTAAAATAAAATTTGATACACTTAGATATACTTTGATACACTTAGATATACTTTGATATACTTTGACACCCTTAGATATACTTTGATACACTTAGATATACTTTGCCACCTTAGATATACTTTGATACACTTAGATATACTTTGACACCCTTAGATATACTTTGATACACTTAGATATACTTTGATACACTTTGATACACTTAGATATACTTTGATACACTTTGATACACTTAGATATACTTTGATATACTTTGATACACATTGATATAATTTAATATACTTTGATACACTTAGATATACATTGATACACTTTGATACACTTAGATTTACTTTGATACACTTAGATATACTTTGATACACTTTGATATACTTTGATACACTTTGATACACTTTGATATTCGTTGATACACTTATATATACTTTGATACACTTAGATATACTTTGATATACTTTGACACCCTTAGATATACTTTGATACACTTAGATATACTTTGACACCCTTAGATATACTTTGATACACTTAGATATACTTTGATACACTTTGATACACTTAGATATACTTTGATATACTTTGATACATTTAGATATACTTTTATACACTTAGATATACTTTTAAACACTTTGATACACTTAGATATACTTTGATACACTTATATATACTTTGATATACTTTGACACCCTTAGATATACTTTGATACACTTAGATATACTTTGACACCCTTAGATATACTTTGATACACTTAGATATACTTTGATACACTTTGATACACTTAGATATACTTTTATATACTTTGATACATTTAGATATACTTTTATACACTTAGATATACTTTTAAACACTTTAATACACTTAGATATACTTTGATATACTTTGATACACTTTGATACACTTAGATAAACTTTGATACGCTTAGATATACTTTGATACACTTAGATATATTTTGATACATTTTGATACATTTAGATATACTTTGATACACTTAGATATACTTTGATATACTTTGATACACATTGATATACTTTGATACACTTTGATACACTTTGATATTCGTTGATATACTTATATATACTTTGATACACTTAGATATACTTTGATATACTTTGATACACTTTGATACACTTAGATAAACTTTGATACACTTAGATATACTTTGATACACTTAGATATACTTAGATATACTTTGACACCCTTAGATATACTTTGATACACTTAGATATACTTTGACACCCTTAGATATACTTTGATACACTTAGATATACTTTGATACACTTTGATACACTTAGATATACTTTGATATACTTTGATACACTTAGATATACTTTTATACACTTAGATATACTTTTAAACACTTTGATACACTTAGATATACTTTGATACACTTATATATACTTTGACATACTTTGTTGCACTTAGATATACTTTGATACACTTTGATACACTTAGATATACTTTAAAATACTTTGATACACATTGATATACTTTAATATACTTTGATACACTTAGATAAACTTTGATATACTTTGATGAAATTAGATTTACTTTGATACACTTAGATATACTTTGATACACTTTGATATACTTTGATACACTTTGATACACTTAGATATACATTGATATACTTTGATACACTTTGATACACTAAAATAAAATTTGATACACTTAGATATACTTTGATACACTTAGATATACTTTGATATACTTTGACACCCTTAGATATACTTTGATACACTTAGATATACTTTGCCACCTTAGATATACTTTGATACACTTAGATATACTTTGACACCCTTAGATATACTTTGATACACTTAGATATACTTTGATACACTTTGATACACTTAGATATACTTTGATACACTTTGATACACTTAGATATACTTTGATATACTTTGATACACATTGATATAATTTGATATACTTTGATACACTTAGATATACATTGATACACTTTGATACACTTAGATTTACTTTGATACACTTAGATATACTTTGATACACTTTGATACACTTAGATATACTTTGATATACTTTGATACACTTAGATATACTTTTATACACTTAGATATACTTTTAAACACTTTGATACACTTAGATATACTTTGATACACTTATATATACTTTGACATACTTTGTTGCACTTAGATATACTTTGATACACTTTGATACACTTAGATATACTTTGATATACTTTGATACACATTGATATACTTTAATATACTTTGATACACTTAGATAAACTTTGATATACTTTGATACACTTAGATTTACTTTGATACACTTAGATATACTTTGATACACTTTGATATACTTTGATACACTTTGATACACTTAGATATACATTGATATACTTTGATACACTTTGATACACTAAAATAAAATTTGATACACTTAGATATACTTTGATACACTTAGATATACTTTGATATACTTTGACACCCTTAGATATACTTTGATACACTTAGATATACTTTGCCACCTTAGATATACTTTGATACACTTAGATATACTTTGACACCCTTAGATATACTTTGATACACTTAGATATACTTTGATACACTTTGATACACTTAGATATACTTTGATACACTTTGATACACTTAGATATACTTTGATATACTTTGATACACATTGATATAATTTGATATACTTTGATACACTTAGATATACATTGATACACTTTGATACACTTAGATTTACTTTGATACACTTAGATATACTTTGATACACTTTGATATACTTTGATACACTTTGATACACTTTGATATTCGTTGATACACTTATATATACTTTGATACACTTAGATATACTTTGATATACTTTGACACCCTTAGATATACTTTGATACACTTAGATATACTTTGACACCCTTAGATATACTTTGATACACTTAGATATACTTTGATACACTTTGATACACTTAGATATACTTTGATATACTTTGATACATTTAGATATACTTTTATACACTTAGATATACTTTTAAACACTTTGATACACTTAGATATACTTTGATACACTTATATATACTTTGATATACTTTGACACCCTTAGATATACTTTGATACACTTAGATATACTTTGACACCCTTAGATATACTTTGATACACTTAGATATACTTTGATACACTTTGATACACTTAGATATACTTTGATATACTTTGATACATTTAGATATACTTTTATACACTTAGATATACTTTTAAACACTTTAATACACTTAGATATACTTTGATATACTTTGATACACTTTGATACACTTAGATAAACTTTGATACGCTTAGATATACTTTGATACACTTAGATATATTTTGATACATTTTGATACATTTAGATATACTTTGATACACTTAGATATACTTTGATATACTTTGATACACATTGATATACTTTAATATACTTTGATACACTTAGATAAACTTTGATATACTTTGATAAACTTAGATTTACTTTGATACACTTAGATATACTTTGATACACTTTGATATACTTTGATACACTTTGATACACTTAGATATACTTTGATATACTTTGATACACTTTGATACACTAAGATAAACTTTGATACACTTAGATATACTTTGATACACTTAGATATACTTTGATATACTTTGACACCCTTAGATATACTTTGATACACTTAGATATACTTTGCCACCTTAGATATACTTTGATACACTTAGATATACTTTGACACCCTTAGATATACTTTGATACACTTAGATATACTTTGATACACTTTGATACACTTAGATATACTTTGATACACTTTGATACACTTAGATATACTTTGATATACTTTGATACACATTGATATACTTTGATACACTTAGATATACATTGATACACTTTGATACACTTAGATTTACTTTGATACACTTAGATATACTTTGATACACTTTGATATACTTTGATACACTTTGATACACTTTGATATTCGTTGATACACTTATATATACTTTGATACACTTAGATATACTTTGATATACTTTGATACACTTAGATAAACTTTGATACACTTAGATATACTTTGTAACAGTTAGACTAATTTGACCAACTGCCAACAAGTTTGCTCCAGACTAGCTCAATGGGCTGGGTGCGAAGTGTCATAGGCCAGTGAGGTGTTACACTACGATGAATAGTATTTAATTGAAAGGGCGCCACCTTGTGATATGGGCAAGTTGTCTGTCGATTGTCACAAGGAACCAATCTCCCAGTAGTGTTGCCTATAGTTGTGGTAAGCAGGGTAAACCTAACACCTGTGATGTCAATTGACCATACTCTACATTGACTTGAGTTGCCCTAACCATTTACCTAATCGATAAATACCTAAATTTAATTGTTACCAAAATCACTCAAAATACTTAAGAACTAGAGTAGCTATAAAGATTTTCTAAATAATTCGACCAAGTAGCAACTAACTGGAATGTCAAATAAAAATCCAAATATGTATGATAAGCTCTGTTTATCTCAAGATAAGAATGCCCTAATAACAAATCAAGTTCAACTTTACAGTTTAATGAGCAAAGGTAATTTAAATCAACATCAGTTTCAAAGCAATATGAGAGCAGTACTTAATAATTACATTTTCTAATCAATAATCCGTACTCAATAGTCAAGAATCAATAATCAATATTCAGGGATAATCCGAATTATTAATCTGAAATCAATAATCAATAATCGGCACTCAATAATCAATAATAATCAATTTACCCTAAACATCAAAATTCAATAATCAAAATCAATATTCAGCAATAATTAGTAAGTAACCCTTAATCAATAATCAATCAAAAAGGATCCATCTTAAATCTACAAAATGGTACATAATGACGGTGGCCACCGGAACACCTATAACAGACCACATACAAAGCACAAAATATTACAATATACAAATATACAAATAAATCCGTAGGTCCTGGATGTCCCACGACGATACACTAGCCACTGTCCAAGTGTCCGTTGCACAGGAGATAAATAATCGTAAAGTCACTCACCAAATGTAGACTTCATACAAAGTGTCCAAAAGACAAAAGATATCCGGCCGGACCGGGTGTCTGAGGCAAACGTAATGTCCAACAGTTGAGCGAGCGGTAGGCCGTGAGCGGCAGGTCGGTACGTGAGCGGCAGGTCGGTACGTGAGCGGCAGGTCGGTACGTGAGCGGCTGACCCCAAGGCGGCGTCCAGAGATGTCCCAACAGTAGCCTTTTGTAGTAGTGACAAGTCCGGTAGCAGTGGGTCGGTATAAAAACCCTGTGTGTACACAGTAAATTAATAGTACGTGCCTTAATAATACTATTTTATCTGAGGAAAGTCCTAACACCAAAATTTATGTACAGTGAGAACTTTAGTCAACTGTGGCAAATAATTATCTTTCTAGCAAATGCTTAGAACAAATTGGCAAAATTATCTTTTTAAAATCTCAAAGGTAAACACATTACTTAACTGCAGATATTTACATTTTTAAACAGAATAGGCTACATAAACTCATGAACAGATTTTTAACCATACAAACATTTGACAATAAAATAATGCTACTAAAATACAAGTGTTTTTATGAACATTGAAATGGCAACATAATTAGATACTAAATGAATGATTTTGTTTTCAAATACACAGATATGTTAAAACGCTTTTTTTACCTGAAAATAATAATTTATAAGCACACAAATACAGTACAGCATTTAAACCTTTAAAACATTTTTGAAACATTTAAATTCAGAAATTACTAGTTTGAGATTACAAGCATTTATTTTTGCAACGTCTAGTACTTCAATAAACATAATAAATTTTCCACAAAACCAGTTAAACTACTTTTCAATCTAACTAGGTCAAATCTAGGGCTCTGAACTTCAAGTTTAACCTCCTAAAGCAAAGAATTATTTAATGGTTCTGGCATTTAACTGAATATAACACACTATTGATTGGTAGTCAAAAATATTAGCCTAATTATATTTACCTAAAGTTTGGTGAATTTTATAACTAATAAACAATTTTAACTTTTACTTTAAGAACAAATACTCAACACAATATTCATGAAACCAGTTTGCATAGACATGTAATGAATATTTTACACCTTAAATGAATATTTTACATTAGAAGATCCATGACATTGAACTCAAATTTAGGCTACACAGAACAATGAAATTTACAGTTAAACAATATTCTACAATAACATTTATAAATAAACTACGGAATTTATTACATTTATCCTTCAAAATTTGATCCCTAGCATGTTAAAACGTACGGCCAATCGACATTGATTTCATTAAAATCCTAACTAGTTAATTGGAAAGTTTGATTTAGTGAAATTGACTTTTGTCCAACAAAACAGCTAATTAATTTTTTCTCCCTGCTTACCTCAGAATATTCCAAAATGGTAATATAAGAAAATCCACCGGCGTCGGTGCTCTGAGGGTCCTTGACGATGTTGGCACTGCTTCTGTACAACTAACCTCTTCGTCGTTAACGAGCGTTCACATGTGCTCCTCCACTCCAGTACAGACATGATCTCAATCAGCTGTTCGGCAAATGACCGATCGATAACGCTGTCCACGCTGAGCCCAATACGTATGTGGACTTTATTTAGTGCCTTCAGGGCAGAGTTGGCAATTTTCTGTCAGTTCTGTTTTTATGGTCATCCAAACATTGAAGGCGCGCGTCACTTCAATTATATTGTCATTAGTGAGGTGATCAGTCTCACTAGGGATTTAGTTCAAAACAAGAAACTAACGTTACAAATACCCCCCTGCCAGAAGAAAATTTCCTAAATTTTCTCAAAGTCCACTCCGGACCATGGTTAGACATACAGCTTCAAATCGGTGATATGCCAGTTTCCAACGGCTTTTCCCTGCATATCTTCTAGGGCATAAATCAAAGGAGATACTTTCTTGACCACTCTGTACGGACCTACAAATCGTGGAGTCAGTTTGGCTGAGTAGTAATTTGCTGCATCTGACTGAGTGAAGTTCTTCTTCCATACCAGACTGTCTTCCTTGAACTCTTGAGGGCGCCTCCGTAAGTTGTAGTGCCTAGCGTTCCTTTGGTGAGCATCTTTGAGGAGTTCATGAACTTCTTGATGGATGTTCTTCAAGTCTCGTAGCCTCTCAGTGTACCGTTGACAGTCTTCAACTTCGGGAACAGTTTCCTCATCGCGAAGAAATCCAAATCCTGCTCCGGATATAGGAAGTTCTCTTCCAAAATTAAGGAAGTTTGGAGAATAGCCTGTAGACTCGTGGACTGAAGATCTCAGTGCGAATCCCAACTGAGCTACATGCTTATCCCAATGTCTGTGGTTGTTCCCTACATAGGCACGCAGCATGGTTACTATATTCTTGTTGACTCGTTCGGTCGGGTTGGCTTGTGGATGACGACTTGCATTCAGAAGCATCTTCACCTCGTATTGTTCTGCAAGCTTCTTGACAGGCTGACCGATAAATTCAGACCCGTTGTCGCAGATGAGAAATTTTGGGACTCCATAGACCATAAATACATTTTCTTCAAGAAACGTAGACACTGCCTGAGCTGTCGCTGCTCGTAAAGGTTTCAATAAGACAAATTTCGTGAAGGTATCAACTACAACTAAGAGATACTTGTTTCCTTTAACCGAACGAGGGAAAGGTCCTAAGAGGTCGGCAGAAATCATCTTCCAAGGAATGTTAACCCCACGATACTCTCCCATAACACCAGCTGGTTTTTGTTGATCATATTTGACACTTTGACAGATTTTACAGCGAGCAACATACGTAGCTACGTCTTTCCGCATCTTCGGCCAATAGTACTTGAGCTGAATTCTTCGGTAAGTCTTCAAAACTCCTTGATGACCAGATGTCACGGCATCATGACACTCCTGTAAGGCTTGCTGACGAAAATTCTTTGGTACGACCAATTTCCATTCTGGTTCTTCTGAAATCAGGGTTGTTCCATCACCAACTTTCTTCCACAATGAGCCATCCTGGACACGCCATTGACTGTAGTCCTCGGGCTTTTCCTCCACCTGCTTCATCATCTTTAAGTACCAATTGTCCTTTATTTCTCCAGTAACTACGAGATCACAACGAAGAGGAATGTCACTATTAGGGGGAACGGCTCTTGAGAGTAAATCGGGAACAACATTCTCTTTTCCTTTCCTATGAACCAAATTAAAATCATAAGGCTGCAGACGGAGAGCCCACCTTGCTAAGCGACCTTGAGGATCTTTGAGATTGTTGAGCCAAAGAAGGCTGTAGTGATCTGTAATAACGGTGAATTTAGTTCCTTCTACGTAAGGGCGAAATCTTTCAATGGCCCATATAACAGCCAAGCATTCTCGCTCGGTAGCGGAATAGTTCTGCTCCTGCCTTGTCAAAGTCCTGCTGCCATATGCGATAACTACTTCTCCCTCCTCGGTCTGCTGACTAAGTACAGTGCCTAAGCCAACTCCTGACGCATCACAAGAGATTATGAACGGCTTCGAAAAGTCGGGGCATGATAAGATAGGGGCAGTAATGAGGCAAGACTTAATGTCATTGAAGGCTTCTTGAGCTACTGGTGTCCAATTAAATGATTTCCTTTTCTTCAGAAGTGAAGTTAATGGGTACATTCTTGTTGCAAAGTTAGGTATGAATCGTCTATACCAAGAAGCGGTTCCACAAAATTGCCTTACTTCTTTCTGGCTTCGGGGAATGGGAACATTCACTATGGCCTGAACCTTATCCGGATCTACTCTCAGACCCTTCTCACTGACAACGTAACCAAGATAGCGAAGTTCCGGTCGACAAAACTGGCATTTATCCTTGTTCAGAGTTAATTTGGCATCCTCAATTCTTCGGAAAATTTCGGAGAGAACATCCAAATGCTTCTCAAAAGTTTGAGTAATAACGATAATGTCGTCTAAGTAAACAAATACATTTGGCTCGAGATCTGGACCTAGGACATTATCTACAAAGCGCTGCCACGTTGCTGGAGCATTACTCAATCCGAACGGCATGGTCACGAAATGAAATAGACCACGGCCTGGAATTGTAAAGGCAGTTTTCTCTTTACTTGATGGATCTAAAGGAATTTGCCAGTGGGCACTTTTGATGTCCAAACTAGAAAGGTATCTGGCGTCACGAAGACGATCTAAAATTGTAGTCACATGGGGTAGGGGATATGCATCCTTCTTAGATAATCCATTAACTTTACGAAAATCCACGCAGAATCTTCTAGATCCGTCTGGTTTATCCAAGAGAAGAATAGGAGATGACCATTCACTGTGGGATGGTTCTACTACGCCCAATTCAAGCATTCTGTCAAGTTCTTCGTTCACTAGCTTCTGACGAGCTGGAGAGATAGGATAATAGCGTTGTTTTACCGCTGGAGCATCGCCTGTATCAATCACATGCTTTACTTTGTCCGTCCTTCCAATGGGTAATGAGTCCTTCTTAAAATGATTTTCCACCAAGCTATTAAGTTTTTGACGTTGTTCCATAGTCAAACATTCTTCAGCTTTAATTCCCTCCATCGAGAAACAAAAATTCACCTGATTATTCTTAGAAAAATTCCATTGCTTGTTATGAATATCAGCAACTATATGCATGCAGGACCAAAAGTCTATACCAAGAATCAAAGTCTGTTGAAGGGTGGGAACTATCAGTACGGCTAAATTCTCAGTTTTGCCCTTCAAGGTGATAGGAAGGATAATATAGCCAATCACTTGATGTCTTTTTGAATCTGCTGTTTCAACATATTTTCCCGTAAGAGTGTGCAAGTGGGCAGGAAATTTATCTACAATCCAAAGGCCTTCTTTACCAATCAGAGTTTGAGAGGCTCCACTATCTAGTAAAGCTTTTATTTCTTTGCCAAATACACGAACAGTCAAATATGGTCTCGGATCATTTTCGTGAGATTCTAGTAGGTAAGAGACATGAGCAATTTTATCAGCAGTAGGGTCGATTGAGTCATCTTTAAGTCCCAGGGAGTCAACTAGGTTCTTGGTGCTGGCTCCCTGCCTTGCCCGTTTTTTGGTGAGCATTTCTGGCAGTACGCTTTAGTTACATTAGGTTGTCCACAGCCATAACAAAATCGTTTTCTATCCTGAGTGCATTGCATGTAACGATGACCTGTTGAATCACAATTCCAACATTTAAATGGGGATGGAGTTGAAGACTGGACATAAGCACCAGCTACTTTAAGATTTGGAAAGGTCCTTTTTCTGTTCTGATCATGATATGCCAAATCAGGTTCTAGTATTGGCATTGGATGGGGCACTGATCTAAGATTGGAACGCAGACGACTAGCTTCAGCTTTTCTTCCCAACTGACGAAGTTCTTCTATTGTAGAGATATCAAACAGGGCCAGCCGATCATGAAGGTGAGGGTGTAAATTGTGAATGATCTGTTTCAATCTAGTTTCTTCGGGAACGGTTGTAGCTAATCGAACAAATAGGCTTTCCATAGCCGCAATAAACATGTCAATTGGCTCAGCCTCTCCCTGCGTCCGATAGAAAATCTCCTGTTGTAGCCGAAAATCATAGTCGGGGGCTTGAAATACTATCTTCATTTCCTTGCAAAGTTCTTCCCATGATTTGATTCTAGAGATAGTCGATCTATACCAGATAAGAGCTGATCCCGAAAACAAATCAACCGCTGACTGAAATAATTCTGCTGGGCTCAAACCTCTTGCTCTCCTCAATTCTTCCACTCGTTCCAAAAATGCACCTATACTCTGGCCAGGTGAATTGTCAAACTTGAGACCCCACTTGTAAACAGGAATTGATCTGATCATAGAGCCATCGGGACATTTTTTGTTGGATTCATTGGGTATTTCATGTTTAGTCATCACATGAGGTGTGGTTGGTTGTGGTTCTGCAAATGTTTGACTGTTATCCTCACCAGAAGTGTTAGAAAATGACACAAGATCTGTGACAAAAGTTGTAGGTGTGCCAATCATAGCCTTTGTCTGAAGAGCAGTTTCTGGTAACACAGAATCAGTTCTGTTTTGAGGAACTCCCTCTCTGGAAATCGCAGATGGAGAAGATTTTGGGGCGAAATCGGCCAAGAGCTGCTTTACATTCTCTGACAATTTTAATTTCCTCGTCTCAAGTTCATCATCCTTTGGAGCAGAAACTGGGATTCTTTCAATCCTATCAGACAAACACATAAGCCTAGTAGACAACCGCTGATACTCATTATCTCGAAAATTTCCATCGTATTCCGATATTTTTGAAGACAAGTCCCCTAATGTAGTCTCACACTCTTCCAACTCCGCTTCAGTATCCATATTATTTACAACAGAATCATCTATAACAACCTTAGAAATTAAACTCTGTGCCAGACGTTTTCTTAACTCTCCTGCAGAACCTTCCTCGGATAGACCTCTAATCTTCAGCTCATATTCGACTTCAGACTTCCGCAAATGGTAAACACTAGTAGGAATCATGATGTAATCTCAAATTTCCAATAATATAACAAAACAACCCAAACAACAATAAATAAATCAGCTTTCAATATTTCAATCGCAAACCAGTTCACGTAGAGTCAATAGTAGAGGGGTCAAGCACACTGGTCCCACGTTCAGGGCGCCATTTGTAACAGTTAGACTAATTTGACCAACTGCCAACAAGTTTACTCCAGACTAGCTCAATGGGCTGGGTGCGAAGTGTCATAGGCCAGTGAGGTGTTACACTACGATGAATAGTATTTAATTGAAAGGGCGCCACCTTGTGATATGGGCAAGTTGTCTGTCGATTGTCACAAGGAACCAATCTCCCAGTAGTGTTGCCTATAGTTGTGGTAAGCAGGGTAAACCTAACACCTGTGATGTCAATTGACCATACTCTACATTGACTTGAGTTGCCCTAACCATTTACCTAATCGATAAATACCTAAATTTAATTGTTACCAAAATCACTCAAAATACTTAAGAACTAGAGTAGCTATAAAGATTTTCTAAATAATTCGACCAAGTAGCAACTAACTGGAATGTCAAATAAAAATCCAAATATGTATGATAAGCTCTGTTTATCTCAAGATAAGAATGCCCTAATAACAAATCAAGTTCAACTTTACAGTTTAATGAGCAAAGGTAATTTAAATCAACATCAGTTTCAAAGCAATATGAGAGCAGTACTTAATAATTACATTTTCTAATCAATAATCCGTACTCAATAGTCAAGAATCAATAATCAATATTCAGGGATAATTCGAATTATTAATCTGAAATCAATAATCAATAATCGGCACTCAATAGTCAATAATAATCAATTTACCCTAAACATCAAAATTCAATAATCAAAATCAATATTCAGCAATAATTAGTAAGTAACCCTTAATCAATAATCAATCAAAAAGGATCCATCTTAAATCTACAAAATGGTACATAATGACGGTGGCCACCGGAACACCTATAACAGACCACATACAAAGCACAAAATATTACAATATACAAATATACAAATAAATCCGTAGGTCCTGGATGTCCCACGACGATACACTAGCCACTGTCCAAGTGTCCGTTGCACAGGAGATAAATAATCGTAAAGTCACTCACCAAATATAGACTTCATACAAAGTGTCCAAAAGACAAAAGATATCCGGCCGGACCGGGTGTCTGAGGCAAACGTAATGTCCAACAGTTGAGCGAGCGGTAGGCCGTGAGCGGCAGGTCGGTACGTGAGCGGCAGGTCGGTACGTGAGCGGCTGACCCCAAGGCGGCGTCCAGAGATGTCCCAACAGTAGCCGCTCGTAGTAGTGACAAGTCCGGTAGCAGTGGGTCGGTATAAAAACCCTGTGTGTACACAGTAAATTAATAGTACGTGCCTTAATAATACTATTTTATCTGAGGAAAGTCCTAACACCAAAATTTATGTACAGTGAGAACTTTAGTCAACTGTGGCAAATAATTATCTTTCTAGCAAATGCTTAGAACAAATTGGCAAAATTATCTTTTTAAAATCTCAAAGGTAAACACATTACTTAACTGCAGATATTTACATTTTTAAACAGAATAGGCTACATAAACTCATGAACAGATTTTTAACTATACAAACATTTGACAATAAAATAATGCTACTAAAATACAAGTGTTTTTATGAACATTGAAATGGCAACATAATTAGATACTAAATGAATGATTTTGTTTTCAAATACACAGCTATGTTAAAACGCTTTTTTTTACCTGAAAATAATAATTTATAAGCACACAAATACAGTACAACATTTAAACCTTTAAAACATTTTTGAAACATTTAAATTCAGAAATTACTAGTTTGAGATTACAAGCATTTATTTTTGCAACGTCTAGTACTTCAATAAACATAATAAATTTTCCACAAAACCAGTTAAACTACTTTTCAATCTAACTAGGTCAAATCTAGGGCTCTGAACTTCAAGTTTAACCTCCTAAAGCAAAGAATTATTTAATGGTTCTGGCATTTAACTGAATATAACACACTATTGATTGGTAGTCAAAAATATTAGCCTAATTATATTTACCTAAAGTTTGGTGAATTTTATAACTAATAAACAATTTTAACTTTTACTTTAAGAACAAATACTCAACACAATATTCATGAAACCAGTTTGCATAGACATGAAATGAATATTTTACACCTTAAATGAATATTTTACATTAGAAGATCCATGACATTGAACTCAAATTTAGGCTACACAGAACAATGAAATTTACAGTTAAACAATATTCTACAATAACATTTATAAATAAACTACGGAATTTATTACATTTATCCTTCAAAATTTGATCCCTAGCATGTTAAAACGTACGGCCAATCGACATTGATTTCATTAAAATCCTAACTAGTTAATTGAAAAGTTTGATTTAGTGAAATTGACTTTTGTCCAACAAAACAGCTAATTAATTTTTTCTCCCTGCTTACCTCAGAATATTCCAAAATGGTAATATAAGAAAATCCACCGGCGTCGGTGCTCTGAGGGTCCTTGACGATGTTGGCACTGCTTCTGTACAACTAACCTCTTCGTCGTTAACGAGCGTTCACATGTGCTCCTCCACTCCAGTACAGACATGATCTCAATCAGCTGTTCGGCAAATGACCGATCGATAACGCTGTCCACGCTGAGCCCAATACGTATGTGGACTTTATTTAGTGCCTTCAGGGCAGAGTTGGCAATTTTCTGTCAGTTCTGTTTTTATGGTCATCCAAACATTGAAGGCGCGCGTCACTTCAATTATATTGTCATTAGTGAGGTGATCAGTCTCACTAGGGATTTAGTTCAAAACAAGAAACTAACGTTACAACTTTGATACACTTAGATATACTTTGATATACTTTGACACCCTTAGATATACTTTGATACACTTAGATATACTTTGACACCCTTAGATATACTTTGATACACTTAGATATACTTTGATACACTTTGATACACTTAGATATACTTTGATATACTTTGATACATTTAGATATACTTTTATACACTTAGATATACTTTTAAACACTTTGATACACTTTGATATACTTTGATACACTTATATATACTTTGACATACTTTGATGCACTTAGATATACTTTAATACACTTAGATATACTTTGATATACTTTGATACACTTTGATACACTTAGATAAACTTTGATACGCTTAGATATACTTTGATACACTTAGTTAATTTTGATACATTTTGATACATTTAGATATACTTTGATACACTTAGATATACTTTGATATACTTTGATACACTTTGATACACTAAGATAAACTTTGATACACTTAGATATACTTTGATACACTTAGATATACTTTGATATACTTTGACACCCTTAGATATACTTTGATACACTTAGATATACTTTGCCACCTTAGATATACTTTGATACACTTAGATATACTTTGACACCCTTAGATATACTTTGATACACTTAGATATACTTTGATACACTTTGATACACTTAGATATACTTTGATATACTTTGATATACTTTGATACACTTAGATATACTTTTATACACTTAGATATACTTTGATACACTTTGATACACTTAGATATACTTTGATATACTTTGATACACTTAGATATACTTTTATACACTTAGATATACTTTTAAACACTTTGATACACTTAGATATACTTTGATACACTTATATATACTTTGACATACTTTGATGCACTTAGATATACTTTAATACACTTAGATATACTTTGATACACTTTGATACACTTAGATATACTTTGATATACTTTGATACACATTGATATACTTTGATATACTTTGATACACTTAGATATACATTGATACACTTTGATACACTTAGATTTACTTTGATACACTTAGATATACTTTGATACACGATATACTTTGATACACTTAGATTTACTTTGATACACTTTGATGTACTTTGATACACTTTGATACACTTAGATATACTTTGATATACTTTGATACACTTTGATACACTAAGATAAACTTTGATACACTTAGATATACTTTGATACACTTAGATATACTTTGATATATTTTGACACCCTTAGATATACTTTGATACACTTAGATATACTTTGCCACCTTATATATACTTTGATACACTTAGATATACTTTGACACCCTTAGATATACTTTGATACACTTAGATATACTTTGATACACTTTGATACACTTAGATATACTTTGATACACTTTGATACACTTAGATATACTTTGATATACTTTGATACACATTGATATACTTTGATATACTTTGATACACTTAGATATACATTGATACACTTTGATACGCTTAGATTTACTTTGATACACTTAGATATACTTTGATACACTTTGATATACTTTGATACACTTTGATACACTTTGATATTCGTTGATACACTTATATATACTTTGATACACTTAGATATACTTTGATATACTTTGATACACTTTGATACACTTAGATAAACTTTGATACACTTAGATATACTTTGATACACTTAGATATACTTTGATATACTTTGACACCCTTAGATATACTTTGATACACTTAGATATACTTTGACACCCTTAGATATACTTTGATACACTTAGATATACTTTGATACACTTTGATACACTTAGATATACTTTGATACACTTTGATACACTTAGATATACTTTGATATACTTTGATACATTTAGATATACTTTTATACACTTAGATATACTTTTAAACACTTTGATACACTTAGATATACTTTGATACACTTATATATACTTTGACATACTTTGATGCCCTTAGATATACTTTAATACACTTAGATATACTTTGATATACTTTGATACACTTTGATACACTTAGATAAACTTTGATACGCTTAGATATACTTTGATACACTTAGTTAATTTTGATACATTTTGATACATTTAGATATACTTTGATACACTTAGATATACTTTGATATACTTTGATACACTTTGATACACTAAGATAAACTTTGATACACTTAGATATACTTTGATACACTTAGATATACTTTGATATACTTTGACACCCTTAGATATACTTTGATACACTTAGATATACTTTGCCACCTTAGATATACTTTGATACACTTAGATATACTTTGACACCCTTAGATATACTTTGATACACTTAGATATACTTTGATACACTTTGATACACTTAGATATACTTTGATATACTTTGATATACTTTGATACACTTAGATATACTTTTATACACTTAGATATACTTTGATACACTTTGATACACTTAAATATACTTTGATATACTTTGATACACTTAGATATACTTTTATACACTTAGATATACTTTTAAACACTTTGATACACTTAGATATACTTTGATACACTTAGATATATTTTGATACACTTAGATATACTTTGATACACTTCGATACACTTAGATATACTTTGATATACTTTGATACACATTGATATACTTTGATATACTTTGATACACTTAGATATACATTGATACACTTTGATACACTTAGATTTACTTTGATACACTTAGATATATTTTGATACACTTTGATATACTTTGATACACTTTGATACACTTTGATATTCGTTGATACACTTATATATACTTTGATACACTTAGATATACTTTGATATACTTTGATACACTTTGATACACTTAGATAAAATTTGATACACTTAGATATACTTTGATACACTTAGATATACTTTGATATACTTTGGCACCCTTAGATATACTTTAAAAAACTTAGATATACTTTGACACCCTTAGATATACTTTGATACACTTAGATATACTTTGATACACTTTGATACACTTAGATATACTTTGATATACTTTGATACACTTAGATATACTTTTATACACTTAGATATACTTTTAAACACTTTGATACACTTAGATATACTTTGATACACTTATATATACTTTGACATACTTTGATGCACTTAGATATACTTTAATACACTTAGATAATCTTTGATACACTTTGATACACTTAGATATACTTTGATATACTTTGATACACATTGATATACTTTGATATACTTTGATACACTTAGATATACTTTGATATACTTTGATACACTTAGATTTACTTTGATACACTTAGATATACTTTGATACACTTTGATATACTTTGATACACTTTCATACACTTAGATATACTTTGATACACTTATATATACTTTGACATACTTTGATGAACTTAGATATACTTTGATACACTTAGATATACTTTTATACACTTGGATATACTTTGATACACTTTGATATACTTAAATACACTAGGATACACTTAGATATACTTTGATACACTTAGATACACTTAGATATACTTTGATACACTTAGATATACTTTGATACACTTTGATATACTTTAATACTTTTAGATATTAGTTGATACACTTAGATATATTTAGATATACTTTGATACTCTTAAATATACTTTGATACATTTTGTTACACTGATATATACTTTGAACACTTAGATATACTTTGATACACTTAGATATACTTTGATACACTTTGATACACTTAGATATACTTTGATATACTTTGATACACTTAGATATACTTTGATACACTTAGATATACTTTGATACATTTTGATACATTTAGATATACTTTGATACACTTAGATATACTTTGATACACTTTGATACACTTAGATATACTTTGATACACTTTGATACACTTAGATATACTTTGATATACTTTGATACACATTGATATACTTTGATATACTTTGATACACTTAGATATACATTGATATACTTTGATACACTTAGATTTACTTTGATAAACTTAGATTTACTTTGATATACTTAGATATACTTTGATACACTTTGATATACTTTGATACACTTTGATACACTTAGATATACTTTGATACACATTGATATACTTTGATGTACTTTGATACACTTAGATATACATTGATATACTTAGATACACTTAGATTTACTTTGATACACTTAGATTTACTTTGATACACTTAGATATACTTTGATACACTTTGATATACTTTGATACACTTTGATATTCTTTGATACACTGATATATACTTTGACATACTTAGATACACTTAGATATACTTTGATACACTTTGATACACTTAGATATATTTAGATATACTTTGATACTCTTAAATATACTTTGATACATTTTGATACACTTATATATACTTTGATACACTTAGATATACTTTGATACACTTAGATATACTTTGATATACTTTGATACACTTTGATACACTTAGATAAACTTTGATACACTTAGATATAATTTGATACACTTAGATACACTTAGATACACTTTAATACACTTAGATATACTTTGATATAATTTGATACACTTTGATACACTTAGATAAACTTTGATACACTTAGATATACTTTAATACACTTAGATATACTTTGATACACTTAGATATACTTTGATACACTTAGATATACTTTGATACACTTAGATATATTTAGATATACTTTGATACTCTTAAATATACTTTGATACATTTTTAAACACTTATATATACTTTGATACACTTAGATATATTTAGATATACTTTGATACTCTTAAATATACTTTGATACATTTTGATACACTTATATATACTTTGGTACACTTAGATATACTTTGATACACTTAGATATACTTTGATACACTTTGATATACTTTAATACACTTTGATACACTTAGATATTAGTTGATACACTTAGATATATTTAGATATACTTTGATACTCTTAAATATACTTTGATACATTTTGTTACACTTATATATACTTTGAACACTTAGATATACTTTGATACACTTAGATATACTTTGATACACTTAGATATACTTTGATATACTTTGATACACTTAGATAAACTTTGATACACTTAGATATAATTTGATACACTTAGATACACTTAGATACACTTTGATACACTTAGATATACTTTGATATAAATTGATACACTTTGATACACTTAGATAAACTTCGATACACTTAGATATACTTTGATATACTTTGATGCACTTAGATATACTTTAATACACTTAGATATATTTTGATACACTTTGATACACTTAGATATACTTTGATATACTTTGATACACATTGATATACTTTGATATACTTTGATACACTTTGATACACTTAGATATACTTTGATACACTTAGATATACTTTGATACACTTTGATATACTTAGATACACTTAGATATACTTTGATACATTTTGATACATTTAGATATACTTTGATACACTTAGATATACTTTGATATACTTAGATATACTTTGATATACTTTGACACCCTTAAATATACTTTGATACACTTAGATATACTTTGACACCCTTAGATATACTTTGATACACTTAGATATACTTTGATACACTTTGATACACTTAGATATACTTTGATATACTTTGATACACTTAGATATACTTTGATACACTTAGATATACTTTGATACATTTTGATACATTTAAATATACTTTGATACACTTAGATATACTTTGATATACTTTGACACCCTTAGATATACTTTGATACACTTAGATATACTTTGACACCCTTAGATATACTTTAATACACTTAGATATACTTTGATACACTTTGATACACTTAGATATACTTTGATATACTTTGATACACTTAGATATACTTTTATACACTTAGATATACTTTTAAACACTTTGATACACTTAGATATACTTTGATACACTTATATATACTTTGACATACTTTAATGCACTTAGATATACTTTAATACACTTAGATATAATTTGATACACATTGGTATACTTTGATATACTTTGATACATTTTGATACATTTAGATATACTTTGATACACTTAGATATACTTTGATATACTTTGATACACTTTGATACACTTAGATAAACTTTGATACACTTAGATATACTTTGATACACTTAGATATACTTTGATATACTTTGACACCCTTAGATATACTTTGATACACTTAGATAAACTTTGATATACTTTGATACACTTTGATACACTTAGATAAACTTTGATACACTTAGATACTTTGATACACTTAGATAAACTTTGATACATTTAGTTATACTTTGATACACTTAGATACACTTAGATATACTTTGATACACTTAGATATACTTTGATACATTTTGATACAATTAGATATACTTTGATACACTTAGATATACTTTGATATACTTTGATACACTTTGATACACTTAGATAAACTTTGATACACTTAGATATACTTTGATACACTTAGATATACTTTGATATACTTTGACACCCTTAGATATACTTTGATACACTTAGATAAACTTTGATATACTTTGATACACTTTGATACACTTAGATAAACTTTGATACACTTAGATATACTTTGATACACTTAGATATACTTTGATACATTTTGATACATTTAGATATACTTTGATACACTTAGATATACTTTGATACACTTAGATATATTTAGATATACTTTGATACTCTTAAATATACTTTGATACATTTTGATACACTTATATAGACTTTGGTACACTTAGATATACTTTGATACACTTAGATATACTTTGATATACTTTGATACACTTTAATACACTTAGATAAACATTGATACACTTAGATATACTTTGATACACTTAGATATACTTTGATACATTTTGATATAATTTGATATACTTTGATACACTTTGATACACTTAGATAAACTTTGATACACTTAGATATACTTTGATACACTTAGATATACTTTGATACACTTAGATATACTTTGATATACTTTGACACCCTTAGATATACTTTGATACACTTTGATACACTTAGATAAACTTTGATATACTTTGATACACTTTGATACACTTAGATAAACTTTGATACACTTAGATATACTTTGATACACTTAGATATACTTTGATACACTTAGATATACTTTGATACACTTAGATATACTTTGATACACTTAGATAAACTTTGATACACTTAGTTATACTTTGATACACTTAGATATACTTTGATACACTTAGATATACTTTGATATATTTTGATACAATTAGATATACTTTGATACACTTAGATATACTTTGATACACTTTGATACACTTAGATAAACTTTGATACACTTAGATATACTTTGATACACTTAGATATACTTTGATACATTTTGATTCATTTAGGTATACTTTGATACACTTAGATATACTTTGATATACTTTGACATACTTTGATACACTTTGATACACTTAGATAAACTTTGATACACTTAGATATACTTTGATACACTTAGATATACTTAGATACACTTAGATATACTTTGATACACTTTGATATACTTTGATACACTTTGATACACTTAGATATATTTAGATATACTTTGATACTCTTAAATATACTTTGATACATTTTGATACACTTATATATACTTTGATACACTTAGATATACTTTGATATAATTTGATACACTTTGAAACACTTAGATAAACTTTGATACACTTAGATATACTTTAATACACTTAGATATACTTTGATACACTTAGATATACTTTGATACACTTAGATATACTTTGATACACTTAGATATATTTAGATATACTTTGATACTCTTAAATATACTTTGATACATTTTTAAACACTTATATATACTTTGATACACTTAGATATATTTAGATATACTTTGATACTCTTAAATATACTTTGAAACATTTTGATACACTTATATATACTTTGGTACACTTAGATATACTTTGATACACTTAGATATACTTTGATATACTTTGATACACTTTGATACACTTTGATACACTTAGATAAATTTTAAAACACTTAGATATACTTTGATACACTTTGATACACTTTAATACACTTAGATAAACATTGATACACTTAGATATACTTTGATACACTTAGATATACTTTGATACATTTTGATATAATTTGATATACTTTGATACACTTTGATACACTTAGATAAACTTTGATACACTTAGATATACTTTGATACACTTAGATATACTTTGATACACTTAGATATACTTTGATATACTTTGACACCCTTAGATATACTTTGATACACTTTGATACACTTAGATAAACTTTGATATACTTTGATACACTTTGATACACTTAGATAAACTTTGATACACTTAGATATACTTTGATACACTTAGATATACTTTGATACACTTAGATATACTTTGATACACTTAGATATACTTTGATACACTTAGATATACTTTGATACACTTAGATATACTTTGATACACTTTGATATACTTAGATGCACTTAGATATACTTTGATACATTTTGATACATTTAGATATACTTTGATACACTTAGATATACTTTGATATACTTTGACACCCTTAGATATACTTTGATACACTTAGATATACTTTGATACATTTTGATATAATTTGATATACTTTGATACACTTTGATACACTTAGATAAACTTTGATACACTTAGATATACTTTGATACACTTAGATATACTTTGATATACTTAGATATACTTTGATATACTTTGACACCCTTAAATATACTTTGATACACTTAGATATACTTTGACACCCTTAGATATACTTTGATACACTTAGATATACTTTGATACACTTTGATACACTTAGATATACTTTGATATACTTTGATACACTTAGATATACTTTGATACACTTAGATATACTTTGATACATTTTGATACATTTAAATATACTTTGATACACTTAGATATACTTTGATATACTTTGACACCCTTAGATATACTTTGATACACTTAGATATACTTTGACACCCTTAGATATACTTTAATACACTTAGATATACTTTGATACACCTTGATACACTTAGATATACTTTGATATACTTTGATACACTTAGATATACTTTTATACACTTAGATATACTGTTAAACACTTTGATACACTTAGATATACTTTGATACACTTATATATACTTTGACATACTTTAATGCACTTAGATATACTTTAATACACTTAGATATAATTTGATACACATTGATATACTTTGATATACTTTGATACATTTTGATACATTTAGATATACTTTGATACACTTAGATATACTTTGATATACTTTGATACACTTTGATACACTTAGATAAACTTTGATACACTTAGATATACTTTGATACACTTAGATATACTTTGATATACTTTGACACCCTTAGATATACTTTGATACACTTAGATAAACTTTGATATACTTTGATACACTTTGATACACTTAGATAAACTTTGATACACTTAGATACTTTGATACACTTAGATATACTTTGATACACTTAGATATACTTTGATACACTTAGAGATACTTTGATACACTTAGATAAACTTTGATACATTTAGTTATACTTTGATACACTTAGATACACTTAGATATACTTTGATACACTTAGATATACTTTGATACATTTTGTTACAATTAGATATACTTTGATACACTTAGATATACTTTGATATACTTTGATACACTTTGATACACTTAGATAAACTTTGATACACTTAGATATACTTTGATACACTTAGATATACTTTGATATACTTTGACACCCTTAGATATACTTTGATACACTTAGATATACTTTGATATACTTTGATACACTTAGATATACTTTTATACACTTAGATATACTTTTAAACACTTTGATACACTTAGATATACTTTGATACACTTATATATACTTTGACATACTTTAATGCACTTAGATATACTTTAATACACTTAGATATAATTTGATACACATTGATATACTTTGATATACTTTGATACACTTAGATACACTTTAATACACTTAGATATACTTAGATACACTTAGATATACTTTGATACACTTTGATATACTTTGATACACTTTGATACACTTAGATATATTTAGATATACTTTGATACTCTTAAATATACTTTGATACATTTTGATACACTTATATATACTTTGATACACTTAGATATACTTTGATATAATTTGATACACTTTGAAACACTTAGATAAACTTTGATACACTTAGATATACTTTAATACACTTAGATATACTTTGATACACTTAGATATACTTTGATACACTTAGATATACTTTGATACACTTAGATATATTTAGATATACTTTGATACTCTTAAATATACTTTGATACATTTTTAAACACTTATATATACTTTGATACACTTAGATATATTTAGATATACTTTGATACTCTTAAATATACTTTGAAACATTTTGATACACTTATATATACTTTGGTACACTTAGATATACTTTGATACACTTAGATATACTTTGATATACTTTGATACGCTTTGATACACTTTGATACACTTTGATACACTTAGATAAATTTTAAAACACTTAGATATACTTTGATACACTTTGATACACTTTAATACACTTAGATAAACATTGATACACTTAGATATACTTTGATACACTTAGATATACTTTGATACATTTTGATATAATTTGATATACTTTGATACACTTTGATACACTTAGATAAACTTTGATACACTTAGATATACTTTGATACACTTAGATATACTTTGATACACTTAGATATACTTTGATATACTTTGACACCCTTAGATATACTTTGATACACTTTGATACACTTAGATAAACTTTGATATACTTTGATACACTTTGATACACTTAGATAAACTTTGATACACTTAGATATACTTTGATACACTTAGATATACTTTGATACACTTAGATATACTTTGATACACTTAGATATACTTTGATACACTTTGATATACTTTGATACACTTTGATACACTTAGATATACTTTGATACACTTAGATATACTTTGATACACTTTGATATACTTAGATACACTTTGATACACTTAGATATACTTTGATACACCTAGATACACTTAGATATACTTTGATACACTTAGATATACTTTGATACACTTTGATATACTTTAATACACTTTGATATACTTTGATATAAATTGATACACTTTGATACACTTAGATATACTTTGATACATTTTGATACAATTAGATATACTTTGATACACTTAGATATACTTTGATATACTTTGATACACTTTGATACACTTAGATAAACTTTGATACACTTAGATATACTTTGATATACTTTGATACACTTTGATACACTTAGATAAACTTTGATACACTTAGATATACTTTGATACACTTAGATATACTTTGATACATTTTGATACATTTAGATATACTTTGATACACTTAGATATACTTTGATACACTTAGATATACTTTGATATACTTTGATGCACTTAGATATACTTTAATACACTTAGATATACTTTGATACACTTTGATACACTTAGATATACTTTGATATACTTTGATACACATTGATATACTTTGATATACTTTGATACACTTAGATATACTTTGATATTTTTTGATACACTTAGATTTACTTTGATACACTTAGATATACTTTGATACACTTAGATATACTTTGATATTTTTTGATACACTTAGATTTACTTTGATATACTTAGATATACTTTGATATACTTTGACACCCTTAAATATACTTTGATACACTTAGATATACTTTGACACCCTTAGATATACTTTGATACACTTAGATATACTTTGATACACTTTGATACACTTAGATATACTTTGATATACTTTGATACACTTAGATATACTTTGATACACTTAGATATACTTTGATACATTTTGATACATTTAAATATACTTTGATACACTTAGATATACTTTGATATACTTTGACACCCTTAGATATACTTTGATACACTTAGATATACTTTGACACCCTTAGATATACTTTAATACACTTAGATATACTTTGATACACTTTGATACACTTAGATATACTTTGATATACTTTGATACACTTAGATATACTTTTATACACTTAGATATACTTTTAAACACTTTGATACACTTAGATATACTTTGATACACTTATATATACTTTGACATACTTTAATGCACTTAGATATACTTTAATACACTTAGATATAATTTGATACACATTGATATACTTTGATATACTTTGATACACTTAGATACACTTTAATACACTTAGATATACTTAGATACACTTAGATATACTTTGATACACTTTGATATACTTTGATACACTTTGATACACTTAGATATATTTAGATATACTTTGATACTCTTAAATATACTTTGATACATTTTGATACACTTATATATACTTTGATACACTTAGATATACTTTGATATAATTTGATACACTTTGAAACACTTAGATAAACTTTGATACACTTAGATATACTTTAATACACTTAGATATACTTTGATACACTTAGATATACTTTGATACACTTAGATATACTTTGATACACTTAGATATATTTAGATATACTTTGATACTCTTAAATATACTTTGATACATTTTTAAACACTTATATATACTTTGATACACTTAGATATATTTAGATATACTTTGATACTCTTAAATATACTTTGAAACATTTTGATACACTTATATATACTTTGGTACACTTAGATATACTTTGATACACTTAGATATACTTTGATATACTTTGATACGCTTTGATACACTTTGATACACTTAGATAAATTTTAAAACACTTAGATATACTTTGATACACTTTGATACACTTTAATACACTTAGATAAACATTGATACACTTAGATATACTTTGATACACTTAGATATACTTTGATACATTTTGATATAATTTGATATACTTTGATACACTTTGATACACTTAGATAAACTTTGATACACTTAGATATACTTTGATACACTTAGATATACTTTGATACACTTAGATATACTTTGATATACTTTGACACCCTTAGATATACTTTGATACACTTTGATACACTTAGATAAACTTTGATATACTTTGATACACTTTGATACACTTAGATAAACTTTGATACACTTAGATATACTTTGATACACTTAGATATACTTTGATACACTTAGATATACTTTGATACACTTAGATATACTTTGATACACTTAGATATACTTTGATACACTTAGATATACTTTGATACACTTTGATATACTTAGATACACTTTGATACACTTAGATATACTTTGATACACCTAGATACACTTAGATATACTTTGATACACTTAGATATACTTTGATACACTTTGATATACTTTAATACACTTTGATATACTTTGATATAAATTGATACACTTTGATACACTTAGATATACTTTGATACATTTTGATACAATTAGATATACTTTGATACACTTAGATATACTTTGATATACTTTGATACACTTTGATACACTTAGATAAACTTTGATACACTTAGATATACTTTGATACACTTAGATATACTTTGATACATTTTGATACATTTAGGTATACTTTGATACACTTAGATATACTTTGATATACTTTGATACACTTTGATACACTTAGATAAACTTTGATACACTTAGATATACTTTGATACACTTAGATATACTTTGATACATTTTGATACATTTAGATATACTTTGATACACTTAGATATACTTTGATACACTTAGATATACTTTGATATACTTTGATGCACTTAGATATACTTTAATACACTTAGATATACTTTGATACACTTTGATACACTTAGATATACTTTGATATACTTTGATACACATTGATATACTTTGATATACTTTGATACACTTAGATATACTTTGATATTTTTTGATACACTTAGATTTACTTTGATACACTTAGATATACTTTGATACACTTAGATATACTTTGATACACTTTGATATACTTAGATACACTTTGATACACTTAGATATACTTTGATATACTTTGATACACATTGATATACTTTGATATACTTTGATACACTTAGATATACTTTGATATTTTTTGATACACTTAGATTTACTTTGATACACTTAGATATACTTTGATACACTTAGATATACTTTGATACACTTTGATATACTTAGATACACTTTGATACACTTAGATATACTTTGATATACTTTGATGCACTTAGATATACTTTAATACACTTAGATATATTTTGATACACTTTGATACACTTAGATATACTTTGATATACTTTGATACACATTGATATACTTTGATATACTTTGATACACTTTGATACACTTAGATATACTTTGATACACTTAGATATACTTTGATACACTTTGATATACTTAGATACACTTAGATATACTTTGATACATTTTGATACATTTAGATATACTTTGATACACTTAGATATACTTTGATATACTTAGATATACTTTGATATACTTTGACACCCTTAAATATACTTTGATACACTTAGATATACTTTGACACCCTTAGATATACTTTGATACACTTAGATATACTTTGATACACTTTGATACACTTAGATATACTTTGATATACTTTGATACACTTAG